>NC_046662.1:27169084-27208543 GCF_010883055.1 Belonocnema kinseyi | reverse complement strand
GTTAAAAACTTTATTATAACCCGTTGTGCAACAGACGCTGGAACCTGTTGCTCACTCATAGCTGTACTGACGAATTGACTGAGTCAAACAGCTCACCAAGCGCTTTAACTACTCCTAATACACTACATTACAAGAACCTACACTGTGAGAGTGCTTGCGATTGGCTAAGAAAAGTATTTGTAAAATTCCGGTTTATATTTGATCCACCCTCGTATATAAACTATCCTCAACTATACCTGACGGGATATCTAAAAACTCACATAAGTTCCTAGGTGTTTTCCTTAGCGTTTCATGTGAACAAGTAACACTCATGTTAAAGTCAATGCCAAATAAATTTACTTCGGGACCTGATAAAATTCCAAGTCTCGTGCTGAAAGAATGTGCGAAAGAACTTACGGAACCTCTAACTTATATCTACAATATGTCACTTTCATTCGGGATATTGCCGGATACTTGGAAACGATCTAAAGTGAGTCCTGTGTTCAAAAGGAGAGATAAATCTCTTGTAGATAATTATCGACCAATTGCACTGTCAAGTAATTTTTCTAAGGTCTTCCAAAAAATAAAAAGTGAATTGATCTGGTCTTATGTGACTCCTGTCTTATCAACAACTCAACATAGCTTTGCTCCACAAAGATCGACCATTTATAATCTAACTACATCCCTCAAGACCATCGAAACTCTTTCAATTGACTGTAGGAAGGTAGACGTTTATACTGATATATCCAAGGCCTTTGACTGTGTTGACCATGAAAAAATCTTAAGTAAACTCCAAGAACTAGGCGCACCAGATAAACTATTGAAACTATTGCATTCGTACTTATGTAATCGTCCAATGGTAGTTCAGTACAACGATTACCCTTCTTTCTCCTTCACACCTACCTCTGGAGTTCCCCAAGGATCTAACCTTGGCCCTCTACTCTTTATTATAGTAATGAATGATGCTGATGCTGTGATCAAACACTTTTGCTGAAATTACGCGAATGACGTTAAATTATACAAACCAGTAGACTGCTTGCAGTATTGTGCTGAATTACAATTGGACATCACCAATTTTATTGATTGATGTAAAAGCAATAAGCTAGATATTAATCCTCGAAAATGTAATGTTATGTCTATCTCAAGAAAAAAGGATTTAATTGAGTTCGAGTACAAAATAAATGATTTGGTCATAAATAGAGTGAAAGTAGTGCGTGATCTTGGTATATATTTTAGCGCAACATTAAAAGTAAATAATCCGGTAGGCAACATGGTCCGTGAAGCTAATCAATCATTAGGGTTTTTATTTAGTATTTCTCGCAAGTTCAAACAAGAATCTACGTTAAGAACTCTATACTATGCTCTAGTTAGGTCTCAATTAGAGTATGGATCTGTTATCTGGAATCCGAAAGTAAAATATCTGTCAGAATCTATTGAGAAGTGCCAGAAACGTTTCCTTAAGTTTCTTAATCTTAAGTCAAAGGGTAAATTCATACCCCCAGGTTTTGATAATAATCAACTCTGTCACAGTTTTAATTAATGGTCTCTCGAGAGTAGGACAAGGATCAAATGATTATATTTTTATTTGAAATCATAAGAGGATACATTGATAGTCCCTACCTCCTCTCTCAACTAATATAAATAAAACGTACTGAGAGAGAAACCCGATTTTTTTCTATCACTAAATGCCTACACTATGCATTTGTTTATGTAATTTGTTTATAGAGTAAACAAATAATATCAAATAACAAGTCTGCAGCACTAAACATCACCACTATAATTATTTTTAAATTATCAGAAAGCAAAACGATAACTTTTTATCCATAAATGGTAAAACTATGCATTTGTTTATAAAATAAACAAATGATATTAATTAATAATTTTTTGTCACAAAACATCCAAGCATGAGATTGTCATCCTCTTTTTAGAATTTCAAGCACTTTGTGGAACATTTTTTGTTGTTGTTAACAGATTTATCATGTTAGTTCAAAAATCATGTATTTAGTTGAAAATTGGACTGTTTTCTAAAAAATGACTTCCTTTGCTACTTTAAAATTATACTTTCGGATGGAAATTTGAATTTTCTATGTTTGCTTAAAAATTTATCTACATTTATTTCACAATTTAACTACTTGACTCTAAGTACAACTGCTTTGTTAAAAATTCATTTTTTGTTTCCTAACGACCAAACTATCCATTTGTTCAGCAAATAGACAAATAATATTGAGTGACCATTCTTTATTACCAAATATTTTCATAATTATAATTTAAAGTTACTAAGCAAGAAAAACGATTACATTCCGCCAATAAATGCCTAAACTATACATTTGTTAATATAATTTGTTTATAAAGTAAACAAATTTAATCAGACAACAAATTTTTGATGATTAAATATGATCGTGTAGATAAAATAAACTAATTTAAACTTGAAAATATACTTCGTAAGCAAAAGTCTCATGATGTTGACATTTTTTAAATATAATTTATTTATAACAATTAGATTCCATTTATTGCTAATCATTTATATTCTTTAGATACATCTAAATTCATTTCCCTCGAGAATGGGATCAATCAAGTCACTCATTTAAAGGTAAAAAATAATCATTAAAATGTGTCCCCTTTTCGCTTTTTGTTTATTATAATAATAAATATAAAATGATAAAAATTAAGAAATCTGATCCATAGACGCTCTTGCGCAAAAAGTTCTGATCGCTGTACTGTGCGTTGGGGCAACGTGGCATAAGGTTGGGGTGAAGCAGCATCATGTTGGGATAAAGTGGAATAATGTTGGGGTAAAGCAGCATAAGATTAGGTAAAAGAAGCATAAGGTTATGCGAAAGTGGCTTAAGGGTCTGGCTAAATGGTAAAATGGAAGGAAAATAAACAATATTTTGAGAAATTTTTAGCCATATATGTTTTATTATAAGAATGTTAAAACATGGAAGGAAGTGCCATTAAGTTGGGTTGAAGCAGCATAAAAGTGCGGAAAAATGGAAGAAGAATGACATAGGACATAATTGCATAAGGTTGGGGTAAAGCAGCATAAAGTTAGAGAAAAGTAGCATAAGGTTTTGGCAAAGTGGCCTCAGGTTCTAGCGAAATTGGAAAGTGGTAGAAAAATAAAAAAAGTTTTAACAATTTTTAAACAAAATAAGCGTAATTTCCTGAATTTTGGATCACATGGCAAAGCGGCATAAGGTTATGGTAGAATGAGATACGTGTGCATCAAAATGAAAAAAATGGGCACAAAATAAGCAATATTTTGGAATAGTTTTAGTAATATAAGTTTTATGATTGGAATTTTAAATAATCGGGCAAAACGGCATAATGTTGGGGCAAAGTGACATGACGTTGGGGCAAAATGGCATGATGTTGGGGTAAAGCAGAACAAGGTTGGGGCAAAGTGGCATTAGATTGGGACACAGTGACTCAAACAAACACGAAAAAATGCAAGGAAAATAAACAATATTTAGAGTGTTTCTCAGTAAAACAAGTTTTATTATAAAAAAATTTAATTGGTCAATCATGATGGAGATTTCTCTATTAAAATAAGAAATTCCAGATCTATGGAAGCGTATAATGTTTGGCGCCAGGAGGTAACTGCTATCTCGTCCGTTCACGACGTTCCAGATGTGCATGACATTCGTAACGTTGTCGAGTTGGACGAACATCCCAACCGCATCGTTGAACAGGAAAACATTGTGGTTTACTGCAGCACACCCTGCACTATCCTATCACGTGTTTGCTATCACTGTAACGTCGACCATGATGTAAAGCAGATCGTTTCATCATTATTGATGCAAAAGTGACTGAGAAACGATCCAAAATATTATTATTATTATCATAACATTAAGTCGAATCGATTATGTCATTAAACCCAATCCCTTTCGGGATAAGTGTTGCTTGTTCGGTTCTAACCTCATAATACTACCGGGGATCAAGGGATTTACATGGTAAGGGCACGTAAGGGATGCATACAAGAAGGGATCAATTTTATCATATTTGTATAGCACACTCGTTCCGCAAGACCGCTCTAAAACGGATCGCTAATATATCTCCCTAGAAATCATCCCACGTGGAGAGCTTCATAAAAATATCAGGATCTCATAAATAATATTGATTTGTAATTTTTAAGGAACTTTTTAACTTTTTATAACTTTAATTTTAATTTTAACTTTTTTTAAGGGCCTTTTGATGAAATTTCAAGAAAAATATTTAGAAGACATGTGTTATTATTATATGTGAGAAACCTTTAGATCATCAATTCACACTGTCTTCATTGAGGATCTTATTTTCTAAATTAGAATACAGCGAAAATAGTATATAAAATATAAGATAGTCTACAAAATAAAAAATAAATTAAATTTTAATCTTAAAAATTGGACAGTTAAAAAAAGGATTCAAAAAAAGGATTCAAAATGGGATCATTTTCTTTCAAAAATATTGAATAATAAAGATTCTCAAACGAAAACATTCCAAATTAAATAATTTTAAATTCAAAATATTTAAGATTGACGAAGTTTCTATATTAAATCTAAAAAAAATAACAATTTCAAAAATTATTTAAAATTCCATTTAAAATACAAATTTTAATATTTGAATGGAGTGAAGATGGAGTAGGATCTTTTTTCAAGAAATAATTAAAATTTTAATTTTCAATTCTATAATTTTAAAATTCATGTTTTTTAAATTGTAAGTTTTTACTTTTATAAATTCATAATAAAAAATTGCGTAATTTTGATGTTTTTTATTTAAAATTCTGTAATTTTGATGATTTACTTTAAAATTTTATGAATTTGGTAAATAGTCAAGATTGACGAATTGTCTATATTAAACCCGAAAAATTTAGGAATTCCAAAAAATCGTTTAATCTTGCATAGCATTAAAATAAAGGTACCAAAAATAGTATAAATTTTAATTCTATGTTTTCAAAATTACAAATTTTTAAGCTTATGAATTCACAACTGAGCAGTTCAAATTAAAATATTTTTGATTGTTAATCTTCAAATCGTGGAACATAAAATTCTACGTGGATCTTCAAAATTCAAGAGTTTCAAATTTTTTCAATTGATAATTAAAAATTATGCGAGGTTTAACTTTTACAATGAAAAATTTTTTTAATTGATCATTTCGATTTGAAACTTATTTCAGTGGGTAGATTTAGATTAAAAAAATTTTCTTTTGTTTTCCAGGGCCATAAAAATCTTAAAAATTGAAGAACTTGAGAATTATTTCTTAGACATCTTTTATAATTAAAGAGGTTCCAATTATAAGTATTGAAAATATAGGAGCATTCAATTAAATTTTTTTTAAAATGTAAAAGTATTTAATTTGGAAATTTTACAATTAAAAAATATTCAATTCAGTTGACAAATTTACTTCTGATATTCAAACTCATAAAATTTTCTAACTGACAATAATTTTAAATGGCGTAAAATGTTTTGAAGTGAATTATCACCACTACTGCCAGGCTTTAAAATTCTCTGAATTCCTTCGATTTATTTAAATTTATTGAAAATTCCATGAGTTTCTTTACACTATCGTTAAAAATTAAGAAACTTTTCTGGCATTTTGAAATACTTTAAAGTGTGCAGACTCATCAAAATTTCTTAAAATATTTTCAAACTTATACAAATTTTTGAAGTCTAATTAAAATTCTTTGAAGTTTTTTTAAATATACAAAATTAATACAAAATTTCAAAGTCTTAGGAAATACCTTAAAATATTTCAAACTCTTTCTAAATATTTGAAAGCCTTCAAAATTTCTCACTTCTTGAAAATAAATTATTTGAAATCCATTAAATTATCATAAAATCGCTTCAAATCATTAAAAATATCGTAAAATCTTTGAAATTCCGGAAAATTCTCCAAGTTTATGAACAATTCTTGAAAGTACTCTTAAATTTTTCAAATACTTTAAATTCCCTTTAAATTCTTGAATACAATTAAAAATTTTGTGGAGTATTTTGTTAAACCTTAAAAACCCTATACAATTTCTTCTAATATTCTGAAATTCTTGAAATCCCTTCAAATTCTTTAATTATTTGGAAAATTCTTTAAAATTTTTTAGAATATCTTCAAACCTTGAGGTTAAAAGTTTTTGAAATCCTTGAAATCAATCAAATCCTTTAAAATATCTACATTTTTTTCATTTGAAAAATTCTTGGAATCCTTGGAAATGTTCTAAAATATTCTAAATCTTATGAATTCTTTTAAAATACCTTTAAAATTGTTTAACCCAATAAAAATTCCTCGAAATTATTTTTAATATTCTCAGCTCTTTAAAATCCTTCAAAATTTGTCAAAGAATTTAAATACATTTAAAATTCATCGGAACCTTACAATATTTAAAGATCTTTAGAATTCCTTTAAATCCGTCAAAATTCTTGATAATTATTGCAAATTCTTTGAAATCTTTTAAAGTATCATAAGATCCTCTAAAATCCCTCTAAATTCTTCTAAATCTTCCGAAATTCTAAAAAAACGGATAGAATTTTGTTGAATTGCTTAAAATCACTAAAAAAAGTTTTTAATTTCTTTAACAATTGATTATTTCTTGAAAATCCGTTGAAATGGTTTAATAAAAATATTTGAAATTATTTGAATTCTTTTAAAATGACTTGAAATTTTTTCAGGTGCATGAAAGCCTTAAGGTTAAGATTTTTTTAATTCCTTTAAATCAATCAACTTCTCTGACATTTATATTTTTTCATTTGTTGAAAATTTCTTGCAATTCTTGAAAATGTTCTAAAATATTATAAATCTTACACATTCTTTTTAAATGCCTTAAAAATTGTTAAACCCCATGAAAACTCCTCGAAATTATTTAAAATATCCTCAGATCTTTAAAATCCTTTCAAATTTGTCAAAAAATTGTAATCTATTTAAAATTCCCTGGAAGCTTCCAAAGCATTTAAGGATCTTTAGAATTCCTTTACATTTTTCAAAATTCTTAAGATTTATTGAACGTTCTTTAATATCTTTTAAAGTATCCTTAAATTCGTTGAAATCCCTTAAAAATCGTTTAAACCTTCAAAAATTATAAAAAACCGAATAAAATTTAGTTGAATTGCTAAAAATCACAAAAAAAAATTTGAAATTTCTTCAACAAATAATTGTTTCTTGAAAATCCTTTGGAATCGTTTGATAAAAAAGATCTGAAATTCTTTGAATTCTTTTGAAAGGACTCGAAATTTTTTCAGGTGCATGCAAATTTCTTAAAATCTTTTAGAATACCTTCAAATTCTTCACATCTACTGAAAATTCTTCGGAATCGATTAATATATAAAAAAATCTCTGACTATTTTGATAATCTTTGGGAATACTTTCAAATACTTAAAAAAAATTTAAAACGTTAAAAATCCTCAAAAATGCCCCAATTCTTGAGCAAAAATAATGCAAAATACATGAAAATATGAGAGAATCCGCTAAAATCTATAAAAAACTGGTAAATTCCTAAAAAATTCTGTGAATCGCTTTTACTTTCCAAATCTTTTGAAAATTCCTTTTAAATTTTTTAAATCAGGATTTCTCCCAGTCTTATTCATTTTTCCTACATCCAGAAACAAGACTGAGAATGAACTTTGGCAAAAAGAGCAAAGAAATGTAACTTCATTTGACAATACAGTTCTCAAGTGTCGTATACAGTTATACACAAACAAGGAAAGTAGTTTCCATGCCATTCCTACAGAATCGTCACTGAATGCGTTTGCTAGGAACGAAGTTTGTTCTAATCTCGTTGGTCCCGCATTATACCCTACCCTGTCGCTATGTAGGGCTTATTGCAGAACAGCCAGAGTTAAAAAACTTTAGCGCCGAGCTGAAACGACCGACATTCCAGTAGCTTTAGTAGCAAGCGAATAGTCTATCTCGTCTATAAACAACAGACAGGAGACAACTTACTCTTTAGCCACAAAAACTACTTTCACACTCTAAAATAATATTAAAATATATTTTAAAATAATCCCAGTGGGCACAAAATTTGGCGATGTCTTTACGACATCGTTACGATCTTTACGACAACTTTACGACATCCAATTTCCATGCCGTTTCGGTGTCTGCGATATCGTAAAGACATCGTCAGATCATACGACTTATTTACGATATTGTAAAGACACCGAAACGACATGGACATAGGATGTCGTAAAGTTGCCGTAAAGATGTCGTAACGATGTCGTAAAGTCGTCGCCAAACTTTGTGCCCACTGGGATCTTGATGTTAATTTTTTTCTATGATTGATCTATAATCAATATTTTTTGAATATTCATTTAAAATTGAGAAAAAACTGCTTTCTGACTCCGTTGGGGTTTGAGCTCATGTCTGCCAGATTGTCGATCTGATGGTTACAGTATCGGAACGGCACACACAATAGCGAGAAAGTACATTTTTTGGTACACAATACGATTCCGGCTGAAGCTCTCGACCGATTTGGATGTTTTTTCATCAAAAAAAAGGTGATAACATTTCAAAGAAAGTTGTCAAGCCTGATTTTTAATTTAGTTTTTCACTTTTTTCATAAATAAGTAATTATGACGAAAAAAATAGGAAATTTTTCTATTTGACGTTCCCGGTGCTCGTCAATAATAGAAAAATTGTTTTAATCAAAGACGTTTTGTAGATTTACATTATATAAAGATTTTCCATTATGATAAAATAAACAACAAAATTTTTATAAACAAATCATTTTTTGAAAATGTGTTTTCTATAACATAGGTCGACAAAATCAGATCGACCCTCTGAGCCAGAAACCATGTAAATGTATATTCAGGCACTTGTCGACTGAAAAACTCGTTTTTATTTTTTTTAAAGTCAGTCCTTTTAATTTCAGAAAAAAGTTTTTTTTTCATTTATTACATAACTAATAAAAAATATTTAATGTATTTTTTAATGATTCCTTGTATTCAAATCCTCTTATGCTGGCCAACTGTAAGTACTGAATGAAAAAAGAACTTGTTTCTAAAATTAAAAGGACTAAAATTGAAAAAAAAACAAACAATTTTTTCTGTCAAAAAAAGACAAAATTATGTCTTTGTTTATTAAATTTGTTTTAAAGAATCATAAAATTTATGAACGTATTATGAATGTTGCTGAAATTAACATGAATTTCCCAATTAGAATGACTGACATTAAAAAAAAACGAATTTTTCGTCAACAGAATCCCAAATAATGCATTTGTTTATTAAATTTGTTTTATAAAAATGAAATTGATCAAATAGTGACAGATGTTGCTAAAATTATCACGAAGTTCCCAATTAGAAGGAATGGAATTGAAAAAAAACTAAATTTTTCGTCGATATGTTGTCGAATAATACATTTGTTTATTAAATTTGTTTGACAAGATTATAAAATTCATTAACAAACTATAAATTTTCTGAAAATATAATTTGGTTTCTAATTTAAAAAAATTATCATGGAAAAAAATTTCTTGCAACATAACTTCAGGAAATGTTAAATTCTTTAATATTATAGAAAACACATTTTCAAGAAATAATTTGTTTATACATTTTCTATTTTTTCATTGTATAATGTTGGAATATCTTCATGTAATGTGAATCCATGAAACGTCAGTAATTACAACAATTTTCCTATCATTGACGAGCACCGGGAACATCAAATAGAAAAAATTATCATTTTTTCAGTCATATTTATTTATTTATAAAAAAAATCAAAAAATAAATTAAAAATCAGGGTCAACAACTTTCTTTACAATTTAATTAGCTTTAAAAAAACATCCAAATCGGCTGTATGAGTGCCAAAACGTTAATGCTTACTTTTACAAATGTTTTTTTATTGTGGTTTGGCAATAATAATAATAAAAAAGAGAAAATAAATGAAACAGAGAAGGAAAGGGATTTGTTTGATTGTCTTCTAATTTTTCTCTTTTTTTTTATTTTAGTTCAAAAAAAGAATTTTTGCTTTTCTTTTTTAGGAAAATTTTTGCTCTTTTCAGTTTGTAATAAAATGTAACATTTCCTTTGCCCCCCCCCCCCTTCACTCATCGCCGTCGCCTAAAACTTTTTTTATTATGTTTAAAAAAATAATCAACGTTTTCTAAATAAAAATAAGATTTTTTTAAATGATGTATTGTCTAGAAATAAATAAAACAATATTTCTAAGTCAGGGACGGTCATTAAATTACGTAACACCTTATGTACATAATTTTCGCAGATCCGAAAAAACTTTCTCCTAAAAATTATTTTTTTACTTATGAATTTGATTATTTGGTTAAAAATTCAACAATTTTCTTCAAAAAAACAACCATTTTGTTTACAAATTCTAATGTTTTATCAAAACTTCGTTTTTTTGGATAACAAATTCCAATCTGTCCACAGAACGTTAAATTTTTATTTAAAATTCATACGTCCTTGCTGATCAATCAATTGAACCGTTTTTTTAATGAAAACTTTCTGAAAATTGAAATTTTTTGTTTAAAAGTTCATCTTTTTCAATAAAAGTATTATATCTTTTTTAGAGACGAATGGAAATATTTTGTTGAAAATTAAACTGTTTAATCGAAAATTCACTTTTTGTTTCAAATTGACATTTTGTTGAATTTTTCAGAATGAAAATTTAACTTGAAAAAAATCTGACGTGTTTTATTAAAAATCGCCGTGTTTTTGTACGAATTTCACCTTTTTTGGATCAAAATTCACCCTGTTCATAGAAAAATTCATCCTTTCAAATTAAAAAATTATATTTTTTCGTAGAAAGTTATTTTTTAATGAAAAAAATGTATATTTGAATATTTAAAACTCAACTGAAATATTTGATGGATGAAAATTTAAGTATTTTAATAAAAATTAATAAGACTTCAACCGTTTTAAAAAAAATTTAATCTTTTTTGGACAAAATTGCAACTATTTGGTACAAAATTTAACAATTTTCTTCACAGAAATTGTTCTTTTAAGATTATCCTTTTTTTCATTAATATTTTTTTCTTTTTAGCCTGAAAATTCAATTTTTTTCGTAGTAAGTTATTCCTGGTTTGAAAATTCGTATTTTGATGCTAAAAAGTCAACTGCAATCTTTTTAAATAGAAAATTCAACTATTTTGTTGAAAAATTAATCTTTTTAAATTAAAAAATCCACTACTTGGGTAAAAGTTAAACAACGTTTTAAAAATGTATTTATTTTTTTAAATAAGGGCTTACGTTTCTGTTTCAAAATTTTAATCTTTAGTGGAAAAGTCTTTTTTCGGGATTTAAAATCAATTTTTTAAATGAAAATCTAACTTTTAATTTGTCGAAGATTTCTATTTTTGAGTGGAAAATTCTCCTTTTCCGGTATGCAAAATTCGGGGTTTCGAATTTAATTTTTCTTGGATAAAAATCCATCAGTTTCGTATAAAATAAATTTTTTGCTAAAATGTCATATGTTTTGTTGGAAAATCCAGGTTTGTGGAGGAAATACTTTTTTTGGCTAGGAGGTTCAACAATTAAGATGAACTTTTATATCTTTTTTAACTCAAAAATCTTTATTTGTTGAAAATGCTTCTTTTGCTTTTAAGATACTTGTTTTTTTTTGTATGAATTTCATTTTTTTATTTGAATATAAAAGATGACACTTTTTTGTTGGCAATTTAACTTTTTAGGTTGAAAATTCAACTATTATCATAAAAATTTAATGATTTTGTGGAAAATTGAGGTTTTTGCTAAAAAGCCATGGTTTATGATAGAAAATACATTTTTTGTTTTAAATGAAACAAAAAATTGAAAATTTTTAATTTGTATCGGCGATGCTGTCCAAAATTCCTACAAATAATTTTAACTGACTCGAATTTCTCTCAAAATTTTGTAAAATTATTCAAAATGTAAAGAAGTTGTCTTCTAATATTCGAAATTTTCCCACGATATTCAAGAAAATTTATTTCTTTTTTTTTCAACCTTTCGAAATTCTTTTAAAGCTTCTAAAGCTTCTTTTAATCTTTAAAGAACTACGTTTATTAAAAATATTTTAAGTTTTATATTCTTTTTCGATCGTTTCAATTCTTTAAAATATTTTTTGAATTTACTCAATGTTAAAATAAACTGAAGCCATTTCAAATTTCTCAGGAATCTTGAAAAAGAATTTAATCTCCTCAAATCTTCCTTTATTATTGAAAAACTTATTTTTTTGAATTATTCAAAATAAGTTTTTGTTCATAATTTTCATTTCATTATCTACTTGAAAATGGAAGAAACTTTACAAATTATAGTGTGGTAGTAGAATGTTACGAAAGTAATCATTCCACATTATGGAACAATCATTTACATTTAAAATTTCCTTTTCTATTCATAATATTTAGATATATTTGGAAATAAATTTAATGATAAAGTAAAATTATGTATTTGAAAATTATTATATACAGACAGGTATGCCGATTTTACAAGTTTTATCGGAACGAATTGAAAATTACACTTTATCGACTATGTTTTATCATTTTTTATTTTTGCTAAAAATTTTCGAGGTATGCTATAAGTTAAATTTGAAGTACAAAATTCGAGAAATTAATTTTTTTTTAGTTTTTTAATGTATATTCTCTTAAAGAGATAAAAAATGTTTCTATCAGAAGTCATTCAACGCGGAATTTCATTAGCTTTCCAACCGCTTTTTAAAAAAAAATCTCTCGATTTATTTTAAACGATTAATCACGTTTCAAAGCCAACAGTGATTTTTAGTACCACTCGCTTTAGCCGTTTAGATTATCTCTGACGGTGGTTTATTTACTTTAAAAAAAATGTCAAAACTTTACTTTAAACTAAAGTTATATTCTGAAATATGACAAAAAAAATAAGTTATAGAAAATTATTTTTTAATCATTTAAATTTAGTTTGCTTATAATTCTTAAGAAAATAAAAAATTAATTAGATAATTGCAAAATTTGTTTAAATTTCTTTAAACAATGAAAGGAACTTCTTCATAATATACTAAATTTTTTTTCTCAATATTTGAGGAAAATATTCGAAGATTTTCATATCTTTTTAGTTTTTCCCTTTAAATTCAGTTTTTTTAAAATAATCATTTAAAATTAGCTAAGAAAGTTTTCTTGATTCTATTGAAACATTATAAAATTCTAGAAAAAAAACTTTTTATAAAATCCTAAAAAATGTACATTTTTCAACCATTTTTTGAAGATTTAAATTATGCTTCAATCTTTTTAAATATTTTAAGGTTCCTTGAAAATTAAAAAAAGCCTTAGAATGTTCCAAGTTCTTTTTCGACACATTGTGAAATCTTCCAAATTTTATATTAATATTTTAAATTAAAAACTAAATGATTTTGAATTTATTCAGAAATCTAACTGTTGACGTATACAATTTTTTTAAAGGATCATCATTATTTTCCAACCTAAAAAGGGTACAACTATAATTTTTTTTATCGACAATGTTTGAAAATATTTAAAAACTTTATAGTGTTGAAAATTTGTAATTTCGATTGATAGATAAAAAATAAAAAAATTGCAATTTTGATAGAATGAAAATTGGTGTCAAAACTTGAATTTAATCAAGCTGATGACTCTCTTGAAGGTTTGCAAGAAAAAAATTGCAAACGCTAATAATTACAAAAACATTGAGGTCCATATATTCTGCTAGCAAACACTCTAACTCGCCAGTTTGCTAAGAGCTTTCAAAATTAAGGCACAACATAAAGTACACTTATTTTTTTATTTTATTTTCTCGGCACCTTTTCCCAGAGACTCGGTAACAAACTCGTCTATTAAATTCCAGTCAAGTTTGCCCAGAGTACGTACGAAAATGCTCGAGTTGAAATAAGGAAACACTTCAAGAACCGGAAAACTGCAACTCTCTTTGACATGAATATTCTAAATATCATTTTGAGATGTTTACCCGTCTAATTGGGTCACTTTTGAAATGTCGTCTGTGCCGTCTGCTACAGTTCTTCTAACTACCCCTGGCTTCCTGGGTTGTTGAAGCGGCCTCTGGAGATAATAATTTTAATTTCGTGGAATTTCGCAACGTTGCTCTGAAATTTCCTGCAGACTCGAAAATCTAGTTATATCCTAGGCAGTTCAAAGAGATAATTTAAATTTTCGCAGAAAAGTTAGAGTGAAACGCGATGATGCCACTACGAAGTAAATACGATTTTGTGCTTCTTGTTTTGAAAATTTTGCTAGGGACATCAAAGACTCCGGAACAGTCTTTTAACACGTTATCAGTAAAATGAAACTCGTTAATGATAATGCTACTGCCTCAAACCTCATGTAGGCACACAACGTTATCCATGATTAATACACCCAGGGCACACGGGTGCCCATTTCGAATTTTCAATTTTTTAATCGTAAATGAAGAACCAACTTCTGGTGCATCAAAGATCATTTGTAACAGTTAAGTAAATACTCTTGCAGCCCAGAACACTCCAGGTTATAATTCCGACCCCATAATATTATTCAACTTCACCCTAATCCCACCTCTACCATTCTCAGCTAAGTCTGTCCCACGTACCTCTTAGCAAACACTAAAAAAGTTCCAAAATTGAAAATAACTACATAAGTCACCTTCAAAAAGCCACATGTTATATTCGCAATCACATATTGATATTAAACAATCCTTCAAAATCACCTATTCACTTTAATCTAAACAAGTCAATTTGCTGATTAAAAATAATCACACGAGTCAACTTCAAAAAGCACCAAGTTATATGCCAAACCCCATACTAATATAAAAGAATCCTTAAAACCCGTCTTTAACACTTTTACCTTAAAAAATTCCAAGGTCCTTCTGACAAAACATTAAGTATATTTAAAAACGTCTAACATTTTCACATGAGCATATCCCACGTACCTCCTAGCAAACACTAAAAAAATTTCAAAACTTAACATAACTACACAAGACACATTCAGAAAACTACATATTATATTCTTTATCCCATATATAACTTATAAATTCAAACTAATCACATGAGTAAACTTCAGAAAATCTCAAGTTATATTCCAAACCCCATCATCATAATGAATAAATACCAAAAACCCCAAAAACCACCTTTACCACTTTAACGTAAACAAATTCAAAGTACCTACTGGCAAAACACGCAAGAGATTTAGAAACTCAAAATAATCACACAATTCACACTTATACAATCCCCAGTTAATTGTCTAATTCCATAACAATATTCCAAGAAACCTCCCAAAATCACCTTAACCATTTTCACCTGAATATATCCCACGTACTTCCTGGTAAAAACTGAAAAATTACAAACTTAAAATAACCTCAAAAGTTACCTTCAGAAAACCACATGTTATATTCCCAAATCCCATATTATTATTAAAAAATCGTTAAAAACCACCTCCATTACTTTTAACTAAGAAATCCCAAGTACCTCTTGGCAAAACACTTAAGAAATTGATAAATACAGAATAATCTCACAGGTCAACTTAATAAAATCACAATTTATATTTCAAGCTCTATAATAATATTTCAAAAAAAGACACTTTTACCTAAACAAATTCCAAGTGCCTTCTGACAAAACACTCAATTCATTTGAAAACTCAAAATAATCCGACAAGTCATATTTATAAAATCCCAAGATAATTGTCTAATCCCGAGATAATTGTCTAATCCCATGATAATATTAAGCAGCCCCCTAAAACCACCTTCGTCGTTTTCACCTAAGCATATCCCACGTACCTCCTGTCAAACACTAAAAAATCAAAAACTTAAAACAACCACACAAGTCACCTTCATCAAACCACATGTTATATTACCAATTATATTATATAAATGAATATTCCCTGGAAGCCACATCTACACCTTACCTAAACAAATCCCAAGTACCTTCTAGAAAAAACCTCCAGAAATTTATAAATTCGAAATAATTACACAAGCCAACTTCAGAGAACCATAATTTGCTTTCCAAGCCATATCATTATATTTGTTAAAAAGCCCAAAAACCACCTCTACCTCTTTTACCTTAGCAAATTCCTAGTGCTTTCCGTCAAAGCACTCAATATATTTAAAAACTTGAAATAATCACACAAGTCATATTTATAGAATCCCAAGTTAGTTTTCTAACCTAATAATAATATTTCGTAACCTCTGAAAAACACCTCCGCTATTTTCACCGAAGCATATCCCACGTACCTCCTTGCAAACACTGAAAAATTCAAAAACTTTAAAGAATTACACAATTCACCTTCAGCAAACCCCTGAAAACCATCTCTGCCACTTTTACCTAAGCAAATTCCAAATCCCTCCTGGCAAAACACTCAAGAAAATTATAAATTCAAAATAGTCACACAAGTAAACTTCAGAAAACCCAAAGTTATATTCTAGATCCCATAATAATATTAAACAAAAACCAAAACCCACCCCTAACACTTTTACTGCTCAAACAAATCCAAAGTGACACACAAGCAAAGCACTAAAAAAATTATAAATTTAAAATAGTAACATAGGTCACCTTCGAAAAACCCCAAGTTATATTTGCCACTAAATAAAAAGAAGAATAGGTAGGCCTCAAGCAAAATTTTAATTTTTAATTCAAT
Organism: Belonocnema kinseyi; assembly: GCF_010883055.1. Taxonomy (NCBI): domain Eukaryota; kingdom Metazoa; phylum Arthropoda; class Insecta; order Hymenoptera; family Cynipidae; genus Belonocnema; species Belonocnema kinseyi. The sequence goes on along the minus strand of NC_046662.1, from coordinate 27,192,084 downwards.
TACTTCCAAAAATGTACTTACCAATATATTCACTTGATTTTACATTCCCAAAAGCTTGATAGTTTTTTGCAAATTTTAAAATTTTAAAGTGTCTAAAATTTAGGAATTACATTTCAATTTATTTAATTTAATCAGGAATTTGAAACTTATGATCTGTAAACTGTTTTTATGTAATACTAATATTAATTTTAAGTCACAGAATTTGTACTTTAAATAACTGTGAATGATCATTTAAAATTTTTAAAACTAAAATTGTTTTATTTCGTTTATAAAAATGTCTTGTTAAAAATAGCACAATATTAGGTTCACGTCCTTCAAGAAATAATGGCCCAGAAAAACAAAAAATTGGTCAGGAACAAATAAGGGAATTTTGAAAATTTAATTTTGTGGCTACTCTGATATAATATTCCGGTCAGTAATTTATTGGTCTTGTATTTGTATTTCTATCTTTTCTTAGTTTCTTCTTCATCACAATTATATTTTAAGTATAAATTTTATTGTTTGGTTGAAAATTCAAGGTTTAAAAGAAAAAATATCCTTATTGGTTGAAATGTTAACGACATTTTCAAATATAAGTTTTTTAATTTAAAAATTTATCTTTTTTTTAGAAATTCCAACGTTCTCGGTAAAAAAATTTAAGTTTTTTATTAACAATGAATCTTCTTTAGTTGAAGATTCAACTATTTTGTTTCAAAATTCGTACTTTTTGGCTAAATTAAACTGTTATTTTTAATATAAAACTTAAATCTTTTTTACTTGAAATATTTTTAAATACATTTTTTGTTGAGAATACACTTTTTTAAAATAAAAAATCACTTATTTCTTTGAAGTTTGTACAAACTTTATTAAAGAATTATTTTTTTATAGAAAATTCATTATACTAGTTGAAAATTCTGCTACTTGGTTTGCAAACAAAAAAATAATGAAGATTCATCATTTTGGTAGAAAATTCACCTTTTTTGTTTAAAAATTATCTTTTTTACCCGAAATTTCTATATTTTAGTAAAAGGTTCATCATTTTAAGTTGATCAAGAATCCATCTCTCTGTTTAAACTATTTAGTTGAACATCGATATTTTGTAATTAAAAATTCGACTAATTGTATAAATGTGAAGAAATTTCACTTTCTCATTAAAAATGTATCTATTTGGTTAAAAATACCACTATTTTTGATTAAAATTCAGTTTATAGTTTTAAAATTCATTCTGTCGGTAAAAGTTGAGCTGTCTTATTGAAACTTCCTTCGTTTAGCTCTAATGCTTGAATAATAGGTTCCAATTGGAACTTTTTGTTTGAAAATGAATATTTTATGTTGTTTCGAATTTGAAAATTTGGTCAAAATTCATCTTTCTTGATTGAAAATTAATTTTTTCGTTTGAAAATTCATCTTTGAAAGCTTAAAAATTAACTATTTTCTAAAAGATTTGATTTTTTAGCTTAAAAATTTTAAGTTCTGGGGCTTAATACTATATTTTAATATGTACCTATTTTTAGTTGAAGTTGAATCTTTTTTTTTTGCTTAAAAGTTTTATCATGTGGTGGAAAATTGATAATTTTAATTACAAAATTTAACACTGGTTAAAAATTCACCTATTTGGTAGAATGACTGTATTATGAAAATAAAAATGCGGAAATGGATTTTGATTGGGAAATATTATGATTATTAATAATAATTATTCTTATTAAAACTCTTGTAACGAAGTGTAAAAAAATCTTCCGAAGAGATATTATTGTAGCGGGTCGTTCAGCAAAACTATTCATGAGAAATGTGTAATAAAGACAAAAGCCATTAAATGTTAAGAGAAACGCAATATCAACAAATTTAGTTTTCTCTCATACGGAAACTAAGATTTATTTCAAATTTCTATGTAGGTATATTTCATATAGATTAAATATTTCCATGAATATTGCCTTTACATATTCGAGGCATGTGCTCTTAAATTAGAAGCAAAAAGCATTTCCATTTACAGAACAAGCAACTTCATGAGAATCTCGATCTAAATTCTCTTAAGATTTGAGAGAACTTCAATGGGTTATTTTCAATAAATTTGAGAAAAATGGAAATTTGAAGTCTTAAAGAGCACATAAAATAATGAGAGAAAGTTGATCAATTTTTTTTCGTATCGACCTTAGTTTTCAAGAAAGTCGACAATTCTGATAAGGAATCACAGAGAGCAAATATAAATAAAGATCACTAAATACTACCCAGTGGGCACAAAATTTGGCGACGTCTTTACGACATCGTTACGTAATCTTTACGACAACTTTACGATATCCTATGTCCATGTTGTTAAGGTGTCTTTAAGATATCGTAAACACGTAATATGATCTGACGATGTCTTTACGACATCCTAAAGAAACCGAAACGACACGGACATAGGATGTCGTAAAAATGTCGTAACGATGTCGTAAAGACGTCGCCAAATTTCGTGTCCACTGGGTAGGGTGGGATAAAAATATAATTTTTTTTTTAGAATGAGATGTTACCAGATAGAAAATTTTCCTTAAAGAGTATGAAATAGTTTACCAGTTGAATTTTCAATTAAAGACATGGATTCTCAGCTAAAAAGAATTGATTTTTCACAAAATGGTTTTACTTTTAAATGAATTATTTAAAACAAGTAGATGAATTCAAAATAAAATAAAAACTAATTTTCGACCAAAAATATAATAGTTGACATTCCGCCAAGAATAAAACTATTTTGTAGCAAAAACAGTCGAGTTTAACCCAAAAAAAGAGATTTGCTACCCGAAAATATGAATATTTAAGAAAAAAAGTGAATTTCAGATCAAAAAGTGTAATTTAAAACTAAAAAAATATTGATTCAAAGAAAAAATAGAATAGTTAAATTTTGCAGTTCAAAAAATTGATTTTCAATTAAAAAGAGCGAACTTTCTATAAAATAGTTACATATTCAAATGAAGAGATGGATCATCAGCTAATGAAATTAATTTTTAGGAAAATAGTTCTACTTTCAAATAAATTATTGAACTTTCAATCAAATAGATCAAATTTTCTACTAAAAAAGACGAATTTACAACAAAACAGTTGAGTTTTCAACCAAATAAGATGAATTTTTTTAAGATAGTAGAATTTTTAATACGATAATTAAATTTTTTAAACAAAAAAATATATAAATTTTTAACAAAGAAGGTACAATTTAAAGCAAGTAGGCGAATTTAAAATGAAGCAAAAGTTACTTTTTGACCAAAAATATAATAGTTCATAATACCGCAAACAAAAAAGATTTGGTAGAAAAAATAGTCAAATTTAAGTCAAAAAAGATGAATTCTCCAAGATAAATAGAATAGTTGATACATCAACCAAAAAAGATTTGAATTTCAAATAAAAACCATTGAGATTGAACCCAAAAGGCGATTTTTCAACAAATTAATTGAATTTTTATTAAAAAAGTTTCAACCCAGAGGTTGTATTATGCACAAAATCATATGAAATGTTTACCGAGAGAGATGAATTTTCAGCCAAGGAAGATTTTTCAAACAGTTGAATTTTACAAACGGTTGAATTTTAAACTAGGAAAGATTAATTTTAACAAAAAAATAAATGTAACGAATTAACAACAAAATAGCTCAATTTTGAGGCCAGAAAAACGAATTTTCTAAAAAGCGGTTTAATTTTTAACCCAAAAATATACATTTTCAACAAAAAAGTTAATTTTCAACAAAATAGTTTATTTTTTAATTAAAATCAATAAATTCTACATAGTAGAATTTTTAGCAAAGGAGATGAATTCTAATTCCGGAATATAATAGTAGACTTTTCAATTAAAAGAATGGACTTTCAACCAGAAATAGTTCCCGGTGGCTACAATTGACGACGTCTTTACGACATCGTTACGAGATCTTTACGACAACTTTACGACAAGCTATGTCCATGCCGTTTCAGTGTCTTTGCGATATCGTAAAGACATCGTCAAATCATACGACTTATTTACGATATAGTGAAGACCCAGTGGTTACACAATTTGTCGACGTCTTCACGACATCGTCACGACATCTTTACGACATCCTATGCCCATATCGGTTTGGTGTCTTTATGATATCGTAAAGACATCCTCAGATCATACGTCTTATTTAGGATATTGTAAAGACACCTTAACGAAATGGACATAGGATGTCGTAAAGTTGTCGTTATTATGTCGTAACGATGTCGTAAAGACTTCGCAAAATTGTGTGCCCACTGGGTTGAACCTTATTATAAGGTTCTATCTCAAAAATTGTAAACAAACACTATATAGTATTAACTAACTAAAGTGCACCCTATGTATTCTTTAAGTGTAGATAAATGATTTTTTGTTAAAATAATTTTAATAAAGTGATACGATTTAACAAATGAATACCGTGAGGATTTTTAAATTTATGGTGGTAATTTTTTCAGTGAACCTAGACTTAGCCGTTCGCCATATCAGATATATGTCAAATAAATATTTTCGTCAGATGAATTTCATCTTTTGTCGGATAAATTTTATCTTTCGTCGGATAAATTTCATCTTTTGTCAGATAAATTTCATCTATCGTCAGATAAATTTGATCTTTCGTCGGATAAATGTGCTGCAGCGTTTTTATCCAATTTAAAGATAAAATTTATTCTCGGGGTTTATTGCTGTGTTAGAAAGAACGTCGTGGATGAAAATAAATTTAATCGTTTAGCGGCAAATAAGATAATGTTATTTTAAGTTGACCGGAAAAATTAAAAAACTTGACCAGTAAAAACCGGGAAAGGACCGGGAATTAAAAATCGTCAGCTGAATCCGCATCATGATATGAATGTAGCAGGTAAAGAGATTATATACACTGTTAAAAATTTATTTTGTGATTTCACAATAAATGTAATGGAGGTTTATTACCAAAACGTGATGCAATTTAACAACACATGAAATTCTACCATCACAACACATTATTGTGAAATTACAACAAATTTTTTGTAATTTCACAACAGCAAAAAATATCTGCATCACAATACAGGCATTGTAAAATTACAATGCATGTGTTGTAAAATTATGTTACATGAATTTTGAAATTACATTATGTTTTAGTAATAAACTTCCATCACATTTATTGTGACATCACAACAGAAATTTTTATCAGTTTAGATATAACATTTTGACAAAGTTGGAAACATATACAATATTGGAAAAAATTGTGCTTTTAACTTTGCTATAAAATGAAAAAGGTAAATACATATTCTGAGATAAACATTTTATATCATATATATGATAGCTTCCAATCTTATATATTTAATTAACATTTTCTTCACAATTGAATTCATATGTAGATTTAATTAAAACAATTTTTCATTACAAAATATATTTTATAGAAATCTAAACATTTTAATAAACTTATTATTACTAAAGAAATTATTTGTTTCAATCAATAAGGCAAATAGTTTCGATTTCTTTAAATTAAATAAACCTTTATTTCATTGATTTAAAACATTTGTTTGATTCAATTATTTGAATTTAAATAAATTTGATTGTTTGATTCAAAACAAACATTTTTCTGAGTGTGTTCAAATATTTAAAAATTCAAAATCGAGACTTATCGGTGCTCGATCGAAATCGCTCGTTTTTTCAGACGATCAACATAAAAAAACAGTTGTTCAAACGATCATTTTCACAGCGAGAAGTTGGCGAAATCAAACGAAAATAGTCGAAGACAAAAAATCATCGTCTCGTTGTTACACTGAGAAAAATGTTTGTTTGAATGAAGCAAATTTGTTTTGAATTAAACAAATTATTTCTTTAATATGGGGTCAAACAAATGTTTGTTCGATTCAAATAAATTTTTTGTTTGTCCTTATTTGTTTGGGTCAAATAAATGTTTGCTTAGTTTTTAATAAATTTCTTGTTAAAAATAAGTAAACTTTTTGTTTACATTAAATATTTATTTGTTTAATTAATTAAAGATTTTGTTCAAGTGACGTAAATCTTTTTTTTTAGACTTAACCTCAAAATCGAGCATTCTTTATAAAAATAATGTACGATCTCGATAATATGTTTATTGTTAATCATAAATATCATTGTATATGTAAAAGTAGGGACACTTATTCAACCCGAATGATTAATTATGGTTATTTTTTAACTCTGTGCTTCTCATTTTTGTATTGAACAATCATATATTAGAATAATGAGAAATGAACCAGAGTTAGACATTTGAATTTAATGTATATATTAGTGTTCCTGCTTTTAAATATACAGTGATAATTATAATATAAACAAACATGATTGATTTCATAAATCATCATTATAAAGAAAGGAGGTTAGTATTGAAAAAGACTTACTCACATCCGAAATCTTCAATTATATCCACGGTAAAAACCCTTAACTTCAAGTAGATCCTAAACTAGAGATAGTGCGTTCAATTTTCAATTAATATATATGTTCATAGCAAATCAGAACCTTTAGAATAATACAACACTGAAAAAAATACAAATGCCATAAAATAAATCACATGATCAATTAATTCAGATTCTAGGTTAGTCCCTTAGGAACCGCCGGCAGCGCTTAAACATGCCTAGGGGCACTTTGTAGTACTGCTTTGTACTGCATTTTTTGTTTGAATCAAATAAATATTTTTATGAATTCGAATAAACAGATTTTAAACAAATGGATTGTTTAATAAAAGTAAATTCTTTATTTGAATCAAACAAATTGTACTAAACAAATTATTTGTTTCAATCAATATAGCAAATAGTTTCCATTTCTTCAAATTAAATAAACCTTTTTTAATGGAAGCAAAAAATTTATTTGATTCAATTATATGAATTTAAATAAAATTTCTTGTTTGATTCAAACAAACATTTTTCTGAGTGTACTCATTAATCCTGATACACAAATATGGTGAAAATAATATTCAAAGTTAAGCATTAAGGTTTCAATATTTTAAAAATCCCTTTATCATTTCAAGCATCAAACAAGACGAATGTCTAATTATGTTCCTGACAAACGCAGGACTTACCGCACTTATGTACATACATGAACAAACATGCGTTCATACATGTGTAGGTTTCACCGAGAAATGTGCCATTCTCATCTTCTCCGCCCTGGATTGAAACGTACGTGAGGCATCATAGTTGTTGGAGGAGGAAACGGAAATCGCAGTGAGCATAACGAGCATCGAAACTCAACTCTCTACATATATACCTACCTATATCCCATATCATTCTATAATGAACTATTGAAACCCGTTATGGATTTTCTGCTTGATATGTCAGCTATTCAAACTGAGAACAATTTTTTAAAGTCGTGGTACAACAGTTTTTCTATACGGACAGTTATGCTTGTCACATGTTGACGCTTTACTAAAAAAATTTCTGTTTTTTCTCTTATACAAATAGCCATTGATGTTCAAACATCAGAGTATGCGAGAAAAAACAATGAAAGTGTCGGATAAAGCTCTTGTTTACATTGCAGATTTTTATAGAAAATTAAACGGAAGAGTTGAAAAATGTCAGTTTTATATGTGAAGAGCGAAAAAAAATATCCAGTTATGTCAATTCATCGATAAATAAACAAATTTTTTATACGCTCAGAGAAACCTTGAATTGTAGTGAAAGAACACTCAGAAAAATGTTTGTTTGAATCAAAGAACAAATTTTATTTGAATTCATATAATTGAATGAAATAAACTTTTTGCTTCAATTAAAAAAAGGTTTATTTAATTTAAAGAAATGAAAATTATTTGCCATATTGATTGAAACAAATAATTTGTTAAGTACAATTTGTTTGATTCAAATAAAAAATTGACTTTTATTAAACAATGCATTTGTTTAAAATCTGTTTATTCGAATTCATAAACATATTTATTTGATCCAAACAAAAAATACAGTACAAAGCAGTACTACAAAGTGCCGCTAGGCATGCTAAAGCGCTGCCGGCGGTTCCTAAGGTACTAACCTAGAATCTAAATTAATTGATCGTGTGATTTATTTGATGGAATTTGTATTTTGTCAGTGTTGTATTATTATAAAGGTTCTGATTTACTATGAAATCATATATTATTTGAAAAATGGACGCAATATTTCTAGTTTAGGAACTACTTGAAGTTTAGGGTTTTTACCGTGGATATAATTGAAGATTTCGGATGTAAGTCTTTTTCAATACAAACCTCCTTTCTTTATAATGATGATTTATGAAATCAATCATGTTTGTTTATGTTATAATTATCACTGTATACTTAAAAGCAGGAACACTAATATAGACATTAAATTCAAATGTCTAACTCTGGTTCATTTCTCATTATTCTAATTTATAATTGTTCAATACAGAAATGAGAAGCACAGAGTTAAAAATTAACCAGAATTAAGCATTCGGGTTGAACAATTTTTCCTACTTTTACATATACAATGATATTTATGATTAACAATAAACATATTATCAAGATCATACATTATTTTTATAAAGAATGCTCAATTTTGAGGTTAAGTGTAAAAAAAAAGATTTACGTCACTTGAGCAAAAACTTTAATTAATTCAAAAAATAAACATTTAATGTAAGCAATAACTTTACTTATTTTAAACAAGATATTTATTTAAACAAACTAAAACATTTATTTGAACCAAACAAATAAGGACAAACAAAAAATTTATTTGAATAAAACAAACATTTGTTTGACCCCATATTAAAGGAATAATTTGTTTGATTCAAACAAACATTTTTCGCAGGAAATATTTCTTTAGACAAATTGAATTTTATCTCAAATTAAGAATAAAACATAATATTCAATTTGGCGATTGAAAGAAAACCTATTCGTCCTATCGAAAAATAATTAATAATAAATTTATCAATCTTTTCAGGTGAACGACTTTTATCTTTTAATTTTATTTCGCACCTTGTGTCATTTTTTCAAAAAATTAATATTTTTATCTTGAATGTTATTTTTTACGACTGAAGAAAAAACTACGTGTCCCATCAAAAATTATAGCTCTTTTTTGGATAAACAAGTTTTGTCTCAGTTTTTTTCGTAGTTTGTATCGTAAGTCCAAAAATTTTTAATTGTTTCATTTTAAATGTTGTTTTTGACGACTAACAACAAAAGCTACGCGCCCTATCGAAAAGTGCTTTATTGCAAATTTGTAGGTCTTTCTAGGGCGCGCAATTTTAGATTATTTTTTTTTGTATCTCGCATAATTTGACAAAAAAGTGAAATTTTTGGTATGATCAAATTTGTAATTTTTAACTTTTCGACCAAATTAAAAAATTTGTTATGCTAATCTTCTAAGTCTTTCAAAACTCAATGTTTTTCTTATCTTGATTTTTTTTCATATCATGCGTTCTTTGGCTTAAGATGTCCATTTTAGTTTTTTTATTTTATTTTGAAAATGCTCTAACTCTGATAATTTTTGGTTTCATAGAAAAAAGTAATCAGGATAAATCATTTGAGTTTTCAAGTATCATGAAAAAGCACAGATAGAATTTGAAATCTTGAAAACAATTTGGTTTAAAAAATTAAAAAATGCGTTCACTTTTTGAATTGTGATCCAAAGTAGGTGGTATACGAACTTGTTCTTTAGTTTTAGGCCTTAAAAAAGTGTGCCAAAACAGAATCCAATCTAAACAATTTTTCGAAAGTTATCGTGCCTACAGTATAAAGACAGACGGCTAGACAGACAGACAAACACCTTCGTAAATGAAATTCGTTGTTAGACTCATTTCACGAGGAAGTCTTTTGGCATCGCGTGCTTGCGAAGCGGATCAAAATCGTATTTCCTGCGAGAGGAGATATGTTTATAAGGTGATAATGGTGCTGATTCATAGAATTTAGTGGCGGTTTCTTTGATATACTCTGAAATATAAGGTCATTGAAATTCTCTGTGAAGGACAGAGTTTTTGATATATCTGGGGGTTTTTGTGATGCGTCTGAGAAATTTATTTTGCATAATCTGGATTTGATTGATGTTTCTTTTTGATGCACCACCCCAAATTGTACAGGTGTAGGTTATGATAGGTCGGATAGATATTTTGTAAACTAGGATTCCATATTCAGGTTTAAGACTCGAGTGTCTATTGATAGAGGGCTTATACGCGAGGTAACCCCAAGAGCTTTCCTTTTAGTTTCTTGGATATCTGCTTCCATTTAGGCTCAAGCATTCTTATATCCCTGACGACTAATCTCATTTGCGAGAAAGGGTAGCACTAGCGCTGCCATTCGACCAAATGCGGAACTAATAATCGCAATGAACCGGCGCGACTGAAGTGGCCTTAGTAGCGGGAAAATTAAACTAGTCCCCGGATAAGTTTTAAAGACTAATATGGTCCGGTTGCATACAAGAGAAGACTAATTTAAGAAAATTATGCACTAAAAATAGATCTATAAATTTGTTAAAAATCTCTTTTTGATAAGATGCGTATTTTTCGTTTTAAACGTAAATTTGACGAACGCCCAAACTCATAAACAAATTCTTTATAATTATTTGGTTAAAAAAAATCACATTATCACTAAAATTAGAGATTCTTCGCTAAACATTTCATTCTAATGATAATGTGGTTTGTTTTTTAAACCTATTCATTATAAAGAATTTTTATGTCTTCGGTTGCTAGTCTTAAATATAATGCTTTTAAAATAAAAAAGGCTTCATTCATTAAATTTGTAATACTATCTATTTTCATACTTCCTTCCTAACTGAAAATGCAATAGTGAAATGCATTAACGTTTTTTTTATAAATAATTACTTCTTTATCACATAATTAAATTAAAATTTTGAATCAAAAAAGTCATAAGATTCTCCGCAGATTGAAAAATGGGAAGCAGTATCGCATCTTATACTGGAAAACTTGTTGCCCGTTAAAAGTTGCTATATAGTTCTGCACTAACAATAAGCAGACAGACATTACCGCACTATAAACTTGATTTTAACTGGGTGTAATGCCCTTGAGTGTTCAAAGTTACGCTAAGTACCAGTTTACTGTCTAGTACATAGGAACACCTCTAGAATACTCTGCAGTTATCAAAGTTCCATGCCTGAAACATTCTAGAGCAACAATTTTGTTAACTTCTCAAATAAGAATTGTGCACGTGACATTCATATTTTTACATTAGAATAAAGAAAGACTTAAAAAGCCGTTAGTTTCAGTTGTAGTTTTTTTCTTTAAATGGCTCCTGTCATAATCAAATTTTCCCCATTATTAGAGACAGAGATAATATCAAAATGGCTAATATTTGTTTGATTTGTTTGATCGCCTACCCAATTTTCCTGAAATGTGGAGAATTGTATAAATTTTATGTGAAATCGTTTGCTGTTTGTTAGAGAGCGTTTTATAATCAGCGTTCGTCGTTTGATATTTAAAATTTAAAAAGTAATGGACTTTTCAAAAATGGGGTGCCAACTTCAAATTTGCACCTCAAATTTTAATATTTTTCCAAAATTCTTTTTGAATTCGTTAGTTTGTCGTTAGATCATGTTTGATACTCAATTTCCGTCGTTTAATATACGAAATTTTAGCCAACATCAATTCTTAAAAAAAATAATAAGCCAGGGTTTCAGAACCTTTCTATCACTTGACATGTTGCCCCTGCGCATGCGCTGTTTTATTAGGCCGAAGAGTTAGATTCACAAACTTCTGTCAACCTTTAACAAAAACGTCTATGTGTTGTAATTAAAAATATGATTGTGATAAATTGTGATAAGTCATAAAGAACTGTAATAATTTTCTTTCAATTAAATAGATTTCTTTGCTTATAATAAAATTTCTAATTTGCAAAATGTCAAATGCGAAATAATACTTTCAAATTAAGAATTCGGCCATTAAATGTATTCGGATTTGGTAGGACTTGTTTTTATTTTGCCCTAGTTAAGAATTTTTAAAGGTTGCACTTTAAAATTAAAATAATTAACAAATATAAACGAAAGTGTTCATTGACCTAATCAAATCAAATTGCTTTTGATTTTTTTCAGTCTTTCGAATTTTGCAGAATTCACTTATAACCTTTGAATTCTTTTAAATATGTTTAAATTCGCTTGAAAGTTTTAGGCTATAACTTAAACTTAAATAATTTTATTTCTTGTACAGTTTTACTAATTTTCTTAAAATATTTTGAATTTGCGTTGAATTATTCGTAATTTTTTCAACTCTTTGCAATTCCGCAGAATTTACTTGATGTCTTAGAATTCACTTGTTGTCTTGGAATTTTTTTAGAGATTTTTGAAGTCAAATGCAGTATTCGGAATATAACTTGATTTATTTGTTATTTTATGAATTATTCTTAAAATATGGAATGCTTTTAAAATAAATCCAGTTTGTTTTAAAGTTTTTTGCATTTTTTTGAATTATTTAGAATTTAAAAATTTTCAAAGAATACAAGCACATTCTAAGGCATAGAGAAAATTTTGCAAAATTCCAAAATTAACTTCGATTTTATTCAAAATTAGGTTTCTTACTGAAAATGTAATAATTTTATTTTTGCTTGAAATTTTATTTATTTTTGGTGAATAAATCAACTATTTATTAAAAATCCGACTTTTTTGGTAGAAGAATAATCTCATTAGTTGAAAATTAATCTTTTTTGTTAAAAAATTAATTTCTGCGGTTGAAAGTTTAACCATTTTGTTTAAACATCGTTTCTTTTATGTTTGCGCATTTATTTTATTATCTGAAAAATTAAGTATTTTATTTTTGTTAGGAAATTTATCTTTTTAGTTAAAATTGCCTAAATTTGGTTAAAAATTTTGTTTTGTTAGTTAAAGATTTATCATTTTAGTTGAACATTTATTTTATGAATGTGATCTTTTTTGTTAAGATATGTTATATTTTGTAGAAAATTTAACTATTCTATTTTTGGTTAGAAATTCATTTTTTTGGTTGAAAAAGATATTAGTTTAAAAATTCAATTTTTTTATACATAATTCATGTTTTGGGTTTGTTTTTAGCTAAAAATTACTTGATTTTGCTAAAAAAAATTTTTTCGAATTTTTTTTCTTACAGCAAATTGACCTATTTTATTTTGGTTTCAAAATTGATGTTTCAACATCAATTTGTAGAATATTAATATTTCGGGTTGGAAATTTAATGAACTATTTAGTTGAAAATTCATGTTTGGTTGAAGATTCATCATTTTTGTTAAAAATTAATTTTTTAGATGAAAATTGATCTTTTTGATTTTAAAACTCAACAAAAAATTTGTTTCAAATGTATTTAGAAACAAAACTTTGAATTCTTTTACTATTTAAATTAAGCGCCTTTACCAATTTGAAGCCACACATTTTCCCGTAAAATTTAAATAATTTAATAATCATTGATTTAGAGAAAAAAAAATTTTAATCCTAATTTAAAAGGCTTATAAATGCCACTTAAATTATCAAAGCACATAAAGGTCGAGCATGTTCTCATGCTCATGTATCCTACGACCAACTAATAAATCCAAAAATAACGTTTGCAAAATATTGAAATTTGGAGTGCAAGTGTGAAGTAGGCACCCCAATTTTGAAAAATCCTAACATTCTAAATTTTGACTATTAAATGAAGTACGTTAGCTATCTACGTTATCTAACGAGCATCAAACGATTTCCTATAAAATATCTAAGATTTTCTACATTTCAGGAAAATTGGAGTGCCATCTATATGGGAATCTAACTGACCTATTAAAAATTAGCGTCGTTAAAAAAGAAAGAAAGTGTCATCCAAAATATTGATAAAACATTTTGTTGAATGCATTGGAAAGCTTATAAAATTCTGAGTTAATTGAGCCCTAGTTGAAATAATTACTCAGAAAAAACTAATGATAAAATTTGTTGTAGACAATTTTTTATTGGGATAAAGTTTTATTCAGACAACTTCACGTCTTCTAAAATACGTTTGTGTCATTAGCCCCCTGCCTCGACAGTGTATGTGTATGCCGTAGTAGTTTTCTTACGGCCGGAGGGGAAATGTCGGTCAAACTAATCCAACAGATGGCGCCAAAAAAGTAGGTCTGTCTTTTTCATTGAATTGCATTAAGAAAAACCAAAAATAACTAAAAACTTGATGCTGTTTGCAAATAAACAAAAAAAAAGATATGAAGAAATAAGAGTAACTATTACTAATTATTTAAAAAAAGAAAAAGTCTTCAAAATATGTAGTTTAATATGAATAAAATTTAATTTTGAGATACATTTTGAAAGCAGTTGGAACTTTATATTTTTGTGATTTATTTTTCTTATATTGTTGATTTTATTATTTGTTAAAGTTAAACAAAATTATTTATTGTTGAAATTATTAATGTAGCTAATAAAAAATTAATAATATTTAAGTATCCAATGACAAAAATATTTAAAACATATACATGATCAGAAGAATTAATTGAAAATATATTATATCCAATATAAATATAATAATAATTAAAATATGTTAGACTACAACTTAAGTTCCAATGTAAAGAATCTTTATACCTTTAAAATCCTAACAATTTCAAGTTTTGAAGGAAATATTTTTAAAAGGTAGTGGTAATTGTAATTAAAGTGTTTGAGGGAATCATTTGGTAAAAAGTCAATGACACGAACGATAAATGAGAAAATGGATTTAATTCAGCCCCTAATAATTTTGAAAAAATTTGAATACAAAGAAGATTTTGAATTAAATAGTTAATTATATTATTTTAAATCTGATTTCTAAAATAAGCAGACTATAAACTATTAAAACCTATAAACAAACGTACTGTACTCATGATGCACAGTTAGACGAAATGCACTTTTTTCATTCAAAAAAGTCTTATTATCGGTGAAATATTTTTTGTTGCTAAACGTGCTTCCCATTATTGTGGGAATGACATTTAATAAAAAAAATAATTTAAAAGTTTATAATAACCACTGTGATAAACCATTTTTGTGGCAAAATATTAGAATTTGAGATTTTTCAAAAGATAATTTCCTTCAATGGACAAAACAAATTCAGGTATTCCTTAAAATAATAAATATTTAATATTATTTGATAAAATACAAGAATTTAAATTTTTGTAAGCAACTTAGATAAACAAATTTTAAATGTTGGCCCTTTCGCATAGAAAATTTTTTTGCACTGAAAATGTTTTAAGCAATTGGACGAGTGACTGCTAGTCACAAAAATATTAGAAAAGTTATTTATAAACACTATTATTAACAATTCTTGTCACAAAAAATTTAAACTTAATTGTTTTATCAAATTTAAATTTTCTGTGATGGCCAAGTCGGTAGGTTATTGTTAAAACATTTTGTATTGACTGAATCTTAGCATGCAGTGTTATAATTCATTTCCAATCTATTGTTAATTTCTCAAATATTTTTCTGACTAGCAGTTATTCGTCCAACAGCTCGAAACATTTCCAGTGTAAAAAAAATTTCTCTGTGAACAGAGCAAAATTTTGAATTTGTTCATATAATGTGTTTACAACAATTTAAATTGATATATTTTATCAAATATCATTAAATATTTATTGTTTTAAGGAACTCAGTGGGCACAAAATTGGGTGACGTCTTTACGACATCGTTAAAACATCTTTACGACAACTTTACGACATCGTATGTCCATGTCGTTTCGGTGTCTTTGCGATATCGTAAAGACATCGTCAGATCATACGACTTATTTACGATATCGTGAAGACACCTTAACGACATGGACATAGGATGTCGTAAGGTTGTCGTAAAGATGTTGTAACGATGTCGTGAAGACGTTGCCAAACTTTGTGCCCAATGGGAATACCTGAAGTCTTTCTGGCTCTTAAAGGAAACAATAATTTCTTAAATCTCAAATTCTAATATTTTGCCACAAGAATTGTTTATAACAATAGTTATTATAAACTTTTAAATTATTTTTGTTATTAAATGTCATTCCTACATAAATGCAAAGCACTTTTAGCAACAAAAATTTTTTGCCAATAATAAGACTATTTTTTAATTTGTTTATCAAATTTGTTTGCAACAAATAAATGGAATGATAAACAAATTATTTGTATTTCATGAGTCCCTAAACATTAATTTAAGACAATATAAAGCTTTCCTGATCAGTTATTAAAGCGTAACAAATTGTTATGTACAAAATTTCAGTTTTTCCATACTTTGAGTAGCAAAATGAATGATAAACAAATAGAGAAGACATAATTTCGGAGCGTCCAGCTAAACGAAAAAAGTGAATTTAAATATATACACTAAATATATACATTATATTAAATAATGTTAAATCCATTTTCTTATTTATTAGTCTTCTCATTGACTTTTTACCAAATTATTCCCTCAAACATTTTAATTACAATTACTATTACTTTAAAAAAATATTTTCTTCAAAACTTAAAATTTTTAAGATTTTGAAGGTACAAGGATTCTTTACGGTGCAACTTAAGATGTAGTCTTACATATTTTAATTATTATTATATTTATATTTGCGATACGTCATATATTTTTTATTAATTTTTCTGATCATGTATATTTTTTAGATAATTTTGTCATTGAGGTCTTTAATATTATTAATTTTTTCATTAGCTACATTAATAATTTCAACAAAAAAGAATTTTTTTAAATTTAAAAAATATTAAAATCAATAATAGGAGCAAAGTAAATCACAAAAATATAAAGTTCGAACTGCTTTCAAAATATATCTCAAAATAAAATTTTTTTCATGTTAAACTACATATTTTCATAACTTTTTTTAAAAATAATTAATTATAGTTACTCTTGTTTTTTCATATATTTTTGTTTGTTTATTTGCAAACAGCAATGCTTTTTCTCAATGCAATTCAATGAAAAAGACAGACCTACTTTTTGTGGCGCCATCTGTTGAATTAGTTTAACCGACAATTCCCCTCCGGATCGTAAGAAGACAGAAAAGTGGGGGCGATGCATGGGGTTGGTTGTCATAGAAAACCAGAAGCAACTTTAACCGATATTCAAGTATAGTTTATACTGTGAAGTTAATTTTTGTCTTAGTTAATTTTTACGTCGGAATCAGGGTACAGTTTACCCCTCGTTTTTCCGTGTAGGCACATAATAATTATCAAAGTTATTCACAACTTCACATACAGCTGATCGATTAATTGATGAGAAATATGACAAAAATCTTGCAACGTTCGGATACATTAATACGAGACGAAAGGAAATGCGATCAAGCATGCGAGTTTATTGAAAACCGATACGTCTACGATCAAAAGCTCGTTACCGTATTATTGCCGGGCTATCAAGGGTACGAATCGCCTGCAAGCAAATATCTATGAAAATGCTCGTCTCGCCGGAACTGAATGTCTACTATAGATAGTTACTTTCAATCATTCCCGAGTCCCCATTGCGAAACGATGAAAGATATTTCAATGAGCAGTCGCACAGAACTTCCTTCTCTCTAAACTT
This sequence comes from Belonocnema kinseyi, assembly GCF_010883055.1. Lineage (NCBI taxonomy): Eukaryota > Metazoa > Arthropoda > Insecta > Hymenoptera > Cynipidae > Belonocnema > Belonocnema kinseyi. The sequence goes on along the minus strand of NC_046662.1, from coordinate 27,174,783 downwards.
CTTCTTCAGCTATTACGAGTTTCATGGCAAAATGCAGTGCCAAATTTCGAAAATGCAAATTTTCAATATTCCAAATCAGAACTCATATCACAAATTACTTCTACAGAACTTGATGTTACTTCAAAATCGCAAAGGATTTTTCTTATTAAGTCTGTACTTCCATACATCCCAGTGGGCAAAAAGTGTGGCAACGTCTTTACGACATCGTTACGACATATTTACGACAACTTTACGACATCATATGTCCATTTCGTTAAGGTGTTTTCACGATATCGCAAATAAGTCGTATGATCTGACGATGTCTTTACGCTATCGCAAAGACACCGAAATGAAATGGACATAGGATGTCGTAAAGATGTCGTAACGATGTCGTGAAGACGTTGCCAAATTTTGTGCCCACTGTGATTTGAAGAAAGGTTCTATGTTAGGATGCCTCACGAAGGCCTTCTCAGTCGGCACAAAGCTTGGCGACGTCTTTACGACATCGTTACGACATCTTTACAACAACTTTACGACATGGACATAGGGTGTCGTAAAGATGTCGTAACGATGTCGTAAAAATGTCGTTAAATTTTGTGCCCACTGGGAAGGCTTTTGATTTTCTAAAATCTTAAATCTGAAATTTATTTCCGTTGGGGAAAAAACGATTCATTTTTTCTTATTGATAAAAATATATTTAGAGGACCCTATGGAGTGTTTTATGCAAAATATTCGATTTTCCAAAGTATTGCAATGCAGAGGATAATTTATTAGGATGCGATGTTTAAAGGTGGCTATGAGAAAGCTTTAAGTTGCGGCTTTATGATAAAGATGATATTGAAGGATTAAATTTTGCTTCAAAAATTTCTCAAAAATTATAAAATTCCAAGAAATATTACTTACCTTGCTGAGAATAATTTCTACTACTGGAAATTTTTTTTCAATAATACTTTTCCCAGACTTAAGAAATCATTTTTTAAATATTTGGCATAAACGACTTCATAGTGAAATATAAATATTTTTAAAAAAATTTTCAAACAGGGAATTATTTTTTCCCAAAGAAAGAAATGTCAGATTAAATGTTTCAGAAAATCAAAAATACCCTACTCTATACCCCTTGCATACACTTATTCTCCTAACTCCCCTATTCTCATTTATGATAATTTAAAATCTTTTCCTGAATTTTCCCATCTCTCATTTTTTCTCATTTCCCCTACTTTTCCTTCGCTAATTTTTTCTTTATTCCCCCTATTGCCCCACACTTTAAGTCCTCTCATTTCCAATACTTCTTCCTTTATTCCCCTTATTTCCCCTTTTTTATGAAAAATGAAAAATACCGATGGCTGGACACTGGGGTGATCCAAAAATTAATGGGAATTTTTCAATCGAATTTAATTCATATCGTCCCTAATTTCGTTTAAATACAAAAAATACGTTTAAAAAAAATTGATATTTAGAGGTTTTACAAATACTATAAAGTTTTAGCGGTATTTCACATAAGAAAAAACACTTCTTTTAAATTTTATTTTGAGTCATCAATTTTTGATAAATAAAATAAAAAGAATAATTATGTTTTAAAAATCACCTTCAAAAGTCCATTTTAAAGGGCCCCACAAAGTTCATAAGTAAAGAATTAAGTTTTGCCAGTTCCTGGTGCTAATTATGATTTGTTCATGGGTTTTTTACATTTGAAATTTTTTCCTAATTTCTCAATTAATTTTTGACTTTTCCTTTAAATCGAGGCAATATTCAATTCTATTTAAGAGCAATAATTTTTTAAACAATTTATCTCCATTTATAATAGTATTTGTTGAGAATAAGGCTAAAAGGGTTCAATTTAAAAAAATCTACGTTTTTTCACTTTTTCAATTAGAATTAAGATAATAAATTATTAAAATTAAAAAATATCTTTTTAAGATAATTTATTAGTCGGTTAAACATACAATTTTTTTAAATTGGTAGAAAGTTGCGGTTTATTCTAAATATTCCATGGTTTGTCCACTGTTCACTTAGACGGACCAAAAAATTAATTCAATTTAACAAACATAATTGTTTAAACAAATTATTATTATTTGTAACTATTTTCTTTTATAGTAATGCTAGATAATTGCGTTCTTTCCTAAATTCTTCCACCATTAATAAAAATTACGAAAAAAATGATTTATGAAATGAATTGTTTAAAACTGCCTTCTTTTAGAAGATTGCTACAGAGTTGCGGTTTTTTCGCATTTTTCATATTATTTTTTGCTTTTCAGTTATGAATTAACAGTAAATAATTAATAAAGAAAATCATTTTTAAAAGAATTTATTTCTTTTTGGTGAATACATTATTCTGAAATAACACAGATATTTAAAATATTCTTAAAAGCTTCTATATGGGTCATATTAAATGTAAATTTTTCTTGAAAAATTTACTATGGCCCTTTTTGTTGAAATTAATATTCATATTTATAATTTTTCCCGCACTAAAAAATCAATGAAAAACTAAAAATTTCAGAAAAACCCATAACTTCCTAGAATTACTCCAGGAAAGATAGTAATAAACCATAATAATTTTTTTAAATAATTGTGTTTGTTAACATTCATTCATTATTATCTAGATAGAAGAAAAGTAGGAAAAAAGTAAAAACTTTTAGTAATAACTTTATATGTCTATGTAGGACAATATATAGAATTTTCGCATATAGGAAAAAATAGTTAGAAGTAATAATTATTTGTTTAAATAATTATTTTTGTTAAATTTCATATATCTTTCCTCGATTTATTAAAAAGTTTAAAAAAGTGCAGAATTAAAAAAAACACAACAATCTAGCATTATTATAGGAAAAGGTAGTTATAAATAATAATAATTTTTTATGCAATTGTGTTTCTTAAATTTCATTATTTATAACCACACTCGAACTTAGTGAAAAATAGACAAAAAGTTGAAAATTTCAGAAATATCCGTAACTTTCTAACACTAATCAAAAAGAATAGTATTAAAAATAATAATAATTTGTTTAAACAATTATGTTTGAGAACTTTATTTGAAATGTTACCATTATTCTCAGAGAACATTACCATTATTATCATAAATTATAACAATTTGTTTAAACTGTTACTTTCGTTGAATTTTATTAATTATAACCATACTATAAGTGAAAAATGGACAAAGGGTTGACAACTTTAGGAAAAACTGCAACTGTTTAACATTTTTAAAAGAAATAATTCTCAATAATAATGAATTTTTAAAGCAGTTATGTTTTTAACTTTAATTAATAATTAATGCAGTTTAATTGAATGAGAATAAACTGTAACTTTGAAGCATTATTCTAAGAGCATATTTTCATAAATAATACATTTTTAAACAATGATTTTTGTTAAATTTTATTGATTGCTGCCTCGATCTCACTGAAAAATTAAAAATAAGATAGAAAATTCTGAAACAACTGCGACTTTCTATTTCTATTCTAAGAGAAAATTGCTAAAAACCATAATGAATTGTTTAAAAGATTTATATAAACGTTTCTTATGGGAAATACCATTTTTTTAACAACAACAAATTATGATTTATTTTTTTGTGAATACAAACAAATTTGGGACCAATATCCAGTGAAATAACAAAAAAATGAAATTTGAACCACCCTAATGGGCACTGGACCGTAACTAATCACGGGTTTCTAATCAGGGCTACAACACACTCAGAATTTTCCGATTCTTATTTTCAAGCGATAAAAGTATTGGTTTACAAAATTTAATTAATTTTTTTCTGACGCCTGATGTTAATTTTATTTTTATGGCTCCTTATTGTGCAGACTTCGTGAAAATAAAAACAAAGAATCCAATTACCAAATCAGGCAACCACGATAAAATTTTTCTATTGAAATTTAAAAAAAGACAAAAAATTTCCTAAAAATAAAATAAAAATTCATTTTTTGGACAAAAATAAAAAAGAAAAAAAAATGAGAAGGCAACCAACCAAAACCCCTTCCACTTCCTGATAGCATCGTGGGTTTGTTGCTGTTCCTGTCTGCTCAAACATTTTTCATTTTATTTGCCTTCTCATTTTTCTTTCCTCTTTTTTATTTTTGTTCAAATAAGATTTTTTTTTTAAGAAAAAATGGTTCTTTTTTCAAATTTGAAAAGGATAAGTGTATGGTGGTTGTCCGAATTTGCTAGTTGGATTCTTGTTTTTAGTTTCAGGAATTCTGTACATTAATTTGATTACCCAGTGGGCACAAAATTTGGCGACGTCTTTAAGACATGGCTACGACATCGTTACGACAACTTTACGACATCCTATTTCCATGTCGCTAAGGTGTCTTTACGATATTGCAAAGACACCAAAACGACATAGACATAGAATGTCGTAAAGTTGTCGTAAAGATGTCGTAACGATGTCGTAAAGACGTCGCCAAATTTTGTGCCCACTGGGTATTGGACTTCAAACAGGATTGTAAGTTTGATTTTAATCTCTTTTAAATTTATTTTATTTTTATTTTTTATGTCTTCTAGAATTTTGTTCAGCAAGGAAATTCTGAGCAGGCAACAACTTTTTACGGCGAAATTTCAAAAAGACGTATCCCGAAAGGGAAATGGCTTAATGGTATACATAAAATTTTGTATAGCGTTTTAGATGTAAATGTTAAATAGTTTATGAGCAGCAATAATTTTATTTTATGACAGCGCTCGAGTTTTCGAGTTTAGTGGACTCTAGGGCTTAACACCGAGCCTCGGTGTTAGTTAGTGCCTTTTTACATTCTCATTTTTTATTGAGAAAGTATGAAAATTTTCAGAAATTTCGCACCTTAGTTTTCCAACACATCTCTACGTTTTGAGGCCCTCTGAAGCCGAAAATCCAGTTTTAACGATAGTGTATGTCTGTTTGTCCGTCCGTAAACAGAATTGCTCTCGAAAAAATAAACGGATCAATTCGCGCTTTGGTACCTTTTTTTAGGCCGTTAATTAAAGTTCAGGCTTTTTAACCAGCCTTTGCATACAAATTAAGAAAGTTAGAGCATGCTCAAAATTTTTAAGAGCACTTTTTTCAAACTTTAAAAATTCTATGTACGGCTCTTCATATCATTAAAAAAGGTGAATAATTTATCATGATGACTCTCTTTGATAAAAAGCAAATTACCAAAGTTATAGCATTTACAAAATTGAAATGAACAATCGAAAATGGATTTTTTAAGCCAAACACTGCATGGTGTAAAAAAAAGAAAATAACAAAAAAAAGGAACAATATTCAAAATTAAAAAATTATATTTTTGGACAAGTGAAACAAACTAAAAAAAATTAATAAACAAAATTTGTTCATCCAAAAAGTTTTCTTTCTTATCGTGAAAAATAACATTGAATACGAAAAAAATTTAATTTTTTAAAACACAATACAAGGTATGAAAAAAAATTAGTGAACAAAAATGGTTCGCCTGAAACACATCTGCACAATTTTTATCAATTACTTTTTGGTGTGAGGCGCAGTTTCAGTTTTAACCGTAAAAAATATCTTTGAAAATAAAAATTAAATATTTATGGAAGAACAACAAAAGGTACGACAAAATAAATTGATCAACAAAAGTTGTTCACGCTAGAAAAAAATTACAAATTTGTTACAATTTACTTTTTGACAGAATGTATAGTTTTTGCTTTAATCGTAAGAAATAACATTATTATTTAAAAAATTAACTTTCGGACAAACGACATAAGCTAAGGAAAAAATATAATATAATAATAATATA
>NC_046662.1:27139948-27168984 GCF_010883055.1 Belonocnema kinseyi | reverse complement strand
TTTATATATAATAAAAATAATATATAAAAATATTTTTTTTTAAATAATAAAATAAAACTGGTTGAAAATTATACTTTTTGGGTTAAGGAATTAAACTATTTTTTTTTTTAACTTTTGAAATTCGGATTAATCGGGTCTGAAATTTTCAAAATTGTTATGATGTTTCTTAAGCCTTCTAGAAGAATAATATGTATATTGACTCTAAAAAATATACAAAATTTACTAAAAAAAATTTATTAAAAATTTTTATTTCGCATTGAAAATCATTGGAAAACAACTTAATTATTTTGTTACAAATTCCATTGATATTTGGTTAAAGCTAATTTTTATTTTTACTAAAAATTTAGCTATTCCAGTTTTGGATAAAATATCTTTTTTAGTTAAAAAAGAAGTTACTTTTTTGGAAATTAATGTCTTTTGTTAAAAATTCATCTTTTTTGGTAAAAAATTCTTGATTCAAAAGTCAGCTTTTTAGTTGGAAAGTCAAGTATATGGATAAATGTTTAACTCTTCTTGTGTAAGTTAATGTTTTTTTCGGAAATTTATGCTTTTAATTGAATATTCATCCCTCTGTTTAAAGATGTAACTATTTTAAATTTGTTTTATTTATCAAGAAATAATTTACCTCAATAACGGTAAAATTTCCGATTTGGCTTTGGAGATATTTTTTTTCCATATTTTGTATTGTCTCAACATCACTCATGGTTTTTTCAGACAGAAATATCTAAAGATGTATTTTGAAATGTAACCTTTGAACGATGTTTCTAATAATAGTAATAATAATTTTAATAAAAATTATCTATTTTTTCGAAAGATTGATCATTTTGTCATCAATTCAACTATTTTGTTAAAGTCATATATTTTGGTCGAAAATCCAACTTTTCAGGTGGAAAATTTAAGCGTCTTCTATAAATTCAACTTTTTGGTTTGAAAATTCAACTCGCTTCTAAAAATTCATCTTCTTGGTTTGAAAATTCAATTATTTGTTTTTGAATTCGTCTGTTGGTAGAAAATTAAGTTTTGTCGAAAATTCAACTTTTTGGTTTTAAAATTCAACTGGCTTCTAAAAATTCGTCTTTTTGGTTTAAAAATTCGATTATTTGTTTTAAAATTCACGTTCTGCTAGAAGATTTATCTTCTTGATTTAAATCTCAGCTTTTTATAAGGAACTGTATTTAAATTACGTAACAGGTCAAGGAGGTGGAGAGGGGGGGGGTCGAGAAATTTTGTTATGATCTTTTACCGAAGGGGGAGGGGTTCCTTCACTCATTTACGTAATTTTTTTAATTCGCAAAAACTTTCTCATAAATATTATCTTTATAGTCACGCTTTTTTGTTACAAATTCAAATGTTTTATTAAGAAATCGTCTTTTGGGGTTAACAATTCAACTCTTTCTGTAGAACATTAACCTATTGTTTGAAATTCACATTCCACCTATTTTACGATAATTTAAATTTTTCTTGGACAAAACGGCAACTACTTGGATAAAAATTAAAGAATCTTGTTAAAAAGTCTTACTTTTTTGTTAAAAAATCTACTATTAATCAGAAAATTAACTTATTATTTACATTTCTTAGTTTGGTGTTGAAAAATTAATTAAAATCTTTTCTGGATGAAATGATTCTTTTACAAAATTATATTTTATTAAAAATTCATCTGTTTCAGTACAAGTTTAATCTTTTTTGGATAAAAACACAATTATTTGGTACAGAGATCAATTGTTCTGTTAAAAATTTATTCTTTTTGGTCGAAAAATACGTCTTTTCAAATTGAAAATTTAATTTTTCTCGTAGAAACTTATTTTTCGTTGAAAAAATGCATATTTTAATTTTGAAAATTCAAGCAAAATCTTTTTGTAACAGAAAATTCAACTAATTTTTTGAAAAATGATCTTTTTGATTTAAAATATATCTTTTTTAGAAGAAATTTCATTTTTTGTAAAATTACAACTTTTTGGATAAAAATAATTCAACCGAACAAACAAAAATTGATAATTCTAAGTATTTAACTATTTTGTACATGAGATTTGGTTAAATCACTTTTATTTGAAAATTCATTTCTTTGGTTGAAAGTTAAACTATTTTGATAAAAATTGATCTTTTGCAATTGAAAATTCGACTGCTTGGGTAAAAGTTAAACTAAATTGTTAAACTTTTCTTTTTATTCAAAACTTATGGCTTTGGTTAAAAATTTTATGGTTCAGTGAAAACGCCTTTTTTTTGTTTAAAATAAATTTTTAAACTGCAAATGTAATTTTCCTAATTTTTTTTAGATTGACCTTTTTTGATTGAAAACCCTCCCTTTTTTCTTGAAAAGCTAATAATTTGGTTCGTTCAAAATCTAATTCTCGTTGGGTATAAATGCATCAGTATCGTGAAAAATTATATTTTTGCTGAACAGATATATTTATTTTTTGAAAATTCGATTTTTGTAGAGAAAATTAGTCTTTTGGCTTGAAGCTTCAACAACTGATATAAACTTTTATTTCTTTCTTGATTGGAAAATCTTTATTTGTAGAAAATTATTCCTTTTTGGTTTAAAAATTCTTTTTTTGTTTGTATAAATTTAACGTTTTTTTATTTAAATATAAATTATGACAATTTTTAGTGGAGAATTGATCTTTTTAGACTGAAAATTTAACTATCATGTTAAAAATGTAATTTTTTTCAATAATTTAAGTATTTTGTTGGAAATTCAGGAATTTCGTTCAAAATCTATCTTTTGTAGTAAAAAACACATTTTTTTAAATAATAAATTTTTAAATTTGTATCTGGCATACTGTTATTTTCTGTTTATAAAAAACACTATGTTTAAAGTATAACAAGATTAAAATATTGATATTTGAATATTAATGATTAAGGAAAAAGAAGAGTTAGTAAAAAAAATCAGAACATTTTGAAAATGAAGTTCTAACTGACCCTGTCTAATTCTACAAGAAATAACTAGAAAAAAATTTCTGAATACTAAAAAATACGCACAGTAAGAGGGGGGGGGGGATATTTTCTCAGGGTTTGTTACAGGGGGAAGGGGCCTTAGAGAGGGCCTATCATCTGTTAGGAACTTTTGGAGTATACGAATAAAAACATTTAATTTGAAATGAAACAATAATGAGGTAATTAAATGAAATATAAAGTATCCTATCCTTTAAGTAGGAATAAATTACACACGGTATACAAAATTTCATCAAAATCGTTTAAGTAGTTTCAGAGTTTAGTGGTGACAAACGTCGTGAAACAGTATATACATATATATAGATTTGTAGCGCTAGGGCAGCAAGTTTGTTCAAAAAGGGATAAAAACTGGAAGTATTTACGAAATATAAATTATAAGAAAATAGGCCAATAGGGAAAGAGTCTGAAGCCTTAAATTATTTTTTATTTTAATTATTCAAAATCTTAGCCTATTATTTATTTCATTTTTATTTTTTCTGGGGAAGTTTCTAAAGAGAACTTAAATACGCCAGTAGTAAATTTAACTGATCCATCTTTCTCTCTATTTCTCTCTTCCCCTGGTCATCCCTTTCAACATTTTATGGGCTCCCGTGCTTTCCGAACGCGCATTACAATCGTTCTTGCTTGCTTTCGAGTCTGCAGCACGAGAACCGGAAGTTCCGCCGTAAATTGTCCGCTGAAGTTGATGCAACGTGGCACACGAAGTCGATTTATATTTGAGGTAACTTCTCTATATAATGCTTTTAAAAATGCAATCCTGTAATAAGAATGATCCCCATTGCCATTAGGATGTCGATTTAAACTTCCTTCGGAATAATAATACTCACAATATGATTCTTTCATTGATGTAAGTCACACGAATATCGTCCATGGCATCAATATTTTTCATATTTAAGGAGAAAGCTTGTCTTTAAATTAAAGTTTTTATTTGAACCTGTAACTTCAATATTTTTCTTCTCTTATTTTCATCATGAAGAAAATTTTTTCAAGTGAGTCTACGATTTTTTAAGTTAGAAAAAAAATTAACACTAATTATTGAAAAAGTGATCTACTCATTTGTGTCAAGTCATGCTATTAAATTTTTTATACAAATTTCTAAATGAATAATTTTACTTTATAACATTTATTTCTAAATGTTTCCAACAAATTTTTATAAAAGAGAAAATTTAGATTATAAATGATTATTGAATAATGAGAAATAATTATATTCTTAATATTTCAAAGGAATAATTTAAAGAAGTCTGTATTACCATGAGAGCTAGTTACATCGGTCAGTGTGATGTCATTCCACAATCTGTGAAAATAGAAATCAAAACTATCTATCAATTTAACGCTTCAAATGACAGAAAATACTTAATGTCAGTTTTGTCAAAATGGAAATATATCTTATTTTTTATTTTTTTTAATTAAGGGCATGTGATACTTACAGTTTCCCCGGCTTTTTTCCACAAAAATGAAAATTTTTGAAAACTGAATTCGAAGATGCTATAAAATATCATAACGGACGTCCCCGGACTCTTTTTTGAGGGATAATAACAAAAAAATTTATTGTGCTAAATACAAATTTTATGCATACCTATGCATTATTTTGAGGCTACGTCGTTTTTCATCTCTGCCTTTCCGATAATCTGAAAATTATTTATGGAATAAAGTTTTTTGATTGCTTGCAAAACAAGGTTAGTTCCGGGAGATAGTTACTATGTTTATTTGTAAGTCCAAAGTTTTCGGCCAAAACTATTGGTTAGTTTGGAAGTAACGCTCGGGTAAATAGTAACACACATAACCTCGAAATAAATACGCACGTTGTTAGCAATATCAAAAATTTTTTGATAAAAAAACACAAAAAGTGTGTGGGGACGTCCGTTAGCATGTTCGCTATCATTTCTCAGATTTTGAAGGCCAAATATTTCTTATCCTAGGAAAAAAGCCGGGGGAATCTAACCTACAAAAATGTGTGTGGGGACGTCCGTCAGCATGTTCGCTATCATTTCCCAATTTCTGAAGACAAAATATGTATTATTCTAGAAAAAAGTCCGGGGGAACCTGAAACTGGTGAAATACACAATTTTCTAAGTATTACATGACCTCAAATATGTTTGAAAAAGATCTCTCTAACAAGTTAATGGAAAATCACCTGACCGGCAATCGGAAGCTCCGTGGTTCGATTCCCAGTGCAGCGAAGCTAGAAGATTTTTTAAAATTTAATTTTAATATTTTGCTACAATACTACAATTTTTAAACTTTCTCACATTTTCCAAGAGATAACAAAAATTAATTTTTGGACAAAAACTTATTTGGAAGAATTCGAATAAAAATGAGAAGATTTTTAATAATTATGAAAGATTTGAGGAAACAGCATTTTTTTCAAGCTTTAAAAAAAAATTAATGGTTCCGGTTTGATATTAAAAGAGTAATTTGAAGTTTTAAATATTTCAAAATTGGTGGACAAAGACTTTAAGACTAAGACTTTAAAGACTTTGAGACAATTTTTTTAATCTTTCTGAATTAAAAAATTTTTTAACTTCATTTTGCAGGATATCAAGAGAATGAACAAGTTTTTCTTAAAATTTATAGACAATTTTCTAATGATTGTTTTGTAATGAATACTCAGAGCAAAATGGAAAAAATTACAAAATTTTAAATATTATTTACTTGTAAAACATTTAGGAGAAAAATGTTGCAATTTCGCCATTTTACATCATTTTAGAAATAATTTGAGTAAATTCAGGAGACATTCAAAAGCTTTAAAACGATTCGAAAATAATCAAATCTCATGATGATTTTGTAAGATGTTATGAGTTTTTACGAAAACGGAAAAAAAATTGTTCGGTTCCTAGGAAAAATTAAAATAATTTTTTTGGTGAAAACTTAACTTAAAGAGATTATTTTGTAATGTTTCAAAGTATATCAGAATATTTAAAAAATGATCAAGGAAGAATCTGAAAGATTCTAAGGCAATTTTTCAGTTTTTCAGAATTGAAAAATAAATTGGGAAACATTTGAATAATTTTTCAAGGACATTAGGCTTAAAAGTCTGACAAGATTAAAAAAAAAATTTTTGTTACGATTCATGTCAAAATTGTAAATGATTTTTTATTTTAAAGAATGGATGTTAAGAGAAAATTAAAAGATGTTTTTAAACAAATCAAACGATTTCCTAGACTTCAAAAATAGCGTAGAAGATTTTTAATCAAAACGTTTTTTTAATTTGCTTGGATTGAAAAAATAAAATTAAATCAAGCAAATTTAACAAATGTGTAGAAGAATCAAAGAAATTCAAACATAATTTTAAACCTCAAAGTTTTTTTTCAATTTAAATAGTTAAAGATTTTAAAAATAAGCAGAAGTAGCTTTATAAGAATTTCTAAAGGTTTTAAGAGAATAAACAAATTATCTTAAAATTCCTGGGAAAATTTAGAAGATTATAAATAATTCTTTCTAGATTTAAAAATTTTTTTCAAAATTTGAAATGAAATTCGAGTCAGTTAAGAATATTTTTAGAAATTTAAGACGTTTCAAATATGTAGATTAGAAATATTTAAAAGCTTGGAAATATTTTCAAAAATTATCAAATATTTTTTGATTCTCGTAAACTTCTAAATGTACAACATTTTTTATCAAATCCTATGAAATAAAATTCTTTTTTTGGCATATCAAAAATATTTTTAAAAAATTTAATTTTTTACAATACAAAATCATATATAAACTTATAATCTGACGAAATTGCCCAATTTAGCTATGTAAATTTTTATTTCAAGAAAAAAATATAGAGATAAAATAACTATTGGTTATAATTATTTCATTAGTACTTATACAACAGAAATAATTCTAATAATATTTAACTCGAACATTATAAACATTTTTTTTAAATTGCTACTACTGTTTTTCGCTACAAAAATTGTTCTTTTCATGGTCGTTCTTAAAAGGCATTTAAGCGTTATATTAAATAAATAATACAGATTGTTAATAGCAATTCATGTATTTAAATAATTGTCCTAAATGACGGTTTTATCGTAGATAAAACTACCAAATAAGGGTTTTCAATTATCGAAAATTTTAATTGCATTTTTAATTAAATTCACTAAACAGGAAAAGTAAAAAAAGTGTATTGGTTTAAAAAAAATCAAAAACTAATATTTACTTTTTTTTACTCCTTATTTGGATTTTCTTCGAAAAGGGTTGCTTAACGAGAGAAAAAAAATAGAACCCAGTGTTTTCCTGTTTCTAAAATTGTTGTTTTATGATACGCCCTAATAAGCATCCAATCATTTTTTTAGATATGCCTCGTACTATAAAAATCGTTTTTTTTTTAATTGTAATATTTTTCCATAAGTAGAATTTTTTTAAGTTTGTAAGACACTGGATTTATTGTGGAAAATTTTATATTGAAAAGTAGACTTTTTCCTTAAATTATTGTTGGTTCTCTTTGATTAAAATGGCATGGAATTTTAACGAGGTCCCGACTTTCGAGAAATTCGATACTTGAAGACTTATATTTGCACGAAATTAAATTTTTTAGAAGAAAACTACATACAAGATAAAATTGCTCATTAATGTAAACACAGCTTATATTCTTAATTAGAATGTCCTATTTTCTTAATAATACCATAAAAAACTTTTAAAAAATGGAAATAATAAATATTAAACTTTGTTGAAAAAAGTTATTCCAAAATAATTTACAAACTTTTTTATCTTTTCTAAAATTACAATATAGGTATAATAATTATGCTAATAATCTTTGTGATAATTATATTATTAGTCGAGTCTTATACAAACACATTGCTTTCTATATAAAAACTTTAAAACTCACCAATAATAATTATTTGACCAATAGTTTTTGCGACTGAATTTTCTCTCATTAATTGAATAATTAATATTATAAAAAAATTAGTAATTATTTAATAATTTAATAATTTATTATTTTTAATCATTATTTTAACAATAGTTTTTGCAATTTAACTTTTACTTAGTAATTAAATAATTAATATTATAATAAAAAATAGTAATTATTTAATAATTTCATAACTCATTATTCTAAGGACAATAAAGGCCTACAATTAGACTGTTTCCAGTTTCGAAAAAAAATCTTGAAATAACTATTTTTTGTAATTAAAAAATTGTTTCGCTAAAAATAATTTTCTTGTTTAAAGTAACATTACACAAATTAATTATTAGTCAAAAGAAGAAAAGAAAATTAACAAAAGAGTAAGATACTATAAATAAAACACGCCTAATTTTTATCAAATAGTTAAACTTTTAATCAATAAAGATGAAATTTCTACCAACAGTGATCAATTTTCAATCCAAAAAGAGGAAATTTTTAACTAAAAAGGATTAAATTTCTACGAAAACTGGAATATCTCAAATTTTCAGGTAAAAAGGTTTATTTTCGACCGAAAGATATAACTAAATTTTTAACAAAATACTCATATTTAAAACCATAGACATGATTTTTAAGCATAATATTATTAAATTTTCATGAATGTTGTTCAGTTTATAACCAAATAGTTTAATTTATAAAAAAGATGAATCCTCGTCGAAAAATGTAATATCTGATGTTTCAATAAAAAAAATGGTTTAATTTGGGAACAATAGCAGCTTCAATCAACCAGAAAAAATATACATTTTCAATCAAAATGACCAATCATCAACCAAAAAATTTTATGCTTTCACCAAGTAGTTCCACTTTATACCAAGTGGTTTAAATTTGAGCTAAAAATGATCATTTTAAAAAAAAGGTAAATTTTCAATGAATAAATAAAGGGCTGTCTCAAAAAATAGGTAAATTTTCAACCAGTAAGATAAATTTAAAACTAAGATAAAAATTTTCATTAAAAAATTATAATGTTTCAATAAAGTACTTTATCATTTGTCCAATTAGTTGAATTTCTAACTAAAATAGAGAATTTTGGATCAGAAATAAAAAAGGTATATTTTGAACTAAAATGATGAATCTTTCACCAAAGGAAATCGATTTTCAAAAAATTATTTTAATATTCAACCAAGTAGTTTCATTTTCAATTCAAAAGAAAAAAAATTAACAAAAATGGAATAGTTAGATTTCTAACAAATAAAAGAAGACATTGACATTTCTATGCACTAAATTGGTATTTTTAATTTTAAAATGTAAAGTAAATCAAAAAATCTTAATTTTTAACCGAATAGTTGAATCTTTGAACAAACCAGATTAATTTTTAAGGAAACATATTTTTAAGCTAATAAGATCCGATTCATGCAGAAAAGTTCAATTTTCAACCAAGAAAGATTTTTCAGTTAAAAAGACAACAAAATATCAACCAAATTGTTCAACTTTCTATAAAAAAAAGTTGAATTTTCAACCAAAAGGATTATTTTTTTAATAAATTTGGTGAATTTTTATAAAAATAACTAAAGAAACCAAACGGTTGTATTTGTAACCAAAAATAATAAAATTTGTATCATAAAAGGTACATTTTTTTTACAAAAGAGTTGTCTTTTTAACCAATCAACTTTTTTCCCTCCAGGAAGAAAAAAATTGCAACAAAATTGTTGAATCGGCAAGAAAAATGATAATTTTCAAGCAAATAGTTGAATTGAAACCCAAAGAGATACATTTTTATCAACGAATCTGAATGTTTATACAAAAATGATAACTTCAAAAAAATTATTGCATTTTTTTCAAAATAGTTAAAGAATAACTAATAAAATCTTCTTGGGCTCTATTAAATAAGTTTGAATTTAAACGGAAAAAAAGGAAAAAATATTAAATTAAAAAACTATTGGAATATAAAAAATATTAGATTAGAAAACTATCAACTCTATCTCCCTATTTCCCTCCCTTTCACTATTTCTCTTAATTTCTGCTTCCCTCCTCATACCCAATTCCCCTACTTTCCCAATTTCCTTTTACCTCCCTAATGTTCCATTTCTCATTTCCCCACACTTTCCCTATTTCGCCTCCACTTGTTTTCCCTGCTTCTCCACCCATTATTTCATCTAATTCCCTCCTCTCATTTCCTCTACTGCACTTCCCTCATTTCTCCTAATTTCCCCTACTTCGTCTTATATCTTTTTCCCTTATTAACTAAATTACCCCCACTTCTCCCATTTTTTCTCAATTGGACATTGGATTCCCCTTCTTGACCTACTTTCAATTCCCTTACTTCCCCTAACTTTTCCTACTTTTCCTACTACCCCTTTTATAATTTCGTCTAATTTTCTGATGTTTAATTTTTAAAATTAAAATGGTGGATTCAATATGGCGGATATTAAGGATTAAAAATGTGTGGACCTTGAGCAAATTTTTCATACCTAGAGTTTTGGGGTCGCTGATTTTAAATCTGATTGAATATTTGAAAAATTCAAAATGGCGGACTAGATATGGAAGACACAAATTATCCAAAATTTTCAGATCTGGATAAAATGGGTAATACTGAGGTTTTAGGGAGCGTTCGTTTTAAATCAGATTCTTGTATATTGATGATACTTTAGATTTTTGTGGTCGCTCATTTCAAATCTGATGCCGGATTTAAAAAATTTTAAAAAGTGGATTCAATATAGCAGACAAGAATTATTTAAAAAGTTCGGATCTTGATCAAATTGGTGATAGCTAGATTTTTGATATTTAAAAAAATTCATTTTCGCCATATTTAATTTTGCAAATCCAGCGTCAGATTTAATTTGAAAAATCCCAAAAAAAGTAAGTATGAACAATCCGATCAAGTTCTAAACATTTTTGGTAATTTTTATTTGCCAGCTTAGATTTGCAAATTTGAGTTTTTGTAATCAAACTTCAGATTTCAATTCAGCGATCACAAAATGTAAGTATCAGAAATTTTATCAATGTCCGAACATTTTCAATAATTCATTTCCACCATATTGGATCCGCTGTTCTGAATTTTCAAAATCCAATGTTAGGTTTCGATTTAACGATCTTAAAAACCTAATTATTACCAGTTTTATCCAGGTCCGAACATTTTTAATATTTTGCGTCCGGAAATATTGGATCAGCCATTTTGAATTTCGAAAATCTAACCACAGATTTGTTTTCATCGATCCAAAAATATTAACGCAACAAATATTACGTGATTTTGAAGTTTTTGTTAAATATTGGTAAATGTTCTTTTTTGCATGTATATGAAAGGGTTAATCGTTTAAGAAAAAAAAAATCTAGAATTTTTTTTCAACCTGTAGGAAGTTTATAAACTTCCTCAGCAAATACCTTCTAATTTAAAGAAAATTTACCATGTGAGAATTTAAAAAAAAAATCAAAAATTTCTCGAATTTTGTACGACTTCTATTGTTAATTAGAAAAAATTTAGAGAAAATATTGAAATTCACAGGACATAATCATTAAAATTTTATCCTTAAGAGATTCAGAATTTAAGAAATTTAAACTAGATTGAAATCCAAATTAAAAATCCTATTAAACCATTTTTGTGATGTCAATTTATACGTATTACATTTTTCTTGCCTTGAAAAGGGTACTTGTGCGAGTACCGCAAACGTTGTTAATGCAAGAAGAAAGAAAGAAAAAAAGAAGGAAGAAGATGTGATTGGCTATCTTCTTATTTATCTTTCCTCTTTTTTATTTTTGTTCGCAAATTATTTTCTTATTTTTTTCAGATTACAATAGGAGTTTTTTTTGTTGTTTTTTTTTCGTTGTGATCCAAATTTGGTCGTTGAATTCTTGTTTTGTTTTTTTTTCAACAGGATTTTTTATCAGTTTTTTCAGCTTGAATTAAAAATAAGATATTTAAAACTGTGTCGTATTAATTTAAGATTTTTTTTATATCTTTCTCAGGCCATTTCATGAGTTGAAGTCAAGGTACAAAATTCGATAAATTTTTCCATTTTTTTCTTAATTCTCACGTCATATATTTACTTTAAGAAGTAAAAAAAATCTCGATCAGAAGTTATTTGGTGCGAAATTTGATGAGATATCCTAAAGTTTATTTTAAAATATCGCTCGCTTTTTGTTAACCGATTAATTTTAATTCAGCAGTAATTTTTAACACCGATAATTTGCGTGAAGAAATTATTTGATTTGCTCAAATGTTAATCCCGTCAAGCACGATGCACTAGTGTCCTTCCACTGATGAAATTCTATTGA
This sequence comes from Belonocnema kinseyi, assembly GCF_010883055.1. Lineage (NCBI taxonomy): Eukaryota > Metazoa > Arthropoda > Insecta > Hymenoptera > Cynipidae > Belonocnema > Belonocnema kinseyi. Next base: position 27,156,941 of record NC_046662.1, on the reverse strand, counting down.
TAATCAAATTAATTTCACGTTACATCAAATTAATTATGGCAAAACATTTATGACAGAAATTAAATGCCCTGAAATATCCAAATCGTGTGAAATTCTCTCTTCCGCACAGCTTATTCATGAAAATTTCGATTCGTTCGTCGGTTATGTCGAATTATACATACGCATGTATGATAATCTGTGAATGCATAGAAACTGGTAGGATTAGTATGTTGTATGGTACACTATACATATTTGAACGAACTAGCTGACTCAATTAATTTCTGTTGGTTTCCAGTGGCAGTGTACGATGGCGAACAGCTGAACTTCACTAAAATTACACGAGCCGAAATGGGAGCTTACCTCTGCATCGCTACCAATGGGGTTCCTCCAACAGTCAGTAAAAGGATCATAGTCGATGTTGAATGTGAGTACCTCTTATATCACTTCACTTTATATACACCCCAGTGGGCACAAAATTTGGCGACGTCTTTACGACATTGTTACGACATCTTCATGACATTGTTACGACAACTTTACGACATTGTTCGACATCTTTACGACAACTTTACGACATCCTATGGCCATGTCGTTTCGGTGCCTTTGCGATATCGTAAAGGCATCGACAGATGATACGACTTATTTACGATATCGTAAAGACACCGAAACGACATGGACATTTGATGTCGTGAAGTTGTCGTTAAGATGTTGTAACGATGTCGTAAAGACGTCGCCAAACTTTGTGCCCACTGGGATGTGTGATGTGGAACGAAGAAGCCAACCTTCACACACATACACGGAGAAAAATGGAAGGTCTATTTGGCCATATAAATGTGCAGACAGACCATATTGCAGGATCAAATATAGATTGAAGACCTTGAAGATTGCTAAAGCAATTATCTCTAGAAGGTTAAAACAAGAGGTCCAAATCGACAATCTCAGAAAGTCGACTCGATTGTTTCGGGCAGTTATCTCGGTCATCTGAAACTGGCTGACTCGATCATTGTAAAGGGTCGATTTGGATATCTCGGATGGTCAATTTGGTTGTCTCAAACATTCGACTTAATCGTATCGGAGGGTCGATTCGATTATTTCAAACAGTCGAAGTGGTAATTTCGGATGGTCGAATCGATCATTTCAAAGGGTCGACTTGATTATACTAAAATGACTAATTCGTATAAAAATAGTTAAAAATATAATTAATGAGAAAAAAGTTATGAATTTACTTTTAACGCTTTTTGTACGAATTAGCCTTTTTTTACTGATGATTGATATACGCTGATGTACTGATGATTGATTAACGTTCCAATAAATAAGACACATTTTTAACAAAATGCATTATCTTTTAGCAAGATTATTAAATTTTTAGGTACAAAAGAGAAATTATCTACAAACATTTAATTTCCAACACACAAAATATGACTGTTTAACTGAAAACTTTACTTTTCAAGCCAAAAAGATTATTTTCTACGAAGCAGTAGCATTTTCACCATGAAGATTCATTTAAAATGAAATGCTTGAATTTTCAATCTAAGATTTGAACTTTCAGGTAAATAATAATAATAAAGTGTCAAGAAAAAAAATTATTTTTAACAAGATTCTAAATCTAAAAGTAGAACTATCAATAAACGAGGATAATTTGCTACCAAATAGTTTGATTTTTAAACAAAAAGGTGAATTTTAGACCAATACAATTAATTTTCAATCCAAAAATACAATTTTCTAACTTATTAAATATACAATTCAATTCAATATACAAAACATGGTATAGTTACATTTTCCGAAAAACCAGATTTTAACAATAAGAAGGAAGTATTAACAAAGGACGAATTTTCACATAGCAGTAGAATTTTTACGTTAAAAGTTTATTTTAAATGTAATATTTAAATTTTCAATCAAAACTTTGAACTTTTAACTAAAACAGCAATTTCTTTAACCAAATAGTTTAATTTTCACCTAAAATAGAAGAATTTTCACTAAAAATTAAATAGGTTAACTGTCATTGTAAAAGATTTACCTTGAACCTGATATGAAACGAATTGATTCGGATCACTTTCCCTTAATAGTGACATTAGAGGGAGAAAAAAGCAATAGAAATATGAATAAAAGGGGAGCAAATGTAAAAAGTGTAGGAAAAGGGGATTAGAGGGCACATACAAAAATGAAGTTAGTAAAGGGCGCAATAGAAGTAGATGAAATGAAGACTGTCAATAGAAAAACGGAGGTCACAAAGGAATTAAGAAAGTGGAAGAAAGAGTATACTGAGTTGTGTGATCAAAAGAAAGAGAAAGAGAATAAAAGGTTTGAGGAAGAAGCGGAGGAGGCTAGGACGGAGGAAGAGGTATGGAAGGTAGTAAATAAAGAAATAAAAAGAAGAAAAAGAATAAACCAAGATATTGAAATAGTAGAATGGAAGAAATATTTTTTGGATTTACTAGAAGGAGTAGAGAGAAAAGTTAGAAAGGGAGGAAAATATAGTAGAGAAAGAGATAATGGCAATGTTTGTGGACATGACGGCGGCGTTTGACTCATTAGACCACGGTGAAATAGAAAAAGTTATGGTGAAAAAGGGGGTAAGGGAGGGATTAATAAAGAGAGTATCGAACATTTTCAGACAGACAAAAAGCAGAGTAAAGTTAGAAAATCAAGTGGGAGGTAGTTTCGGGTTGGTGAAAGGAGTGAGGCAAGAATGTCATCTGAGCCTACTTTTATTTAATATATTAATATCAGACTTGGAAGAAGAAATGAGGAGAAAAAGTTGGGGAGGAGTTAGGATAGGGAAGGAAAAAATATATACACAGGCATACGCATACGACATAGTTTTGATAGCAGAGGATGAAGAAGGGATGGCAGGCTTGATTACAGGATTAGAGAAATATTTAGATGAATAAAAGTTGAATTTAAATGTAGAAAAGATAAAGATAATGAGGTTTAGAAAAGGATGGGAGAGGTAGAAAAAATGGACGGGCAGATGAAAGAGAATAAAGTTAGAAGAAGTAAGAGAGTTTAAATATTTGGGATATATCTTGAAAACGAATGAAGATCATAGAGCTCATAAAAGAAAAAGATTAAAATAGCAGCCGGGCTAGTGAAACAGATAAGGGGAATAGGAAAAAGAAGGTTAAAAAAAATTGGAGAAGGAGAATGTGGTTATTCAATACGCTGGTATGGCCAGTGTTTCATTATGAAACAGAGATATGGGGATGAAAAAAAGGAAAGATATTGAGACTTTACAAGCAAGGTATATAAGGTGGACACTAGGGGCAGACTGGAGGACGCCAGGATATTTAGTGAGAGAAGAAGCGCAAAGGGATGAGTTATGCATTATAGCGAGAAAGAGGACATGAAAATTTGAGACGAATCGGCGGGAGGGTAAGGGAGGGGAGTTGAACAGAAAGTGTTTGATAGAAGTAGAAGAGAGGAGAGGGATGGCGATCGAATTAACGAGATGGTAAGAAGAAAGTAGGGAGTTCTTTAATGATAGAGAAATAGAAGACAACACTAAAGTAAGCTATGAAGAATTGGAAGAAAGGGAGAGGAAAAGACAATTAATAGAAAGATAGGGGCTGATTGAGTAATTAAAATACAATGAATGGTATAAGATAAAAAAAAAGAAAGGAGTACCAAAGTATTTAGAAAAGGTATGGGGAGAGAGAAGGTGGACCAGAATATCAAGATTTAGATTAGGAAACGAGGTAAGGGAGGGATTATGCTGGGACAAAAGAAGAGAACAGAGAGTGTGGATTATGTGAATGGGAGGAGGAAACATGGGAGCATGTATAGGAAGGATGTAGGAGAGGAATGGAAGATACAGGAAGCTGAAAAGAGAATGTGGTTAAGATTCTAGGGGAGGATGGATTAGGAGAAGAATGGATGAAGGAGTTGAAGGGTGCTAGAGGTGAGAATAAATGAGAGAGAATGAAAGAATGCAATAGTTGTAAATAATTGTATATAGTAAGAATAAGATTTTAAAAATATATACGTAAGCGATTGTAAGAAATGGAAGTCATGTAAACCCTTAGGGGACACATCATGAATAAAGAAGAAGGACTAACAAATTAAATTTTAGCAAAGCAGTTGCGGTTTCAACCAAATCATAGAATTTTTAATGAATCGAAATGAATCCTAAACGAAGAATATAATAGTATTATTTTCAATACAAAAAAAAAACTTTTACCCAAAAAGTTGGATTGTCTTACTAGATTTAAGTGTTTAGACACCCCCCCCCCCCCCCCCCCCCCCCCCCCGTAAAATTTCAAACCTAATTTTTGGAAAGTACTGCCAGGCCACTTTTTATTCAAGGACTATTAAGTATACTAAAACCACAGAAAATGTGTAACACACATAAAAGGAATTCTCAACTGTGTTTGTACAAGGCCCCCTTTTCTCGTCTTTCTTTCACTTTGATTTTTTTTCTCGTAAACTCATTTTCGGTACTAGGGCTGGTTTCGTCGTTCCACGTCATATGTCATTATAAGCGTTTACGTCCGGCGCTTCGAAATCCAGAAAAATTGATCAAATAATATATAATTTCGAATATAATACTTCTATATTTCAGTTGTGGACAAGAATTCGATTTTTAATTATAAAATAAACCTCACATAAGCGGTCACCTGCAAAATAAAATAGGCCAATTTAGGGATATTTGCTGAGAAAGTCCTAATATTTTTCATGATATTTAATGCTTTTTTAATCTAATTATTGATTTTTCACATCAAAAATACCATTTTTTAAACACGAAAATTAATTTTGTACCAAAAAGGTGAATCTTCGAAAAAATTCTTAAATTATCATACAAAAAAATAGACTTTCAACTAAAGTGATTCATGTTGAACCGAAAAAAACTGCGAGAAAGTTTCGGAATGAAAAATTAAGGATGAAATTTCTTTCATTTTTAGATTAAGATACCGAAAGGAAAGATTGCGAAATTTTAAGTGAATGGTAAAATGCTTCCGATTTTCATTTTCTTCTGAGTTTATAAGATATGAAACGTAAAAGTGGAAACTCTGCTAAGATAATTTTTGAGTTTTAGTTAATAAATAGCAAATAATAAATAAAATAATCATTAACCCCTGATTAATATAAGATTGCTATCATTATTTTTATCGATACCTGGAACTGTAGCCAATTCACTGTTTAAATCAATGAAATCCCCTAATAAAATTAGTGAACTCCATTAATTGAATTAATGTAATCCGCTATTTGAATTAGTAGAATCCACTCTTCGGTTTAGTGAAATCTTCTAATTGAATTAGTGAAACCGTAGAACCGCTAATTGAAATAGTGAATTTCACTATTTTATAGTCACCCACTTTTTTAAAATTGAAATAGTAAAATTCACTATTTCAGTTTTAGAGAGTAAGATTGCAAAATTTTCGTGCAGATTTCGCTAGAGGGGGGGGGGGGCTATCCGATCAAATAAAACTTTGACTGTATCTTAGAGGGATGTCCAGCATTGGGTAAAGGTGAAAATGTAAAAAAAAAACTTTATCTAATTTTAGAATAATACTTACTAACATCACTCTACAAAGTTTGTTTTCAGCCTCCTCGTCTCTTTTTCACGCAAAGCAACACATACTTTTTTCTTTTGCGTTTGATGTTATTTTCAAAAATATGTACTATACCGATGATATAAATATCGCAACCTTACCTCATGAAATGGATTATATTTTATCATACTATGACAATCGAGAAAGTGTTTCTTCTTTTCCCCGTGCGATATGGGAAAGGTAGAAAACGATTTATAAACTGGGTACAGGAAAGATCGGGCAGGAATTCTCCAGGTCCACTCTATGATGTCCCTATAGACGGCCGTGAAGTGCCATCAAGGAAAAAGGGAAAAACTGCCCCCCCCCCCCTCTGTTTGGTAGCAAGTCGCAGTATTGTTTAAATTTCATTCCTCTGTTGTGTGTACAAGGTTTGATAGTGGTAGCTTGACGTTGCATGTATATTGCTGAGGAAAGCCCTAGGGAAATAAATAGAGCCACAGAAGCGCCCCGACGGTCCTGGTCATTTTTCCCTTTTATGCGTTCCATTCGTTCGCGTCACTTCGTATGCTACGGTAGTATATGCGTGTCAGCATAGAGGTGAGTGTATAGAGCGATAACGAATTAAGTCCCTCTTTCCCTCAGGAATTTGAAAGCAAAGAACAAAAATGATTTTACATTCTCTGGAGTGCAAATTTCTCTTAGAAAGTGCAATTAGTGATTTTTGGTTACAAATTACAGTCGAATTTTCATTCATGAGAAAGATAATGTGCTACTTGTTTCTCACATAACTTTTGAGGATGTTCACTAGTTATTCTAGTTGTACATGTATGGGAAGTTTATTTATGAAACGTAAGATAACGCTACAATACATAATGTTCTGGTTTCCAAATGCTGGAATTGGTATGGTACCTCACTTGCACTAGAATTTCATTATTTCTCAGGTACATTAAGTTAGCACCTCCACAATCGAATTTTTGAATTTTTCATAGCTCAGAATTTTGGGCCTTTTTTGGGCTACAATAAAAATTTTTGGGCTCCTTTACTTTTTTCAAAAAATCAATTTTCTTGTGGAGGTGCCAGCTTACATTAACCCAGCACCTCCACTTCTTTAAATCACTAAATAATAAAAATTTTAATACATCAGAATTTTGGGCTTTTTTTTGGGCTCTTAAAATTCGCAAAAAAAATTTCCCCAAACCAACCCTTAACTTCCAAAATCAGCCCCATTCAAAAAATTGAAAATTTTTTGTAATTCAATAACGGGATATTTTTGGGCCTTCTTGGGCTCCCAGAAAATACCCACTTCGATTTTTGGACTCCAACCCTTACAGCAAAAAATTAACCCCTTTGTAACACGCAGATATGAAATTGTCAAAAAATAACTTTTATAAAATTTTAGATCTTCAAAAGAGTCTCTGATCTTTGGGCTCCTTAAAAATACCCATTACGATTTTTAGGCTTTAACTCTTAACGTCAAAAGTCAACCCTGCGCTGCCACGCAAATACAACTTTGTCTGCAAATAAATTTTTATAGAATTTTTTAATGGTAATAGAGTCTCTGATTTTTGGGCTTCTCGAAAATACACGCTACGAGTTTTGGGCTTCAGCCCTTAACGTCAAAAATCAACCCACGTAGATACTACTTTGTCAAAAAATCAATTTTTCTAGCATTTTTCAATGGAAATAGAGTCTCTGATTTTTGGGCTCCTCGAAAATACACGCTACGATTTTTGGGCTTCAACCCTAACGTCAAAAAATTTATTTTTTGACAACGTTTTATCTACGTGGTAGAGAGGAGTTGATTGTTGACGTTAAAGGTTGAAGCCCAAAAATCGTAGCGGGTATTTTTAAGATGACCATAAATTAGAGACTCTATTTCCATCGTAAAATTCTGAAAAAAGTTATTAAAAAAAATTGTATCTACGTGGCAGAGAGGGGTTGATTTTTGACGTTAAGGATTAAAGCCCAAAAATCGTAGCGGGTATTTTCCTGGAGTCCAAAAGTCAGAGACCTTATTTCTATTGAAAAATTCTACAAAAATTTTTTTTTTTTGAGAAAGTTGTATCTACTTGGTAGAGATGGGTTGATTTTTGACGTTAATGGTTGATGCCGAAAATATTCCACAAAAATTTATTTGCAGCCAAAGTAGTATCTACGTGGCAGAGCAGGGTTGATTTTTGACGTTAAGGGTTAAAGCCCAAAAATTGTAGCGGGTATTTTCAAGGAAGCCAAAAATGAGAGACTCTATTCAAGCTCTAAAATTGTATAAAAGTTATTTTTTGACAATTTCGTATCTGCGTGTTATAAAAGGGTTAATTTTTTGCTGTAAGAGTTGGAGCCCAAAAATCGAAGTGGGTATTTTCTGGGAGCCCAAAAAAGCCCGAAAATATCCCGTTATTGAATTACTGAACATTTTTAAATTTTTGAAGAGGGTTGATTTTGGAAGTTAAGGGTTGGTTTAAGGAAAATTTTTTTGCGAATTTCAAGAGCCCAAAAAAGCCCAAAATTCTGTAGTAATTGAATTTTTATTATTCAGTGATTTAAAGAAGTGGAGGTGCTGGGTTAATGTAAGCTGGCACCTCCACAAGAAAATTGATTTTTTGAAAAAAGTAAAGGAGCCAAAAAATTTGTATTGCAGCCCAAAAAAAGCCCAAAATTTTGAGCTATGAAAAATTCAAAAATTCGATTGTGGAGGTGCTAGCTTAATATACCTTTATTTCTCTGCACCTGTTGAAGTGAAAAATTAAAAAAAAAATGTAAATCATTTCTCAAACCACTTGTTTGTGGAAAACAAGAAGTTTTCTGACGGAGCCAAAATTTTTGTTAATATACAGTAAGGACGTTTACTATATAGTTATAGGGAATATAATTATATAAACTCTAGCATACAACGCAAACCCGTCTTGCATTTGTATAATGCAAAAAAGTACTATATAGGCGATTTTAATTCGGTTTCCAAATCTCCCGCGCTAACGATCTTGCGCTGATTGGTCAAAGGCTTCCAGACTCAGAAGACGTGCGCAAAATATACGTATAACCAAATTCTGAAAAAAGGTTATGTTCCCCAGGATTCACCGCGCATTTCAAATAAATCATTAGTTACGAATTGAAAACAATGTAACAGAAAATTAGAATGTGTTCACAAAAATTCTCGGGACGTGGTTTCTTTGGGAAATTTTTTTTAAACCTTTGTTTGCGAAATCTTTTTTATTCGTTGAAATCATTGAATTATTTGAAATCTATAATTAGTAAAAAAAATCTTCTAAAATATTTTGAAACCTTACCAAATCTTCCAAATGTTTTAAAATATTTGAAATCTGGTGAACTGTAACCTTTCCAAAATATTTGAAACCCTTCACGTCTTTTAAAAGTTTAAAAATCTTTGTGAAATTGTTATCAAATATTTAAAATCTGATTAACACGCCTTTATAAAATGTTCAAAATCGTTTTAAATATTTTTAAATCTTTGAAACATTTTGAAATCTTTCTTAATGTTTGTTATATGGCCATAGCTCAGTCTAATAGAGCTTTTTATTCTAGACGTCGGCAGTGCGCACGTGCCAAAACTTTACGTTATTTCCGTATTTTTCGAACAGTTTCGTGTCGAAATGTATGGTTAAAAACGTGCAAAAAGTGCGGCGACCAAGACCATTATTTGCATCTGTTGGAATCTGTCATCTTCTAAAAAATGCTTAGAAATTCGGCAAAACTCATGGAAGTTGATGTTGGAAGATATTTTCTTTTATACAAGATTTGCAGTTCAGAACTTTGTTTGAGTAAATATTTAATATTCATACAAATATAAAATAACACAATATTATATTTTCTACTTCTCTTTTTCAAGTTTAGACAATAAAAAGCCATTTGTTAGTGATTACCTGGTATAAGTAATGTACTAATAAATTCTCCTTCTTTCATATAAACTGGTTATAAATACATAAATGTAATAGTTTTGCGTTCTCAAGTGAAAGTATTAAATAGATTTTATTTCTATCAAAAAATTGAGCAGGTTCGAAACCCCGATAAAAATGCTTCATTTAATATGTAAGCAAATGTTAGCAAAGAAAGAAAATAGCAATACCTGTCAAACATAACCTCAACTAACCTTTCTACTGAATCACTTTTTTCCTTTTAAAGATCGTTTCCTATATTTTATCCATCGTTGAAGCTGTCTAAAACTGCACTCTTTCACCGATTTGTGCACTAATTTTGCTTCTGGAACATCATCTTCCCTGATTTTTTCCGGATTTTTAAACATTTTTTTGAAGACGACAGATGTCAAAAAATGTAAATAATGGGCTTGCTCGCAACACTTTACGCACTTTTTTCGCACTTTTTTCTGAATATGCTTAAAAATTTGTTGTCTTTAAGGGCATGCAACACAGGTAGGAACTTCACTGAAAATTATTTCATCTTTTTTCTGAACCTCGACATTTTTTGAACGTTCGAACTTTTTTTATACATAAAATATCGGTCTGAAAGTTTGAAAAATGCAAGAGCCGAAAGAAAACTATGTTTAAGTACAAAGCTTAATAATAAAAGATGTAAAAAAAAAAGTTCAACTATCAATTCCATCGGCATCAACCGGTAACGTTGTACACGAAAATACGAACCCTCTAGAGCCTCGTCAAGTGGCCGCCAGGGTCCGTATTTTCGTGTACAACGTTACCGGCTGATGCCGATGGAATTGATAGTTAAAATTTTTTTCACATCTTTTATTCTTAAGATTTGTACCTAAACGTAGTTTTCTTTCGGCTCTTGCATTCCTCAAAGTTTGAGATCTATATTTTATGTATAAAAAAAGTTCGATCGTTCAAAAATGTCGAGGTTCAGAAAAAAAAAATTTCAGTGAAGTTCCTACCAAAATGCAGTACCTAAACTTACTTTATTGTACTAATACATTTTCCAAAGTATCAGCTCGATATTTTATTCACAAAAAAAGTTCTTAGTTTCAAAAAAAACATTCAGCGTTCTGATAAAGTGAGATCGGTGATATAGATATTTAGCTGTGTCACATGCCCTTAAACTGTGATTTATTTACATATTTATTTTTCGTTGGTATTTTTATTTACAATATTTTCCATACATTTCGACATAAAACTGTTCGGTACAAACGGAAATGACTCACGTACCGTTACATTAGTGAAAACCAACTCTAATTTTTAAGAAAGTACGTAATGCACGCCCCGAATGTATTTATGAACAATTTTAATGTTGTGTTACATTTTTTTTTTAATTCGTAACTAATTATTTATTTGAAATGCGTGGTGAATCCTGGGGGACATAACCTTGTTTTAGAATTTGGTTATACGTATATTTTGCGCACGTCTTCTGAGTGTTGAAACTTTTGACCAATCGGTGCAAGATCTCGAGAGCGGGAGATTTGGAAACCGAATTAAAATCGCCTATATAGTACTTTTTAGCATTACACAAATGCAAGACGGGTTGCATTATATGCTAATTATTATATAATTATATTCCCTATGACTACATAGTAAACGTCCTTACTGTATAGTATATAACGCGCATATTTATGAAATTCAAGGAATTCATGGAATTTAAGAAATTCGGAGAATTCATAGAATTTACGGAAGTTACGGAATTTATATAACGCCAGGCATTCACGGATTTCGCGGAATCAGCGTAATTCACGGTATACGCGGAATTCGTGTGATTAAAAAATTCATGTAATTCCGGGGATTAAAGGCATTTACGGAATTTATGCAATTCAAAGATATTACGGGATTCGCAGTAATTCACGGGATCCAAAGAATTCACGCAACTCAAGGAATTCTAGGATCTACGGAATCCAAAGAATTCATGGAACTCAAAAAATTCATGAAATTCCAGAAATTTACGAACTTCAGGAAATTCATGGAATTCGAGCAGTTTACGGTATGTACGCAATACATTGATTTCACGAGATTAAAAAATTCATGGAATTCCCGGAATTCAAGGAATTTACGGGATTCATGGAATTTGCGGAATTTAACGAGCTCTAGGAATTTATGTGATTTATAAATTCAAAGATTTCACTAAATCCAAAAAGTTCACGAAAACCAAGGAATTCAAGGAATTTACGGCATCTCAAGAATTCGCGGAATTCATTGAATTCGCAACATTCATTAAATTCACGCAATTCATTGAGCTTATGGAATTCATGAAATACACGGAATTCATGGAAATCGCGGAATTGATGGAATACACGAAATTTATGGAGGTTACGGAATTCATGGACTTCACGGAATTCACGTATTTCACGGAATTCCTGGAATTCATGAAGTTTACGGAATTCAAGAAATGTCTGAAATTCAACCAATTCAAGGAATTCATGAAATAAAATGAATTAATTAATATTAACTAAAGTACGGAATTCACGAAATTCATGAAATTCAATGAATTAAGGAAAATCAACGAAATTAAAAAATCCATGGAATGTATGGAATTCATGAACTTCTACGAATTCCATGAATTTCATATCTTTTGTGAATTCTTTGAATTTCTTAAATTCCATGAATTCCATGAACTCCTTCAATTCCGTTAATTCCGCGAATGCCAAGAATTCTATGTATTCCATTAATCCTATGAATTCCGTGCAATCTATGAATTCTATGAAGTCCACAAATTCCAAAAATTCCATTTAATTTTATGAATTCCGTGAATTGCATACATTTCATGAATTTCTACATTTCGATGAATTCCGTAAATTTCATAAATGTCATGAATTCAGTGAATTTAATGAATTTCGTTAAATTCCGGTTTAAACAAATTAATTTTCAAACAAAAAAAAAACAAAAAATTTGAAAAAATAGTTAATTTCTAACAAAATAAATTAATTTCAAACTAACAAAAATACTTAAATTTTTAATTGAGACAAAAACCTAAACTTTTTACTTGAAAAAAAGAACTTACAAAAAATTGATGATTTTTCAAGTAAAAAAGTTAAATCTTCAACTAACAATAAAATTGTTAAATTTTAGTTTGAAATATTCATTTTAGCTACAAAAATTGAATTTTCAACAAAATACTAAAATTTCCGAACAAATTGTTAAATTTGTAGCTAAAAAATTTATTTATTTTTCAATGCTTGAATTTTCAACAAAATCGTTGAATGTTGAATTTTCAGTTCAAAAACTTGATTTTCATAAAAAAAAAAAAAATTTTCAACTAAAGACTAAATTAAAATTTTAACCAAAGCAATGCATTTTTAACCGAAGAAAGGAATTTCTAGAAAAAAAGAATTTGCAATCATGAAAATTAATTTTTTACTAGAAAAATCAAATATAAAACCAATAGCTCAATTTTTTAACCGAATCGTTTATAATTTCAGTAACTCCTAGTTTAAAGAGTTTTGGTTTGAAATATTTTTTAAAAATTACAATTAAATAATGACATTTTCTGAATTATACTATTTCGCTATTTAATAAATTCATTTAAAAATCTGCAAAACTGCACAATTTTAAATGAAAGATTATCAAAATTAAAGAGTTTCAAAATAGTACTTAGATCTATACGTTTTTAGAATCATACTATTAAAAGTTAATGAACATATGAAGAAGTTAAAACCTAAATTTTTTAAATTAATTGTTTAAAAGTTTAATCAGTTAACTACTATTTTGTTCAAAATTAACTATTTTTAATCGGAAAATAATCGAAATTTTAAGTTTAAAATTTAATGTCTTAAAATTTGTTAATTTTGAATTTTTCTTATTCTTTTTTGAATTTTAATTTAAAGTGGGTATTATAGGAATTTATTTTTAAATTTTGTATGATTACATTAACGGTTTCTTAAATTTCAAAAGATATTTCACATTGATTAACATTTTCGTTACTTTGAAAAATGTAAATAGTAAGGAAATGAGAAAAAATGATGTCCTCATACTAGACTTCGGAAGTGTTACGTGCTTAAAATAAAGATTCAGTCCTCTGAATATTTATAGTAGCGAAAAATATTTTATTTAGTCTCGTAAGAAGAACACCGGTTTTATTTGTTTTCTAGGAATTGTATTTCTTGTAGAATCCTTTCTTGCATGAATGAAATAATGCATCCCTCCATGCTCAAAATTTATAAAATCCTTTATATCTAGGATGATTTACAATAAAATTATAATAAAAAATATGAATCGAAAAACCAACAATTATATTTTTTTACGGTTTTTCCAAAAAAATTCTAATCAAGGACTACACGTATATAATCTTCGGTTGAAAATTAATGTCTTTTAGTTAATAGTTCACGTTTTTAATAACAAAGAATTTTGATCTTTGAGGCTTACTTATTTTTATTTGAAACTAGTTCCTTTTTTTACAAACTTAATTATTATTTTTTAATTTATTTATTGGTTTGTTTGAAAACTGATTTTTTTAAACTTAAATTTAACAATTACATTATTATTTAAAAATCCATTGTCTTTAGTTTGGAAATTCATGTATTTTGTTGAAAATTGGTCTTTTTTGATAAATAGTTCATTTTCTTGATTTAAAGTTGATCTTTATGATACAAACAATCCAATTAGACAATTAAACAATTAAAAAATTAGAAAAACAACTAGTACTTCCCGCAAAAAACATAAATGGCACGACTGAAAAATCCCGTAAAAAAAATTCTCGACACTATAAAATTCCCTAATTGAAAAATTCCAGAATAATAAAATTCCCAACAGTTAGTAATATTAACGAATTGGAAAATTCCCGGATAATGAAATTCTCCAAAGAAAATTGGCGAATTATAAAATATCCGAATTGCAAAATTCCCAAATGTAAATAAATTTAAAATTGTAAATATGTTTTGTTGATTACAAATACAATAATGATTTTTTTAATAATTATTTTGAACGTCTAAAATTTAAAAAATTATAAATTGAATTTAAAATAACAATAATTGTAAACAAAATAATTTTAAAGAGAATCATTATTGTATTTATAATTAATAAAACATATTTATGAAAACTTGTAATTGTTTAAATTCAGGAATCTTACAATTCGGATATTTTATAATTCGTCAATTTTCTGTCGGGAATTTCATTATTCGAGCATTTTCCAGTTCATTAACGTTATTGACTGCCAGAAATTTTATTATTCGGCGATTTTATAGTCTTTGATAGTTTATATATTTTTTAATTTAATTTTTAAAAATTATCTATTATCTGAAATTTTCAAATTTGCTAGTATTGTAAGGTCGTAGAAATTTGTAATTTACCACAATTTTTCATTAAAAATATTTCTTTTTTCGGGAATTTGGCAGTGTTACGAATTTTATTTTTCGGAATTTTTCGGTAATCTCTAGAAATTTTTTAAAATTATTTAATTTTTTCTAAAATTTATTTCAAAAATTCTTTGAAGTTGAAATAATTTAGAAATTTTTAAATATCCTGCTAAAAACAAATTTACAAAATTAAAAGTTACAAACTTTTTTCATTTTCCTGAAACCTTTAAAAATTCGAAAGACACCACTCAGTTTTTTGTTTAAAATTTTCGAAAATATTCATTTCGTTTTATCTTTTTCTTTCAAAGATTCCAAATCTGAAATTGTTTTTGAAATATAGCCAGGACTTCAGCATATTTTTTTTAATAACTTAAATTTCTCCTAAAAATTTTCAAACGAATTTCTGCACAATTAAAAAAATTACCTTAAAATACGGACTTCCTTCAAATAATTTAAAAATAAATAAAAACGCGTCTTAATTTTGTAATAAATCTTAGGAAAAAAATTATTCTTTTGAAATCATGTTGCATTATTTAAATTTTCTCAATTTTCTTTTAAAATTTATTTTAAAAAAAACTAAAAATAATTTTTAATTAACAAAAAAAGTCATTCTTTATGGATAAAGATAAATTAGATGAGATGTTATAATAATACAATTACTCACGTTAAATATATGTTCAATTAGGAAAAAAATATAGAAATTGAAAATAAGCTACAGGATTTTTTAATAAATAATAAGATTCCATCAAGTTAGGATAGAAACAAAAATTTAACGATTTAAGTATAATATGTGATTGCTACTCATAATTCGACATATACGATTTGTGAAATATTTGTATATTTTCCTGCGCCAATTAATAGGCAATTACGAATTTATAGTAGAACCTTGGAAATTATAAATTAAAGCAGATACTTTCAATATCCTACAGTGGCAATAGATAAAAACACAAACCTAAATTCAAGCAGGAAAACTCAAAAAATCAATCCTTAATCGCGAGTATTAGATTTAAAGGTCTCAATTTTTAATAATTTTATAAATCACTAATCCTTTTCAAAATCGTGGTGATTATAAATCGATATCAGTGATCACATAATAAGAAATGTTGACATTTGGTTTTGGTCAGCCATCCAAGATTTAGGCCACAACAACTTGATCTGGACATCCACGTAAATTTGAAAGATATGATTAAATTATTAGAAGATTTTGGATTCTATTCTAATTGAATACTTACCTGGAAAATATCAGATAACATTTGCTAATCATACAACACGGTTGGGAGAAAAAAAGGAAAACAACTATGGAGCAGATTAGCAAAAAAATTCTACATGTTCTATTTCTATTTATACCTGGTCAGCATTAATAAATATCAGCTATTCATAGAACATCATGTTCTGACTAAACTCTCAATATCACTAAGTATTAGTGAAACATACGACAATGTCAAAGAACATACAACAATGGAGTAAATCATATGGACCAGTATCCCTTAAAAATCATACATGTTCTAATAAAATTCATACCTGGTAAACAAGAATTTATATTCGTTAATCATAGATCAAGTTTGGAACAAGATACAACTATGAAACCAACTATTGACCATTATATAAACAAACCCATAATTTTTCAATTAAATTCTTACCTGTTCAACATCAATTAATATTAGCTAATTAAGCAAAATGTTTGGAAGAAGATACAAGCATTGAACAAACAGTGGGCTAGTATACCAACAAAACCCAAGATATTTTAATTAAATCTTGACTTTTTCAACATAAAATAACATCATTCATTCATACAACATGGTTGGAAGAAGATGCGACAATGGAACAAACCATGTGCTTGTATACCAACGAAATACAATATGTTCTTATTAAATTCTTACCTGGTCAGCATCAATTTACATTAGCGAAACATACAACATTGCAAACAAGATCCTACATTTTTCAATAAAATTTATACCTGGTAATCGTCAATTAATATCAACTGATCATACAAAAAGCTTTGAATAAAACACAACTATGGAACCAACCATTTACTATTACACAACAAAATTCAACATGTTCCAATTAAATTCTTACCTGGTCAACATCAATGAATATTAGCGATTCATACAACACGGTTGGAAGAATATACAACCATTGAACTAATCATTAATCAGTCTACTAACAAAACCGATATCTTCTGATTAAATTCTTGCTTGGACAACAACAAATTACATCAGTTATTAATACGAGGGTAGTTCAATAAGTCCTTAGAATGAAGTATAAAAACAATTTTTTTTGGATAAATTTTTTTTTATTTTTCAACATAATCTCCTTGGAGCTCTAT
>NC_046662.1:27136976-27139848 GCF_010883055.1 Belonocnema kinseyi | reverse complement strand
ATATATCTAGTCGGGAGTGGTGCTAACTGAAAACAGATGATTTGGAGCGATTCGCGCGCCATCTGTTGGTCATTCTAAGGACTTATTGAACTACCCTCGTACAACATAGTTGGAAGAACATACAAACATTGGAACAACCTGTGGGCTAGTTTACCAACAAAATAAAACTTATTCTAATTAAATTCATACCTGGTAAATGTCAATTAACATTAGCGAAACATGCAACACTGTCCAAGAACATACAGCAGTATAGGAAACCATATGGACTAGTATTCCTAAGAAATCATAAATGTTCTAATTAAATTAATACGTTGTAAATATGAATTAATATCAGCTAATCATAGAACAAGTTTGAAAGAAGATGCAAGTATGGTACCAACCACTCACCATTATAAGGAAAAAATCCAACATGTTTTAATTTAATTGTTAACTGTTCAACATCAATTTTATTAACTAATTATACAACACAGTTAAAATAAGATATAACTATGAAACAAACCATTTACCAGTATACCAGCAAAACCCAACATGTTCTTATTAAATTCCTGCTTGGCCAACATAAAAAATATCAGTTATTTACACAACATAGTTAGAAGAAGTTACAACAATAGAACAAATTGTGGACCATTATACCAACAAAATCCAAAACGCTCTAATTAAATTCTTGCCTCGTAATCTCTAACTAACATCAGCTAATGTGATCAAATAATATGATATCGTAGATTTATTTTGAAATTATCAAGGTCGAGCTACAATCACCCATACAAAAATAATGAAGTGAACTACATATTTTTTAAATAACTAACTTTATTGTCACTGAAAAATCGTAACATACATTAACGAATCCTTTTGGATAATAAAACAGAAATGGTGGTATTTTGTACTTTGAAACCATTTTCTTAGGCCATATCAGGACACAATAATTTTCTGACAAGATCTTCTATACAATGATTCGAAGCTACATTATCGTAGATTTCTTAAACAGAATAACATAAAACATGAAAAGAAAAATTGATTTGTTGTTACCTTGAAAATTTACGTTGTCCACCACAAATTTGCGGATTCTTTCATGCTTCTCACTATTCCCTTTATAGACCCATATGAACAGGATGCGATGGTATGCGGCAGGCTTGCCGCAAATCCGCAGATTACCGGACTGACCCCTAATTAACGCATACTTCTCTCAATCCTCCTCCACTGGGTCAGTATCCTCATCCCTCAACCCTCGTCCTTCCTCCTTTCACTCACTAGTTAATGGTTATATCTCTCTCCACTTGGTCGTTTCCCTAACACGCCAACCCTACGGCTATTAAACTGTTGTAGAGATAAATGCAGATAAACAAGATTCAGATTAGCGACCCTCCGGATTAATATGTAAATTCCGAGAGACGGATTAATTTGACGAGCAGAAACATATTTGTGACCAGTATTTTCAATGAATGTGAACCAACATTAATGATGAAAAAATTAATTTCCAATCATTCTTGGCAATATATAATATCGAACTGAAACATCGCTCTTCATAAATTTCCTGTATTGGACAGCCTCTAATTTTCACTGGGACATGAGAATAATAATGTGAAACATATGATGGCTGATTGATAGCAATTCATACTGGTTTGTGCATATGAGCACATGTCTAAAATAATTCACGTTTCAATAATAAAAGTAATTTTCAATTTGTTGCCCGCACTAGATTGGAATTTTGTATTAACTACAGGTATTTATTATTTATATCCTGTAATTGAAGAGGCAAAAAATTCTGTCTTTAAAAAGAGGTTGGTGATTGAAAAATACTTAATTATGTAAAAGAAACCGGTATGGCGGATCTCATTTTTATTACCAAATGTTTGACTGTCGTCAAATGAAAATTTGAAAATAAAATTCTGAAAAATAGTAAGGTAGTGTGTGAATATTTACAATGATTTTTCTGCAAACAATACATTATTTAAATAATGACACTGTGTTCAACAGTTTTAAAGAAACGCACAAATTATAAATCTATCGCTTACTCTTTTAAAATAGTAAGGAGTAAAAGTCCTTAGGAGTTACTCAATTACGTTACCCAATAATGTTTGTATTTCTTGACTTTGAACATTTAAATCCTGATAAATTATTAATAACATTGTATTTAGTTGAAAAGAACCTAGAGAAACTATATTTCCATAAAAACAAAGCTACGTTTGTTTACATTAATTATTGATTCGTTCTGAAAGTAATCCAGATATAAACTCTTACAAACACAGCAGCATGAATATTTAGTTGTTTCCACTTTTGCGGGTAGTTCAATTTTGAATAAAGATTTATGGAACACGGGGCATCAAAATAAAAATGAATTGCTAAATTCTAATTTTCAAGTGAGTCAAATATTTCGAATTAGGGTCATAGTATTGTAATAGTATTGTAATTTTAACAAAAACAATCAATTTTGAACGAAAAATTTAAACTTTGCACTAAAAAATATGAGTTTATAACCATCAAAAGAATTATTACGTTTCCAGAAAAACAAAATATTTAACCAAATGCTACATTTTTTAGGAAAACGGATCAAATTTACCAAAAATAATTTGATTTGTAATTGAACTGAAAAAATATAATCATTTTTTAATTTTCTGCCATAATATTGGAATTTCCTAATATTTACCCCCCCCCCCCCAAAAAAATAAATTAAAAAAATGTTAAATCTGAAAAAAAAAGAAATTAATTCCCAAATAAAATAATAAATCTTAAACAAAATAAACGATTTTTTGATATTTCAGCCAGAAGACATGATCATTTTTTACCAAAAAATATTGAATTCAACCAGAAAAGACAAACTTTTCACAAAATATATGCATTTATATCCAAATAGATAAATTTTCAGCTAAAAAAG
>NC_046662.1:27105537-27136876 GCF_010883055.1 Belonocnema kinseyi | reverse complement strand
TAAGCACTGAATGAATTTTTGAACAAAATAGTTAACATTACAAAAGCAGAAATAAATGTTAAATGAATGAGATGAATTTTTAAACTAAAAGAGTCAGTTTCTACGAAAAACGTAAAATTATCAACAATTTACGTGAATCGTACAACCAATAGTTGAATTTTAAGAGAAAAATAAATTTTAAACCAAAAATAGAATAGTTAGAATTTCGGTAAAAAAAAGTTAATTGAAAAAATATAATTTTCAAGAAAATAAATGAATTTTTAACTAAAGAAATTAATTTCGAACTTAAGCAATGAAACTTGAACCAAATAAATAAATTTTTAACCTAGTTGAAGTTTCAGCTAAAAATATAAATTTTGGACATAAAATGCGATCGTTGACATTTAAACTAAAAAATTTTAATTTTTTATGAAAACTATTAAATTTAACCAAAAAAGGTGAATCTTTACTAAAATATTTAAATTCTCAACTAGAACAAATTAATTTTCCATTCAAAAAGGAATAATTAATAATTAAAACAATGGATAAGATGTTAAAAATGACATACTGCAGACCATAGTAATATTCTCAGTTAAAAATTATTCCAAACAAAAAAATAAACATATTCTCTAAAAGAATAATTAAATTCTCAACTAAATCAATGAGTTTTCAATAAAAAAATCAAATTTAAACAAAAATATTAATTTTGTGCCAAAAAAGTTACGTTTTGTTTTAAATATTTGAATTTTTAAGCAAATGATTCAATTTTACACTAAGAAAGATACATTTCTGAAAAAAATGGAATGGTTGCAATTTCAGTACAAAAATAAAATTTTAACAAAAAAAGAGACTTTCAACAAAACAAAAAACGTTTCAAACAAAGATATTAATTTAGAACTAAAGTAATGTATCTTCAACCACATAATTGATTTTACAAACAAATAGTCGTATTTTCAGCCAAAAACATGAATTTGTGACCAAAAAAATATGTTAGTTGATATTTTAGCCAAAAAACATTATAACTTTTAATTGAAAACCATTAAATTCAATAAAAAAATATGACTTTCGGACAAAATATTTAAATCCTCAGTGAAGACAGATTAATTTTTCACTAAACAGTTCAATTGTGAAACAAAAACGTTTATTTCCACGAACAACATAAATTTTTAAGAGTTTTCAACCAAAAATGGAATACTTTAATTTTCATTAAAGACAATTAGTTTTCATCCCAAATAACGAATGTTCAACAAAATAGTTAATTTCTTAACTGAAAAGCATGACTGTTTAATCAAATTGATAAATTTGGTACCAAATGATAAATTTTTCAACCAAAACACTGAATTGTTAACAAAAAAGAATAAACTTTCAACTGAAAATTAAATAGTAGACATTTTAACTAAAAATAATAAGTTTTCAATCAAATTTATTTGGATTTCCTTATTGGGTTATATTAATTCAGTTTACAGTTAAGTAGCAAAATGAGATCCCGGAGATATTTTTGGAAAAGTTCCAAAAATCGTGTTAACGTAAATTGACCCGTCCCATTATAATTTAGAGCAAAATTCTCAACACCAAAATTAAACTAGATGAAATTCTGAAAAATTTGAGGGCAAAAAAAACCTTTTATCTTCAATAGATGCCGAGTTATGGGCCTTAAAAGAATCCGGATTTTTTGGAAAAAGAGGCGAAAAAAACCCAATTTTAAGTTTGTATCCGTACCTTGCAACCTATTAATTTAACCAAAAAAACCTAATTGAAAAATTTTCAACTAAAATGATATATCTTCAACTACAATAGTTGAATTTTAAACCAGAAAGAACTAAAAGCGAATCTTCGATTGACATAGTTGAATTTTCGAAAGCAACTAATTAATTTTCACTAAAAAATAATTAAATTGTTAACCAGAACATAAATAATTAAATTTTAGGCTTAAGACTTAGGTTGCAATCAAATAGATGAATTTTCAACTAAAATTATGGAATATTAAATTAGAATAAGTTAAATTTTTAGTTGAAAAATTGCTTTCTTCAAAGAAACTAAATTTCCACTCACAAAAAAAACTTTAAAAAAATGGTTGTATTTTTAAACGACGTCATGAATGTCCAACTAAAATGTAAATCCATAATTTGAGTAATTGACTTTTAAACCAAGAAAAATAGAATTTTCAACTTGAACGTCGAATCTGAAACTAGAATAATTGTATTTTTGAGAGGGTGATGAATTTTCTACCAAGTAGATTAATTTCTACTAAAAAAGATGAATTTTAATTCCACTAAAAAAAATTAATTTCAACGAAAAATTAAATAATTAAATTTTTTGTCAAAAAATGAACATTAAATCAGAGTTGAATTTTTATATAAAATTATGGAGTATTCAACTGAAATAATAGTTATATTTTCAGTTACAAAAAAAATCCAACCGCAAAAGATATAAATTCAGTTTCATCTGAAGAAAAAAGAAGTTTCCTATCAAACAGCTCATATTTGAACCAGAAAATGAGTTTTTAATTAAAACGACGAATGTTCAAACTGACAAAAATTAATTTTCTACAGAACAGTTTAACCTTCAGCCAAGTAATTTCACTTACGACCTGAAAGATAGTTTCTTAACTAAAATGATAGAAATTGAACTTTAACAGTTATACTTTTAATTGAAAATATCCTTTTAAACATGAAGATAAACAACAATAAACATTCAAATTTTCAGTTAAAGGAATTACTTTTCAACCAATCTGAAGGAAATTCTTGGTTTTTGAATTAAGTTCCCAGTCTTTTCTTCGTAATAATGAATAAAAAAGTTTCAAATTATTCATCTTCATAATTTTAAATCAATTCACCTTCTTCGTAAAGACATATTTAAGGTTCCAATGTATACAAATATAAACTAACATTGTATTCTTATCCTCCATAATCGCATTTGAAAACTAAACTTTTAATTTGCCTCATATGGACTTTAACATTTAAAATAAAAGCAATCGCTCTTTTTTTTAGCAGTGTATTTTTTTTCAAAATGTTGTCTCGTTTTTTGCAAAGTATTTATTATACGAAATGAATTTTTGTATCTATTTTTACAACATTTATTTTTTCGAGACTCTTGGCTACAATTGAAAAAGAAAATAAGTGGAGCTAAGTCCATTTCAACTTGAGATATTTCATATTGAAGTTTGCTCGGGTCTGCTGGACCCTTTCTAGATGAAACTCAAAATATCGAGAAGCCAATGTGCATCAAAAAGAGGCCAAACTCTTAAAAGTCTCCTTTCAAGTTTGTTGTCTAAAAAACACTGTAGTTGTTGATACTTTCAATTTTTACATATTAAAAGATAGTGTAGTCCACCAATAAACACTGAAAAACCTATTGAAAATTATTCAACAAAATAAAAAATTTTATTTCAAAAGAGTCAGAAGAATCCCTCTACTTTATGTTGATAGTTAACATCGAGAACGAGGATGCAAAAGACTGAACTGTTCAAAAGCAAGAACTGTTCTTAACTTAACGTAACTTAATAATGTTCTGACTCCTCTTTGAAAATCAACTTGATTCACGTATATTTTTTTAAACAATTTTTTATGTCTCCAACAGTTTTTATTTATGGACTACACTACTTTCAACATGTGCTAATTTAGAATACTAACAACTGCAGTGTTTTTTACAGAGGTATCTTAAGGTCATGTGACGAGAGGGTCACATGACCAAATCTGGTTCTCAATTTTTCTGTCTTAACTTACGTCTAAACGAAATGAGGGATCACTCTGAAAGTTTAGGAAATGAAAGAGGAGGTAATAAAGTCCACGTATCTGCTTTGTTTCGGAGGAAATTTTGAAGAAAAAAATTTCTAAGAAAATGCAAGTAGAAGTTAGATCGGTATTTTTCTGTCCCAACTTACGTCCACACAGAAGGAGATATCATTTTGAAAAATTGGCACGCTAAATAGATGGCACGAAGGAACATGTCTCTGCTCCTAACTAATTAGTATCATGAAAAAAGTTTTTTTTTGTAAGAGAAATATCGACCGTGCTGTGAAACACTGCAAAGAATTTTCAATTTTGTCAACGGGCTAATTATAAGGTTTATATTCAGCAAAGTGGAGCAAAACAACCAAAATTGGACACAAAGATTATACAAAAATAATCGAAAAACTAATGATTGTACTTTTGATGCAAAAAAAACAAATTTATATCATTAAATAGCACGTGTCTGACATACGTATCAGCTGTTTCAAAGCAGCAATAGCGCAGCGAGTAGACAATTTCGAACTTCTACGGATCTGTGGGTAAAGCAGATTGCATGATTACCTACAGAGAAAGTTAGAAGTCTAACTTCTGCTGCAAAGACTAAATGTGTCCGTCGATAATTATTATTTTCATAAATAAACTTTTTTCTTCCCCCAATTCTTTTCAAGGCCACAAACGATCCTTTAATATTTATTAACATTTTCCGCAAAAAATTTCCGCATGGCCTTAAGAGGTGAATTTCTTTCAAATGCTTCATCTTGGCTTCTTTTTTACAGAGGATTTTTTTTACTTTGGTTTATTATTTCTTAGCGAGAGGAGCATTTGTCACTTGAAGTACCCGCTCTTGATTTTTACAATACAGGATCTTCTTAACAACATCAAGGTCGTTTCTGGTCTGGATGTATCTTGACTTATACGTAATCTGAAAAAGAACTTACTCAAATGAACTTACTGAAAATAAAACGTTTTAATAAATATGACTTTTGTGACTAAAAATTATTGTCCGGCTGATAAATAACACTTTTTTTCTACTTAAAGTCTCGCCGATGATATGGGTGCCAAATCAACTGGTGGGTGCACCGGCTGGAACGAATGTGACGATCGACTGTAACACAGAGGCATACCCAAGAGCAATCAGCTATTGGATTTACAACAATACCATGGTGCTCTCTAACGAAAAATATACGACAGATATCGAGGAAAACAGTTACAGGACTGCTATGAAACTCACCATACGAAATCTGCTGAATGGAGACTTTGGAAACTATCGATGCATCAGCAAAAACTCCCTCGGCGAGACCGAAGGCTCCATTAGACTCTACGGTAAGCGTTTTGCTCTAGCTGATGTAGAACCTGCATTTCGCAATTTGTCCCCAATGGCTTGACAATCAGTTTTAGATGATTTAACTTTTGAAATTTTATTTTTCAGAAAATTAAATGGCGCATCTTTTTCATTTCGGAAAAAAAGTTGTATCTTTTACTGTTTGTGTGACCACGTGACATCAAAACTCACGAGACGCCTCGAAAAAAATTGTTGCGTCGTGAACATTGTAACTCATCACTGGATCATTTGAAACAAAAAAATAAAAATTCATTTGAAAGGTGATATGTATCCGCAGCTAATCAGGGAGAGTTTTTTAAATTAAAAATTAGTTTTTAAATTTTTACATCATTTTGAAGACAAAAACGCAATTTTCGCTAAGAAATTCGGTTAATTTATTATCGTAAAATGAACAAAAATGGTTAAAAACAAAAAAAAACTCTCCCTGATTGCCGGTGGAATAATGTGAGGAAATAGTGTACCGAATTTCAAAAAATCGGTCAAATAGATTTTGAGTTTTAATGTTCACGGACTTTAAAATCGTGGTTTGCCAGAAAATCGATTTAATGTTTTTTTTCGTGCTTGCGTTGAATTCTACCCTCTTCCACGAATACGTATACGAATTGAAAATCTTATAACCTTCTTATTTAACAAAACAATTAAATTTACAGTTGCAAATTACCCAAGAAACAGTATAAAGGACAAACTCTCAAATTATCATCTTAAAATATAAAGAACATTATACTTCGAAGCAGATTAAAGTGAAAATGTTTAGTAAATTTGCTGGTCTGAAATTTTTTTTTTATTTTAACATAAAAGGTAAAAGATACAACTTTTTGTAAAAGGGAAAAGCGCCATGAAATTTCTTACAAAACGATACGTTAAAAAATTGAATATTTGAAAACTGAATTTCAATCCATCGGGGGCCAACTCAAGCGGCCTGAAGCGGCCAGGCAAATTTTATTCGGGGTTATAGAATCCGTAGTCTCAATGTTTTGTTTGGAATGGTTAAACAATTAGTAATATAAAAAAAAATATTTGTACCCCAACTTTATATGCTGACCAGGCCTGAGATTGAATGGAGGTCCAAGCTCTCCACTTATTTTCCAGAAGTAGCATTACCAATCTTTTTTGTAAATTTTTTAATTTTAACAGTTTTTCCAGAATTTAAAAACTCTTTTAATAGGTTGGTAATACACTGTAAAGGTCGGCGGACTCTTACAAAAGAAATTAATAGGAACTTCAGTATAGGTCTATAATTAATTTCTTATAATTTTTTCACGATTCTAGAAAGATCCTGATTTAAATTCAGTATAAGAAACTCAGTATTCAAATAAATAATCTCATGGTATTTAAAGAAGTAATGCAAAAATAGAGTAACCATAAGCGAATTATTGATTTACTTAACGTTGAATTTCAAATTTTTGCAAGGAATTTTTACACATTAAAACAATTTCACAAAGAAACTGAAAAGAACTTAAAAGAATCTTAGATTCCAAAAATCATCAAAAGATTTAAAAACTGGTAATAAATATCAATTTAAAAACATTTTAAGGTATTTCGAAGCATTTTTTAAGGTTAAAGAAATTTTGCAGGATCTCCAATTATTTAAAAACATTTACGGGATTTTGAAAATTATAAGAAATTTTAAAGAATTGCGTTGTGTTTTAAAACATTTGAAGCTTGATTTTAAATCATTTCTAGAGATCTTTTTGAAATAAATTAAATTGAATTTCAAGTGATTTCCGCTGATTTCAAATATTTCCAAACATTTCAGAAGATATTGAAGGATTTCAAAGAATTCATACAGAAGTTTAGGTAATAAACAAAATTTAATTTTCAAAGATTTTGAAAAAAATTTCAGGAGATATAAAGGCACTTATAAAATTTGAAAGAATTTGGAAGATTTTAAATTATATTATGATATTCCAAGGTATTCTAAGAAATTGGAAAAGGTTCAAGGATTTTAAAAACAAAATTGTAGCATTTTTAAAGATTTCAAGGGATTTCAAATATATTTTTCCAAATTTAAAGGACTCTATAGGAACTTTTTTTAGTAAATTAGAAAACTTATAGAAAAATTTAAAGGGTTTTTCAGTATTTCCAAAAATGTTGAACTTCATTTCCAAGGAGCTCTAGAAAGCTTTCAATAATAATTCTAATGAAATAAAATTTTTAGGAATTTTAATGTATTTGAAGTAATTTTACAGGGCTGAAGGGATTCTATTGAATCTTTAAATATTTACAATAGTATGAAACATTTTTAAGATTTTTAATGCATTTTCACTTTTTTTGTTTGAGAAAATTTAATGAAAATGTTGTGTCTAATTTATATGCACTAAATTGCAGAGCATGTCTACTTATTTATTTTAACCTATTTTTAGAATTTTTATAGATTTTAAGCAATTTCAAAAAATTTCTGGACAACTTTATTATTTCCTACTAAAAGACGAATTTTCAACAAACGAAATTAATTTTCTATTATAATATATGAATCTTGATTCAAATAGTTACATTTTGAAGTATAAAGTCAAATTAAGAAAAAAACAGTAATAAACTCTAAAGCGAAAAATTGAATCGTTAAATGTTCAGTAAAAAATCATTAAAGAAGAAGAAACTTTCAACAAGTTTCATTGAACTGAAAGAAATATTTTTCAACAATATACACTTCATAAAGAATATACACTTTTAAAGAATAAGTTTCAAGCCAAAAAAGAAAAGGCAACATTTTTACACACAAAAATTATTTTTAAAAAAGCATTAACTTTCTAACTGAATAGCTGAATTTTCAAATAAATAGTTTAATTTTTAAATATAGTTTTATTTTCTACCAAAGTATATTTTTCAACCAAGAGAAGTAATTCTTAACTAAACATGTAATAGTTAATATTTCAACACACAAAGATTTCAATTTAAAATAAAAGACAGTCAAATTTAACCTGAAAAATAAAATTTCAGAAAAAATGTAAATCCTGAATCAAAACAGATTCATTTACAATCAAGGAGTTCAATTTTCAACTAGAGGATAAATTTTTAAACAAAAAGTTATCTTTCACGAAGAAGGACGAAGTTTCAACAAAATACACAAATTTTATATAAGAAAATATCAGTTTTCAACAAAAAATAACATACTTATCGTTTAAGTTAAGAAAATGTAACCTTAACCCAAAAAACTGATTATTATCAAAATAGTTTAACTTTCTACTGAAGAGGTAAATTTTCAATTATAGTGATGTATCTAAAGAAAAAAAGAATTTTCAATAAAAGACTTCAACATTTAACCAAAGAGTTGAATTGTTAAAACTCATGTTTCTTTGTTAACTAAGAAGTTTAATTTTCTACAAAAAACATGAATTTTGAACAAAAAAAATGGATCTAAAAAAATATTTATATTTTTAAGCATTGAGATGAATATTTAAAAAAAAAGAATAAAATTGTAACAAAGTAGTTTAACTTTAAAACAGTTTTCTAGAATATTTAACCAAAGAAGATGACATTTTAACAAAATAGTTACATTCTTAACAAAATAATTGCATTTTTAACAAAATAATTACATTTTTAACGAATCAGTTTGTTTGTCAACCAAAAAATCTTTTTGTTTAAAAAAAAGAAGAATTATCAACGAATTTTAAAAAAGTTCAAACAAGTACTTGAATTTTTAATTAAGAGAGATTAATTTTTCCGCAAATAATTTTATTTTGAGCTAAGAAAGATAAATGTTTAGCCGAGAACAAAATAAGTTAAATTTTCAAGCAAAAAGTCAAACGAATTTAGAACAGAAAATTTATATTTTCAACTAAAGAGCTTTTGAAAAATGAGTTGTTAATACACAATTTCAACTTTCAAAAAAATAGTAGAATTTATGACCAAAAAATATGATCTTTAACAAAAAAGATTCTATTTTTTTTAAATAATGAAATTTTAATCCAAGTAGTAGAATTCTTAACCAAATGAAATAAATTTCAAAACCAAAAAATAATGTTAGACGTCATCAGCTAAATAAAGTTTTAGCCAAAAGTAATTCAATTTTTTTATTGGGTTCTATTATTTCCGTTTAAATTTAGACTTCTTCTTTAAGAATTCTTATTTTTCTCCCTGTTTCCAAGAATTTTTTTCGTTTTTATGGCAGAGTTTTTCAAGTGTACCCGCCTAAAAATTATTTGTCTTCAATTTTTTTGTAAGTCCGCGGAATTATTGCCCTAGTGAACCTCTTTTCATTCCCCTAAGAAAATGTCTCTAGTAGGACGGATTGTCAGTACATCAAAATTAACTTTTTATGGAGGTTTTGGAAACTTTTTTTCATTGCCTTTATGCTGAAGGCAATGGTTTTAGAAAAAAAAATTATTTGAGCTTCATTGTTTAATGTTAAACGTATTTTTTAGTTTTTCTCCAAGTGCCGCCGTTTTTTTTTTATCTAAAATTATGTTTGAAAAAGCCTGACTTCTTCCCTTTAAAATGAGCCATTGTCAAAAGTGGGTGAAAGAAATTGATGGAGATATATAACACTTTTTGCGCGTGGATTCTGCTTCGCGAGCGCTCACGCTTCCAATTCAGAATGTGCGCTTACTAGTCTACTACAAATAATCGACTAGAAAGTGCATTTTTTAATGCAATAATTATTATTGTTATAAATCATTTCACGGATAATAATTTAAATTATTTATTGGAAAGGAAAATCCATTTTTATGCTAATACTTCATTTTTAAGACTTTAGAGAAAATTTGAAAAACCCGCCGAAAAAATTAGTACACAAATTTAACCACTAGATGGATGTGCTAGTTACCTTTCTCGAAACAGAAATCTTTCTCAGGTCATATAATTTCCAAATATTTTTCGATAAGAAACTGCTTTTATACGATTCAGCTTTGGCTTATTTCGACTTCATAATACTGCAGGTTTGTACGTTCCTGTATATACTGTTATTATTTATTCTCATATACTTTTCTCATTTTTTAAATATAAATAATACTACTTGAATACTATCTTTTAAATACTTCCCCACCTTTAGTGGTTGGACTCGCATTATTATTCAGTGCCTCGACTTAGCTCTTTCTACTGATTAATTTTGAATCATGTCAAGAAGAAGCAGCTTACGTCGCCTTTGTTACAATCACAAGCGCGATCCGTGCAATTTAAGAAGAATTTCTGCAATTCTTCAAAAAAGGGCCCCAGTTTACCCATCGATGCGAAACTGTGTGTAAATTGCAGAAAATAAATTTCTCAATTGGCATTGCTAACGTCTTTGTATTCTCATACTAATCCAACAATTGAAGATGCTTCAGTGAATAACGATAATTCACCTCCTATTCTCGAAATAGAAGATAGTTTGAAAGATCTAAAACTGATTGTGCTGATCAAAGTCATTTCGCCGGAATGGAGGTTCTTTAACAAATAAAAGAAAAATTTCAAAAATCTGCAAGTAATTCAGAAAAAGTGTTACTTTCAACTCTTGCTCCGACATCTTGGGGTCGCAGAGGATTGGCTAAAGAATGCGGTGCCCTTAAACGACAAAATAGAAACGCTAAGAAATTTGCAGCTGAGAATGGTATTTTCAATTCTCCTAATTAAAAAAGGTCTTTCTGATTGCTCAGATCCTACAAGATTTGCCCATCACGAAAACGTCAATCTAATGCTAGATGCTGTAGATTTAAAAGAACCAACCTGCGAAAAACGTTCCCTCATTAAGAATTAGTCAGTTGAACAAGATTGAGGTCAGCGCCACCAGAAAAGGGTGTGTCTGAAAAATAAATTATCTATGGTATAGGAATCTGGAAAGGTTAGTCTCAGATGCATCATAGGTTTTGTTTCAGTATCGTTTATTTTGAAGCGAGGGAAAGAAGTTTAGCCCAATGAGTGTAGCCTAAGTGTGTCGGCTCGAAACCGTGTTTCTGTGCACGCATCCAAAAGGATCCCAAATGACTTTTTCAGCGGCTGCACACTATATGAGAAACTCAAAAAACTTTGTTAAGAAGTGGGTGAAGCGTTATGGAGAGCAAGGAAACGTTGACGATTTTCCAGGCAGGGATAAGACGCGTGTGACCTTGAAAAGGGAGGATAAAATCATTATCAAGCTTTTCGAGGAGCAGCCCACCTATAATTTGTGACAAATGGAAAAATTTTGTCAAGAAAGGGAGAAAATATAAGCCTACAAACGATAAAACGCCGTTTGAGATCAGCCGACTATTGTTGGAGGAGCACGGCGCTGAAACCGCTCTTGAAAATGAAGCACATTGATAAGGGACTGAGATGGACAAATGAACATTTCCAACGCGACTGGTCAAACTTAGTGTTAACAGTTCTGGGCATGGTTTCGTACACCATGTGCGTGGTCTGTACGCAGTCTATCATTCGCCCAACGCAGTGTTAAGCATCCGGTCAAAGTTCGTGTGTGGGGTTGCTTCTGCAAAATGGGTTTTGACATCTTGCATTTGTTCACTGGCAACCTGACCGCCGAACAGATGCTTAAAATATACCAGACGGCTTTGATAAAGTCTTCAGAGAAGTTCGTATGGGTACGGAAATAGAGAATGGATACTTCAGAAAGACAGCGACACAAAACACCGCAGCTGCCTTTGCAGCCAGTGCAAAAAGGAAAATGGGATCACTGTCTTGAACTGGCCCTCACAATCCCCAGAGGCAAATCCCATATAAAATTTGTGGTCTACAATGAAGCAGAAGTTTCATGGAAAGCGTATTTTCAACATCAAAGAGCTGACTGGACATCTGAGTGAGATTTGGAGATCCCTATCCTGCACTATGGCCGACAGTTTGGTTAAAACCATGCCCCGACGGTGCCAAGCTATAATCGACAATCCTGGGGACTGGAAGGCATGATAGGTGACTGTATGATAGTTCAAATACATTTTTTTAGCCCCTGTTGCTGATTTTGCTAATTATCTTCTACTTAATGAGAAGTCGTGATGACGTTCTTGTGGAACTGATGTATATCATGAAGCTATGAACAGGATTATTTGTAGAGTTCCGACTTCAGAATGCTACTTGAATGAATGCACAGTGTGTCCTGGTACAAGCGCACTTAAGGACTTTATAACATCAATTCTCGCAGATCAGTGTATGGGCAGAATAGAATCCCAGGCTTGGCAAGAAACTGACAGAAATACGTTACGCATGGAAATAACAGGCGCAGAAGATTTTTCTAAACAGCTGTGCGAACGCTTGTTCAAGCTTCAATCTCACTCTTCTACAGCCAAACAACAGTCATATTTTTCCAAAAACTGAATCATTTTATTCGAACAATGATCAAGCTTCTATTTTCACAGTGGTAATTTATTATAAAGAGAACAACAGTCTGAAGCAACGCAGTCTTGCTATGTTATCAGACCGTTTGACTCATGACACAATTGCTTTGTATGAATTTCAAAAAATTATTACACACTATTTGAAAGAGAAGTTCCAACCCAAAAAAAATATTTATTTTCAAGATGGAACCGTTCAGGTCTTTAAAAATTAATATAACTTCATCAATTCGCCCTACCATGAAATAGATTTTGGTATTCCAGCCGAGTGACATTTCCATGCAACGGCACATGGAAAAGGCCCTTGTGATGGTTTTGGGGAAAATTTAAAGAGACTCGCAGGGAGTGCTAGCCTACAAGCGTCATCTAAAGATTCGATTTTGACTGCTGATGCCTTGTATCAATGGGTGAAGAAAAGTTTAGTTGAAACTTTAGTATTCTTCAGGCTTAAAGAAAATAACGCCATCACAGATCAAGAACTTAAGAGTAGATTCGCGTCACCAAACACAGTGCCTGGTATACAAAAATTTCACTCTTTCATTCATTCCGCTGAATTAACTCTGTTGAGAAAATATTCATCATCATTAGAATGTGTTTACCCGAAAAAAATGTGAGGCAAAGAAGAAAGATAAGTGCACACACAGTGTAATAAAATTCAATCCTCTGTATATTGACAACTCGTCGTGCTAGAGATATTCTCTTAGGGGAATTAAAAGAGGTTCACTAGGACAATAATTTTGCTTACTTTCAAGAAAATCAAAGACTAAAAGTTTTTAGGCAACTACCTTGACGGATTTTGCCCCAAAAACGAAAAAAGGGGAAATTTCTTGAAAACAGGGGGGAAAATAACAATTCTTAAAAAAGAGGGAAAAGCGTTTATGGACGAATCCTGATCTGTAAGCTAAATCTTCCGTCTAGTTTAATCTTAAAAATCACAAAAATAATGATTTTAAATAATAAATATCCTATCATCGCAATTTTTTTCCTGGAAAATTCATAATAGAAAAATTATCACGGTTTTATACTGATCTTCCTAGTATGTTTTTCCCTAAGGGCTAGAGTTAATCAATCAAAAATAAAAGGGTTTTTATATTTATTATTTTTTCGAAAGAGCCCTCCGCCCTGTAGTCAATAGCTCTGAGCGTACCCACTTATAATTTTAAATTCTCAGATCAGATCCTGTTACTAATTTTATAGAACTCTGACACTGAATTTAGAACCATATCTTTTTACTAAAAGTGTAATATTACTGTATAAAGTTTCATCGAAAAGGATTTGTTTACAGTAAATTCTCGTTTCAGAAATACCGAAGCCTTCGGCACCTCCAAAGGCGACGGAAATCAAAAGCAGCGCCAACAAAGAAGGTGAGGTTCCTTTTTCCTCTTAGCTTAAGCTTTTCTCCTCGTTAAAACTAATTTCAACGCCAACGAAAATCGATTCTCTCAGCGACGCAGCTGCTAGGCAATTCTTTAATCCCGACACATATTGAGGTATTTTTCAAGATTGCTTTTTCCTCAATCATTCATGATGGGATTCATAAAGTTATTTCCTCCTTTACACATTCTGTTAGTTTGGAAATCAGTCAAAATGGTGGCTTTGCATCTGAAAAAGGGTATCGGAGCCTGCTAATACGGCATTCAATTTGTTCAAACCTCCCGCTTTTATACTTTGCTTCCTCTTCTTTCAATACTTCCCCTACTTTCCATACTTCCCCCAAATCTTTCTCTGACCTTCATTTTCTTCCTTCTCTGCTGCCTTCCCTCCCTACTCTTTTAGATAACACATTTTCCTGTATTTCTTCTTTAACAATAGCCTTACCTTCCTTACCTACCCTCCCCATCCTACTCTCCACTTAATTTTCTTCAATAACCTTTCTCACTTTCAATCTTTTCTCCTACTTTTTCTTACTTGATCTCACTCAACTATCATTACTTCCACTCTAATTTCTTCTCTCTTACCCAGTTTCACCTAGTCTCGTTTTCTCTCATTTCTTCTCATTTTTAATTCTCTTGTACCCCTTAATTCTTCTCAATATCCTTTCTCATTTCTAATCTTTTCTCCTACATTTCCTTTCTTGATCTCACTTCCCTTACTCTTTCTTCGTTTTAATTTACACTCACTTCTTCCTACCTCATTTTTCATAATTTTACTTGCTTTCTTACCTGTATTTTTTTTTTTAATTTCCTTTAATTCTCTGTCTGTAATTTTCATTCAATTCTCCCACATCCCCTCCCTAAAATTATCCTTAATACCCTTCCTTAATTTCACCCACTACTACTACTTCCACGCTAATTTTTTCTTTCTTACCCTATTTCTCCTAGTCTAGTTTTTTCTCATTTTCTCTCATTTTATTTCTCCTATAGTCCTTAATTCTTCTCACCTCATCTTCTTATTTTTAATCTTATCTCCTACTTTTCCTTACTTTATTTCACTTCACCTACTTCTTCTTTTTCTTCTTCCTTTAATTCCTTCTCCGCAATTTTGAGCTCACTGCTTTCACATTCCCTCACCAAAATTCTCCCTGATACCCTTCCTTAATTTCAATCACTACCACTACTTCCACTACAATTTATTCTTTCTTACCCTATTTCCCCCACCCTTATTTTCTTTCAATTTATCTCATTTTCACTTCTCTTACACCCCTTAATTGTTAACAATACCTTTTCCCGTTTTTAATCTTTTCTCCTACTTTAACTTACTTGCTCACACTTCTTCTACCTGTTCCTCCTCCTAATTTCCACATAAATCTCCTCCTTTAATTTTCAATAATTTTCCTCACTTTTTTACCTCTAAATTCTCCACAATTTCTTTAATTTTCACTTCTTAATTTCCGCTCATTATTCCAACTTTCCCTCTCAAAAACTCTCCTGAATAACCTTCTTTAATTTCACTCAACAACACTACTTCCACTCTCCTTTCTTCTCTTTAACCCTATTTCCTCCAGCCTCATTTTCCCACATTGCCTCTCATTTTTACTTCTCTTTCACCGCTTGATTCTTGTTTCATTCCCTAAATTCCCTACTTCCTCTCCCATAATTCGGCATTTCCTAATCTTCCGTAATTCTCCTCTCCTCACTTCTCTTAAGTCCTTTACTTCCATTTTCGTTATTTCCCCTTACTTCACATACTTCCCAGCCACTGTCACTTCCTTGCACTCATTTATTTTGTTAATGTCCCCTGATTTCCCCTCACTTTACCAGCTCTTAGGGAATTGAGGCTACGAAACCCTAGAAATTAATCAAGGATTAAGGAAGGGCCATTCAAAAACAACGTCACGTAATTCTCTATGATGATAAATCTACACCAAAAAATTAGTTTTTAACAAAAAAGTACAAATTTAACTGAGGCGAAATGATTTTTCCACCAATAGTTAAATTTGTATCTAACAAAAAAAAAGTTACACCAACATTTACAATCTAGCATTTGAGTTTTTTAGCTAATGAGACGCATTTTCAACCAAATCGTTGAATTTTGAAACTACAAACACGATTTTTGAATTAAATAGCCGACTTTTTAAACAAAGAAAAAAATAATTTTTAATTAGGAAGAGTTGCATTTTTAACTAAAAAGTTCAATCTGCAACCCAAAAGAAGCGTTTGTAAAAAAAAGTTGAATTTTCAAATGAGAAAGTTCTTGCCAAAAGAGAGAATTTTTGTACGAAATAGAATTTTTTACTGATTATTTACATTTTAAAGAAAATAGTTTGATTTTTACCATTTAGTAGAATTTTCAACTCAGAAAGATAAATTTTCAACAAAATGTCTAAATTTTCAAACTAAAAATTGATTGTCAACGATACAGTGTAATTTACAACCAAATTGTTAAGCTTTCCAGAAAAAGGGAGGAATTTTCAATAAAAATGGTGAATTTTTAATAAAATGTTTGACTATATAATCAAATCATAAGAATAGAAAAATTAATGAATGTTTAAAGAACAAAATATATTTTTAACGTGAAATTTTAACTTTTGAGAAATTGGATTATTTTTCCTTAAGAAACGTCAATTTTCAACAACAAGTTTAACTGTCGATATTTCGACCAAAAAAGGATTTTAGTTTAAAATAAAAAGTATTAGAGTTTAACTAAAAAGAGTATTCCTGTATATCAGATCCGAAATTCGATATTCCGAACCAAAAAAGATTGTCATTTGAATATAAAGACAATTGCATTTGTCAACCCAATTTTTGAATTTTTAAACCAGACGATATAAACCAGTAACGATCTATGTTGAAACAAAAATGAAATAAAATTCTTTGAAGTTTGAAAAATTAATTTGTCAAAAAAGACAAATTTACCAGAAAATATATAATTTTCAATCAAATTTTTGGAATTTTAAGCCAACGACGATAAAGTTTCGACTAATAATGGAACAGTTGAAATTTTAGTTTATAAAAATAATTTTTAATCACAGAAGGACGACTTTTTAACAAAATAGAGAAATCTTTAAATGCTGAAAAGAATTTTTAGTGAAGGAGTTCAACTCTTTAACAAGAACTTGAATTTTTAATAAAAGTTGATGGATTTTTAAGGAAGAACTTAATAGTTGAGTTTTCAAATGGAAGCAATTAATTTTCAACGAAAAACAAAATTTTTAAATAAAATAGTTCAATTTTGAGCCCATCAAATAAATTTTTTACTAAGAAATTTATCTTAAACCAAGTAATCCTACTTTTAAATTAAACAGATAAATTATTAATGAAAAATTTAAAAATTCAATTTTCGAATACAAAAGATTAATTTTTAGCAAAAAAGAATAGCCTCAATTTTAAATTGATAGAATTAAGTCTTAAATGCATGAAAATGAAGTTTATTAAAATGGTTGAATAATTAACCAATAGTGAAATTTTTAACCAAAATTGGTGAATTCAGAACCAAAAAAATAATATTTTTGTAAACGAATTTGAAAGAAGAAACGAGGAAACGTGAAAGTTTCTTCAAAAACTATAATGGAGGAAAATTATTTAAAAAAGGGCTAAATAAAGAAATTTAAAAATAAGTGTATGAGTGTATTCAGATGTTTCACTTGTAAAATAAAATGACTAATTTTAAATTTTTCAAGCATTTCTAGATTTTTTTATTCAGATGTATTTTTTCACATGTGATACCTCCCCCGTGGCAGTGTTTCAAAGTTTTTGAATTTTCCCTTGACATCTCTCTTTGTCACTTACTGGGACGATTAAATTCTGACCTGCACTACTGGATCCTACGGCGCTAAATGAATGTCTGAATATACGCCGACATTCTCTACTTACACTAGCTGCAAAACTTATAATACTCCCTCCTACGTGAAAAATAGCATCAAATCCTGCCCTCCCCTTTACAGTATTAAAATCAAGGCCTTTTTAAATAACTATGTGGGTAATATTCTATAAATAGTTTTTAAAAAAGGCCGTTTTTTTGTGTTTAAACAAAATTTTTATTTTGATCGAAAAAAGTTCTTCCCTTCAAATGGAATACGTGTCTTGATCAACTGTTTTGTTTGAATTTTTTTTATTTAGAAGTGCAATGAGATATCTATCTGCAAGTATGTCAATTTTAGTGCAAATTCAATTATGTATAACGCTCTAACTAGAAAATGGTTTGTCTTATCAATATTTTGATAAAACATAACATTTTTCTTTTTCCATTACGTTTCTAAATATGACTTTAGAACGAAAATTGCTCTAAAGCCAGTGGACTTTTTAAACCGAAGGTACTAAGCGACACTATTAGTGCATATAGAAGTGTTAATGGCTGATAGAAGGTTAATGCTTCTATATTATTAAAGGAAGGTATAACTTTGCTGGACACCTAGGTTGGGTCTCAGTGGTTTTCTCTATTCAATTTATAGCGTCAAGAAACTCACCCTCGAGAAACCAATCTCAATATACTGCATTATAAACGCCGCGCAAGACTGGCCATGACGCTGTTACGATACTATATCTTCATATTTAAGTTTGCTGCCCTTTGACTCTTGTTTTATGGGGAAATAGTGCCATTAATGTCTGATACAAATTTCTCATCCCCTGATATTCTCAATTTATTATCAATGTGATTAAACAATGAATTTTCATTTCATTTATAGCGTTCTCTATAACTTCTTGCCGAAAATTAAATTATAATATTAATGTGCATAAAATCTTTTCTAGAACACTAGATACTTCTTGGATCGAGAAAGCAAGTTTAAATCTATCTTAATACATTTAAGACCAATATTATTGATAGAAAAAATTTAGTAGTTGCGTTTTTCAAAAAATAGTTTAATTTTGAAAGACAGAAAGACTAATTCTTTTGAAAGTAGTTAAATTTTCCTTTCCAGAAGTTCAAGTTTCGACAAAACATTTTATTTTTATCCAAAAGAGATGAATTTTCAAAAGAGAAAGATGAATTAATTTTCTAGAACCACAAACAAAATTAATTAATAAAACCAGTTTGTTTAAACTGAAGCTTTTGAATGTTTAACAAAATAGTTGAATCTTCAACTGAAATTACGATCTTAAAATGAAGAAGACCATTTTTCAACCCATCCGAAAAATAAAAAAATAATCATTTTAAATAAGATATCTCATTTTCAATAAAGAAAAAGAAATAAATAAAGATGAATGTTGAATAAATAATTTCGAAAAAAAATAATTTTCCAACAAGTTTGACTTGACTGACAAACAAGAAATTTCAAAAACAAAAACAAATTAGTTCAAAATTCCAGAAAAATTATACATTTTGAACAAAGAAAATTGAATTTCTACCATTCTAAAAAGAAGAACTTTTGTTCTGAGCTGAGAGAAAGAAAGCTCCAATTAATTATAGATGACTTTTATTTGATGCGAGGTAAAATGACTACCTAAATGGACGAACACTCAACCAAAAATAGAATTGTTAAATATTCACTTTGAAAAATTAACATTTGGCAAAGAAAACAAAATAATCTTAAACTAATTTAGCCTAAAAAAACAAAAAGATTTTTAAGACTATAGGTTGAATCCTAAACAAAAATGATGGTGTTTCAACGAATGAGAATTATTTTTTACCTATCTGAAGAAGAAAAATTTTCAGCAAGAACTAAAATCGTAAAATTCTTAATTTAAAAAATAAAGTTTCAACAAAATAGTTTTATTTTTAATCTTATAATTTTATAATTGTGTAATACAGTTGATTTTTAAGACGAAAAAGAGGAATTTTCAACAAGAAAGTTTAATTTTCAATAAAGAATGATGACTTCTCAAAGTAATAGTTGAATTTTTAACTACAAAATATTAGTTCTCAACCGAAAATGAAATAGTTCAATTTAAACTTTATAAGGTGAATGTTTAACAAAAAAAGAAAAAAAAATTGGTTCAGAAACAGTAGTTTTCAGATAAAAAAATTAATTTTGAACCGAAATTACAAATTTCAGATAAAATAGTTCATTTTTAAAATAATTTGTTTTAAACAAATAGTTTAAATTTCTACCATGGTAGTTGAATTATCAACCAAGTAGTTTAATTCTTTATAATTATTAAAAAAAATTTTAAACGAAAAAGAAGAATTTTCAACAAAAAGTACATTTCTGACCAAATAGTTGATTTTTAAAATAAAATCATAAATTATTAACAAGAAATTTAATGGTTAACATTTTAACAAAAACAATTGAACTCTAACCCAGCAGTTGCAGTCCCGACCAATTTAAAATTAGAAAATTATTAAAATGATTTATGAAAATTATTTTACCAAGATAACAATTATGTGATTTCTAAATTTTTGAAATAAATCCTAACTAAAAGAGATTATCAATAGTGGCGGAAGAAATGAAATATGCGTTCGATTATAAGAACTGGAAAAAAGTTTAGCTTTTATTGAAAAATGAAGGTAAAAGACAATATTTCTAAAACAGTTTTTTAAATAAATAATTTAAACCCAAACTTTTTTTTAGGACACATATAAAAATAGGAATAAAAAGAAATTAATAAAAAAGGACAAAAAGAAAAAAATGAAGATGATTTGGAGCTTGCGATTTTTAAAAGTGTAATAAAAATCACTAAAGAGTTTTACAATCGATTCATGTTTCATGAATTTATAGTTTATATTTTAGGATTGAACTCGAAAAACAGAAAATTAAAAGATACTTTTTACCTGAACACACAGAACAGAATTTTTAGCCCCATAAAATACAACCTCGTTTTTTCATGCAGTAAGCAAAGAAAATCCTAATTTTAATCTGAAATATATTTCTGTTCGCACCCTGGCTCACTGCTACATAAATCTGGTAACACACCCCCACGCGTTTGCGATCTTTATAATACAATATAATTACATTATAAAAATATTTTATCATATAATTATTTTTTATTAAAATGTCGGCTGGCAATT
The DNA here is from genome assembly GCF_010883055.1 of Belonocnema kinseyi. NCBI lineage: Eukaryota > Metazoa > Arthropoda > Insecta > Hymenoptera > Cynipidae > Belonocnema > Belonocnema kinseyi. The sequence continues at coordinate 27,116,264 of NC_046662.1, read as the reverse complement.
TTTGCTAACAATCTAAATTTGAATTATTCGAAAATGACCTCTTCGAAATCAATTTTTACTGATTAAAATAATGTGGATTCCATAACTGACTAATCAGTCAAAAGTAACTTTTTTAATCAGTTAGTTTGACTCACCGATGAAAATTAATTTTTACGACGACAAGAATAACTCTTAACAAAATAGTTTGATTTGAAACAAAAGATAAACCTTCAATTAAGTTAAAGTAGTTCAACTTTCGACCAAGTACTTGATTTTTCAAACAAAACAAAAAAAATGAATTTTAATCCAAGATGATTAATTTTATTTTAAAAAAGTTGAATTTTAATGTAAGAAAAGTGGAATAGAAAATATTTTTAAACAAAATAATGACATTTTTATCCAAGATTATTTAAACCAAAATCACAGTTCTCTTATCCACAGACTTTGAACAAATCTATTTAACTTTCAAGTAAATACTTAATGAAAAAAGCATTTCCGCTAAGAAGACAAATTTTCTATAGAAAAAATGTATTTTTTCAAAAAATTACATTAATTTTTAACCAAACACCTGGATTTTTCAACTAAGAAAAATCTTTTTTTTAACTGAAGAGATGGCTAAGCTAAAATAATCAATATTTATTAAAATAGTTTAACTTGTAACCTTACCTAGTTCCATTTAAACAAAAAATTTAATTTCCACGAATAAGTTTGATTTTTACCATAAATACGATTTTTCACTGTAAAGAAAATGAATCGGCAACAAAATGATTAAATTAGCCTCTAAAAAGAATAACTTTTTAACCAAAAAGTAATTTAAAAAAAGAATAGTTTAAATTAATTTTGGAACCAGAAAAAAAATCTTTTTTTTTTCAAAGAAATTTTCAAGCAGACATCAATTTTAAAGTAATATCAAGAATTTTCAACAACAACAAAAATGAATTTATAAATGAGAATTCAACCAAGTAGTCAAATTTTTAATAAAAAAGATGATTCTCGTCAAAAAGTGTAATAGTTAATATTTGAACTAAAATAGATTTTAATATTAAATAAAATGAACTTAAACGCAGAGAAAAAGATGAATTTTGGGCGAAAAAATATGTTTTTTCTATTAATAAAGACAAATTTTCAACACAATAATAAAATTGCTAACCACACAAATAATATTTAAACTAAAATGATAACTTCGTAAAAAAAAATGAATTTTTCAGAAAGTAGTTAAACTTTCAAACATGTTGTTGAATTTTTAACCAGAAAAGATGAATTGTGAATGTAATAGTTGAATCCTTAACAAATTTAACGAAATTGTTTTTTTTTTATGAATAAAATACTTAAATTCTCAACAAAACACATGAAAAATCCAACTAAAATAAAAACAAATAACCAAAAAAACTATTTGTAATAAAATGGTTTAAGTTGGAATTAAATAGTTAAATTATTAATGAAAATTGGTGACTTGGAAACAAAAATGTAATATTAGATATTTCAGCCCAACAATATTTTTATTTCAAATCAAAAATAATGAAACGTGACTAAAAAGATGAATTTTAAGCAAAAAACTATATTTGATATCAGTAAAGACAAATAAATTTAATCAGTAGCGTTCACTGAGCGAATCAGTAATTTTAATAGTATTATTTTTTTTCATTATAATAAGAAAATAAGTTACTTTAATTGACTAATTAATTCATTCAAAAATATTGCCTGATTTATTTGAGAAAATACTGTGTAATCAGTAAATACGACTAAATTTTCAGTCAATGCATGCTTGAATAGTTGAATCAGTCAAATTTTGACTGAATTAAATTTATAGTGAAAATACTGTAACAATTTTTGTATTTTTATTAGTTTTCGACTTTTATTATACAGCTCAAATTTTTGTATACAATTTTTATTACTGCGTCCTTAGTGAATAAAGTAAATTGGTCAATTTTAATAATTAGCACGTAGCGTGACATGCATTCTTAAGTAAACCTCAGGTAACTTGCGGAACATAACGAATAAGCCTGATGATAAATTTTTATTTGAAAACACCGCCCTCCCTGAGAATAATAAGGCACAGGGAGTCCCTCCCACCTTCATTACTGATAGCGATACTCTATTTCTGTCGCGTTTTATTAATGAATAGTTCATTTGCATGTAATACTTGAAGTTAAAGCTCCTGAGAAATTCTGATACATTTTCAAATTATAAAGCACTTAACTATAAATCAAGTACACATACGATCTAGATTTACAGGAGTAGAAATTTGACTGCTTAAATTAATCAAAATTACTTTAAGCCTTCAACTGAAAAATTAGCCATTTCTACTGACAAAACAGTCACATTGACAAATTATTGTTTCAATATTGCAGACCGAATCAAATATTCGAAAGGAAAATGGAAAAAAAGGACCAAAAAATATTTTTAATTATTTCTAACAATTGCTTAAAATAGTGTAAAAGTTTTTTTCATTTTGCAATTTTGCCATGCTACATAATTACAAAAAATTTTGAATTTCAGTAATTTTAAATGATATTCGGAAATTACAAAACGATTTTGAACATAATTGACTAAAAACTTTTAAAAGCATTTTTTTCAATTCTGCAGAATCGAAGAAAAAATGAGAAAAAATTGAAGTCATTGTTAAAGATTAGAAGTTTTATAAGGTCTGACAAGATTAGGACAAAATAATTTTCGAAATATTAGTGTAAGAATTAAAATTTATTTTTAATTGCAAAAAATGAACTTTTAGAGAAAACGAAAGAAGTTTTGTTAGCATATCAAACGATTTCCTGATATTTCGAAAAAGATTATCGACGATTTTAAATAAAAATATTTCAATTTGGTGGAATAAAAAAGTGTATAAAAGTTTTAAAAATCAATTCAAGTTAAAAAATATTTACTTGAATTGAAGAGATGCAAAAAGAATTTTAAACCTTAGAAGATTTTTAAAAATTTAGATTTTTAAATATTTAAAAATAAACTTTAGGAGCCTTGACAAAAATTCAAAATGTTTCAAGAGAATGAAGCAATTTTCTTCAAATTCCTGAGAAAATTTAGAAGATTAGAATCAAATTCTATTACGTGTAGAATAATTTTTCAAAATTAGAAGAAAAATTCGAGTCAGTTAACAATATTTTAAGGAATTTAAGAATTTTTAAATGAATTACAAATATTCAGAAATTTGGAAAATTTTCGAAAATAATCAAATATATATTGATTTCTTCTAAACTTCTAAAAGTCCTCAAATTCTTTTGAAAATACTCTAATGTTTGGTAAAATCCTATAAAATTAAGAAGCTTCTTTAAAATCAATTTTTTGTTGAGAACTCATCTTTTTTTATTTGAAATTCAACTATTTAATTGAAAGGTATACTACTTTTTCAAAAACTCATTATTGTGGTGGTTAAATTCAACTGTTTTTTATTTATTGTTGAAATATTTTCTGGCTGGAATATCAACTCAAGCATTTTACGTCGATGATTCATCTTAATTAATTAATCAAAAATTAATCTGAAAATGCATCCATTTGGTAATAAATTTAACTTTTTTCTTAAATATTCAATTTTTGGTTTGATCATTATTCCTATACGGAAAACTAATTTTTTTAATTTAAATAGTTGTTAAAAATTAAAATTCAATCTTCTGAGTTAGAAATTTAGAAAATTAGATGATTCAAAATGTTAAATATCTAACTATACTCACGAATTTTTTTGTAAAATGATAAATCATTCACAAAAGTAATGAATTTTTATAAAAGTAGTTTAACTTTCATCTCACCCTGCTAAATACTAATTTTCAATGTAAGATAAAATAATTTTCAAGAAAATGATTCAATGTTCAATCAAACAAATGAATATTCTTCGAAAATGATAATTCATTAACAAACATAGTTGATTTTTAGAAAAAGAAGTTTAACTTCCAGCCTATCCCTGTTGATTTAAACAAATTAATTTTTCCGCAAAAAAGATGAATTTTCTACCATAAACTTTTAACTAAAATGATAAATGTTTTACAAAAAAAAGGATTGATTTATTATAAAGTTATTTAATGGTCAATCAAATCAATTTTCAAGTAAAAAATAAATTATTACACGAAAAATTGAACTCTTTGAAAAGATCTTTAAATTTAAACTGAATAGTCGGATTCTTAATAAAAAAATAAGATTTTTCAAGAAACCAAAAAGATAATTTTAAACCAAGAAATTTTGTTTTCCACCAATCCGACGACTTTTTCACAAACGATTCAATGTGTTAATCAGGCATCTATGGGTAATACAAATAATTTATCGAAATGTAGGAATTCCATTAGAAATTGTTATTGTTTAAAAAAAACCCGTTAACGAAAAAAACAGGAATTTATCATTTCTGTAAAATTTTTCCAAAGAATTATTTATAGTTTTTGTGAAATAATTTGTTTTCGTGCACTGTCGATAAAAATATTCAGAATATGAGTTTATTTATTTTCTATTTTAATTGGCTAGAAATTATTTTCCGATCAAAAAATCTATTTTGTTAGACCACTTTTGAGAAAATAGATTTTTTTTTATTCGAATGTTTTAGTTTGTCTCGAAAACGAAGCGAGATAAGGAAAAAAGTGAAGATCAAAATCTGCAGTCGTAAATTTATTATCTGATTGCACAAAAGATCAATCTACTTTGTAAAAAAAGTATTGGTGGAATATTTTTGAAGCAATTTTATAATGAAATAATTAAATTTTCACATAGGTTTGCAATATAAACAATTTTGATTAAATCCTTAAAAAAAAATTATTTTTAAATTTATGAAAATCAATCAATCTTGATACAGGCGGGTAATCAATAGTTTCTTTCAAATCACGATTTTTAACTATAATTAATATTCCGTACCTTGTAAAATCCCCTTAAGTTTGACTAACCTCAAAATTTTCAACGAAAAATTTGGATTTTAAACCCTAGAAAATTAATTTTCATTGAAGAAGGATGATTTTTTTTAACAAAATTGTTAAAATTTAATGGTTGAATAATCAAAAATGGAATAGTGAAATTTTTAATTCAACAAATGAACTCTCAACGAAAAATTTGTTAGATTGTCTTATTAACTTCTATTAATGCAACCCTCTTAACAATCATTCCTGGCCACTTCCTGGCAGACTAAACACTGACCCATTCTCCTGGATTCTATCACGTATTCTAAATGTCCGACTATACATCGACCTATACTACTCACCATTAATTTTCATTTTCTGCCCACTGAAATCACATTTTTTACCATTAGTTAACCCTTCCAAATATATACTTAACTGGCTGACAATTCTTTGACTCATACTACTCACTGACCTCTACTAATATATTTGATCGCCCATGGCTGACAATACTCCGACAGGTATTACTTACTGACCCTTGTCCACAAGTTTAGAGTATAATTGGCTGACTATATACTGATATTTTTTACCCAAAAAAATATATAGCTTTAGACATAATGGGCTGACTAAACTAAGACATTTACTACTATATTCCATCGCGCTGTCCCCATGGCTGACTATAGTTCGATTTTTACAACTATAAAATAATTCAATTTTCTATGAGAATAATAGAATGTCTAACCCAAACGGACAAATTTTTAATAAAAAAGGTATATTTTTAAGTTCATTAGTAGAACTTTAAATAAAAATAATCATTTTTGAACAGATATATAATATTTTTAATTAAGCGATTTAAAATGCAATTTATTATTAATAACATTTTTTTTTAATTTGCTAAAAATCCTTATTTTGAAGATATTTACAATATCGTTGGTTTATTTTAAACTATATCTATGTCACATTTTTAAGCGATAACACTATTTTACTATTATTTTGAAAAAGAAATGTTTTTTTAATTTTTTCACTAATTGGCTAAAATAATATGTCACACAACCAAGTATTAAAAAAATCAATTCTTCACGAAAAATATAATTCACGATATTTAAAAAATATTGTTGTAAGAGAGCAACAGTTCAATTGAATCCAAAGGGACAATTAAAAAAAAAGTTGAATCCTCAACCAAGACAGATTAATTTTCAAGCTAACAGTTGCATTTCAAAACAAAAAATAGAATCTTTGTATAAAAAGATGTCAATTTTAAAATAAAAAAAAAATAATGTTCAATTAAGGACCATTTTTCAGTCAATGAAGAGCAAAAATTTGGAGTCAAAATGTTAAACTTTCACTTGAATTTTCAAAAGAAAAGAATTCTGCGTAAAAAGAATTTACAATCAAGACAAATTTTTTACTCAATAAAAGGAAAAAAATTGGATTCAAAATGTTAAATTTTCAACGAAATACTCAAATTTCCAGCAACTACAATTTCAACGAAGAAGATTAAGTTCATAAAAATAAATTTACCTTCCGACCAGAAAAGACTAATTTTCTACAAAATACCTACATTTTCTAACAAAAGTTAAATTAGCAACTTAGAAGATTAATTTTCTACTAAGAAGACAAATTTTTCACCGAACCGTTTAATTTTCTACTAATTCATTTCATGATACACGAAATTCATTAATTTTATACAAAAGCAATTAATTTTTTAGCCACTAAGACGAATCCTCTACAAACAGCCGAATTTTCAACCCGAGAAAATGAATTTTTAAGAAAAAATCAGATTCAAAATCAATCAGTTCAATTTTCAATAAAAAAAGTTACATTTTCAGTTAATAAATTCGAAACTAAAACGAAAAATGATATTGATCTAAAATTATGAATCCTTAACAGCCACAAAAACGAACTTTAAAAAAAGTAGTTAATCTTTTAAAGAAACATTGAAACTGAAAATGAAACACAAAGTTTCATTTTCTAACTAAAAAAAAACATTTTTAACCACAAAGTTGTATATTATGGACAAAAATGTATGAAATGCTTATAGAGAGAGATTAATTTTTAATAACATAATCAAATTTCTAAATAAATAAAATTTGTTAAACAAAAAAATCAAATTGTGGAATTTCTTAACCAAAAGGACGAATTTTTAGTTACACTTTCAACCAAAAAATGTCTTTTTTACAAACTTTTGCAATTCATAAAAAAAATAGTTCAAGTGTGAAACCAAATAACAATATTTTCAGATTACAAAAAAAACAATATTTTTAACCAAAAACGTAATAGTGGAATTTCCCACTGAATAGAGTAATCTTTGAACAAAAAATAATTTCATTTTTTTTTGGTTTCTATAAATTCAGTTCGTATTTAAGTGGAAAAATGACGAAAATGGGAAAAACTGTGAAGGCTGGGATAAATCATTAGGTGCTTTGATAATGTATAAACTGAAAAATAACCTTTTAAATAAACAATGAAGTTAATTTTCAATACTTAAAATAATTTATCCCTATTTGACACTATTTTGACATTATTTACACTTTTGTTTATCTCTAAAGTGAGTTCTAACCCTTACCATTTTTTTCGTGCAAGGTTTCTGCGTATGACGGAAAGCAGCAATTATAATAATTTATGCTCAATACCGAAAGAGAGGCGAGAAGAGAATGCTTTAAGAGGTTCGGCTCTCTTGCCCACGCGTCAGTTCGAAACTCAATTCTTTATGCAAAAGCTTTTCAACACTTAATGAAGTAACTTTGGTGCTTTTACACTTTGCTATATAACAGCCGTCTAACTTGACTTGTTGAAGGCTCTTTAAAAAATTCACGCGAAAAATTCCTTGAAAAACCGCTCTTTCCGGTAGCATTAAAAATAAGTTAGTATACTGTGTACCAAGCCTGGATGTTTATCATGATACAATTTTTTCTTTATTCTCAGGGTGCATAGACTTCCTCTTTTTTCTTAGTTTCCTCTTTTTCTTGAAATTTCTATATTCTCAAGAAACTTCCTCTTTTCTCTTTCAAGTATACGATATTTGAAAATACATTATTTGTATTGCACAAAAAATTCTCTTGAATTGGTCAGTATACCCATTATTGAACAATAATTAAAACAATTATAGCAATTAAATAAATTATCTATGAATAAACAATTAACCTTATTTTAGTTTCGAACAATTAAAAATAGTCTTAAAAAAATCTTGAAGTTGAAATTTTTAAAGCATTTTGAAAATGTCAAAACTGGAGACAAAAGTTGTTATCCAATATAAAATGGACGGAAAAAGAATAAATTGTAAAAACATTTTTGCCTATTCTACAGAATTTCTACATGAGGCAGAATTTTTTTCAATCAAAAAAAATTTTTATTTTAAATTTAAAAAGGAGAAAAGAAGATTTTAACCGATTTCAATTTTTTTCCTAACTTGTTTTAAATGTCAACCCACAAATTGTTGTCCTTCAAGTGGAATGATTCGGTTAATTTTATTATAAATACTTCGCTTTATTAAACATTTTAAAATTGTGTTTTTAAATAATATTATTTTTCTCTGACTTTTCTATATCAATGTTAATGGATTCTGAACGCCCTAATTATGCCTTATTTTTAAAAAATCCTTTCATAGCAGAAGTCATTGAAAAATCATTGAAAATTATTTGAAAATGTAACATTTCTTATCAAAAGAGTTTTTTTTTCTTTGTGACATGTGAAAATAAATGTTTATTCTTTCTTCTATTTTTCTCTTTTTGTGAAAAATTACCCTATTTCGGATTTTTTGAACTCCTTTTGCGCTGTGATCCCTGTATTCCGAAGTGTCTACTTATTACAGAAAACCTAATTTTCAGCAGAAGTTTCTCAATTTAGTTAAACAAATTATGTGATATTTTAAAAATAATATATTAAGAGAGAAGAAAAAAAAATGAGAGAATTTCTCGAATTTTGTATCTTAACTTCAACTCATTACACGATCTAGGAAATTTAAAACAAAAATTTGAAATTTCTGCCAAACATTTTTAAAATTTTCATTTTTAATTCCAATAATAACACTTAGAAATTTTTTGTTTACGTTTCACGTGGTATATTTTCTAGAAAAGATCAAAAACATTTTTTTTAACAATTTTTTTTTATTAAAAAAAATGATTCATCACCTTTCAAAATCAGCAGTTCAATCATCAGCCAAATAAAACAAATCATGAACGAAAAATGTAATGTGTAAATTATATTCCTACCATGAAAGATTTTTAATTTAATCAGAAAGAATTGAACTCATTCAAAAAGAGAAAACTTTCAATACGATAGTTAAATCTTCAAACAAATAAGATTAATTTTCAAATAGTTGCACTATTAAAAAATATAAAACTTTGACCAAAGGTGTAAAACTTTTTTCAAAAAATGTTATTTTTTAACCTGAAAACATGAATCTTCAACCAAACAAGTTAATTTTGTACAAAAAGAAATATACTATACAATATTTAGGTTTTCAAATAAAAAGACAAATTTTTAAACAAAACGATGAATCTTAAATAAACAAAAAATGTATCTCTGAAAAAGTAGTTGAATTCCCAATAAGACATATAAAACTTTTTACAAAAGTTTAATATTTAAATAAAAAAAAGTTTTTCTACACAAATGTTGTATTTTTGGCCATGCTTCGAATTTTAAAAAAAACTTTGAAAAATATTTCGAAGTATTGCCTTCAGATCTTCTACATTTATTTCGAAATTATAAAAATATTTTAAATGTTTTAAAACAATTTAGAATTTTCTTTAAAAACTAATCTCTAAAATAAACAATTATTTTCAAATTTCGTATGTACTTTAAGAAGTTTGTTTTAATTCAGTTAAATCCTTTCCAAATTTTTAAAAGCTTCTTAATTTTCTGTTCTATATCTTTCAAAATCTGTATTTTGTTTCAAATGTTAAAAACAAAATTATTTCGAAATATTAAAAAATGATTTCACAATTAATATTTTTCTCTTCTTAGAAATGTTTAAAAACATTTTTAAATAAATTTTATCAACAAGTATCATTACATATTTTGAAATTTTTATTTGAAAAACAGTTAGTAACCAAGTTCGTAATCTCTACGAATAAATAAGCTAACATTTTTCATATGTGGAGTTTTATTTGAAAAATATTATAACCTACTTAAATCTAAATTTGACAGTTTAAATCAATTGAATGATACTCAAATTAAACGTTCAAAATAGTAATGATAATGGTAATAAAAATAAATAAATAAATGGATGATAGGGTGATAGGATGGTAGCTCTAATAAAGAATCCAGAGGTGACTGTTGTCACCTCCAACGCTTGTGGCCGCTCGTAATTGTATACCTACAACATCATCGCAGGCGGATTCAAGCATCGTATTAAATTAATTGAATTAACTTATAAAATTCTTATCACATCAGTCACTTGACTTAGTCCATGGCTATGATGTATAACCGGGTTCACCCGAGTAAAAGTATAATAGAAATAATTAATTAATTAAATCAATCAATCAATAAATCTCTATTGAGTTGCCAACCATGAAACAAATATGCCTTATTATAATTAGGTAAATGAACATACTTAAGGGTTCAGGTACAGCTTATAGATAATTAGCAACCTGATAAGAATAAGAAAGAGATTAATCATTGAAAGCAATCTAAGTAAGAAATTTTTTCACAAATCTTCATTAAATCTAAATTATGTAGAATACGAAATACGACTAACATTTTCTCTTTTTGCAAAACTATTTTTCATGCTAGGACTTTTTTTTTTAATTTTCTTTTGACCCATCCATAATATCTTTTTATAATGCATCATTATACAATTCTATGTGCTCTGCTCTTGAACCATTAAAAGTTTCAATATTTTTTTCCCAGAAGAGAAAGTTGGGAAATATTGAAAATGAGGTTCGGGGCCATTCACAAATTACATCATACATTTTTAAGGACTTTCTG
>NC_046662.1:27096148-27105481 GCF_010883055.1 Belonocnema kinseyi | reverse complement strand
CCCCCCCCCCCTCCTCTACACGTCTCACCTCTTTTGTGAATGGGATATAAGGAAAAGTAAGGAGAAGTGAGGATAATTCAGAAAAAGTAAGGAGGAGTGAGAAAAAAGGATCTAGTTAGAGTAAGGGCGGGAAGACGATGTAATGAGACAAAGGAAAATAAGTTAAGTGAGGAAAACTAGTGGTTGAGAACTAAGGAATGGGAGTGGAAAGAAAGAAGTGAAGCGGAAGTGAGGGGGTAAGGCAGTAAGGGAGTGAGTGAGAGGATGTAGGGGAAGTGGGTAGAGGTGTAAAAGAAGTTATGAAAAGTGAGGAGAGATGAATTGAGGAAAGAGAATAGAATGTAGGGAAAGTGTTACAAATGAGGACGGGGAGGTAGACAAAATAAATTGGACAGTCGGATTTCAAGGATAAGGAGCAGACGGCAAGTGGTATCTAGTGGGACTGAGAGGGTGAAATGGATTGTAGAGTGCGTGATGGGAAACGAGAAAGGGAGGAGGATGGAAACTAAGTAATGAGAGAGAAAGTAAGAGAGTAAGGGGTGTAAGAAAGCGGAAATAGGGAAAGTGAGTAGAGAGAAAGTTAGAAGAGTGATGTAGGGGAATAGATGAAAGTAAAGGAAGAGGAAGTATGGAAAGTAGAGGAAATAAGGAAGACTTAGAGGAAGTGAAGAAAAATAAGATAAGGGCAGCTGAACCGAGATAATGAAAAGTATCGGTAGTAGAAGGAGTAGGCGGAGTAGTAGAGCGAAAGTAGAGGAAGCGATTACTTGCGAAGGACGATAAATAGAAAGGAAATGAGAGGCTAGTAAAATAGTGGGGGTTAAAAAGGAGGGACGGTAGGGTAAAAGATGGGGATGTATGCTAGAGGAGGCAGAGTAGGGCAGGGAAAAAACAGATTACACTTTGTGTAATCCGATTTCAAAAGTTTGTATACTGAAATTCAAAAGTACACCGGCTAATTAACATTATTTTCTGAGGAAAGTTTTCAGTTTCTTAACCAAATGGTTTAAAAGAATTAGAAATTAACGTCAATATTTATTTAAACTATAATTCCTTAGCCTATAAATTACTAATATTTTCATTTATTAATCGCAGGCTTCACTGTCTCGCTCCTATTGTAGATTTTTTTTTTGTATTTTTATTTAAATTCGCTTAAAATTCAACTATTTTGGTGAAAAATTCAACTTTTTTTTTAAATCACGTTTTCACTCTGAAAATTTAACAGTTTTGTTGACATTGTGTATTAATCTTGACTGCAAAATCTTTTTTTGTTAACAATTCAATTCTTTTGTTATAAATTTAATCCTTTTTGGCTCAAAATTAAAGGTTAAGCTACTTAATTAAAAATTGATGTTTTAGTTTAAGATTCATCCCTGGTTAGAAATGTAAATATTTGTTTGAACATATATATATATATATATTTTTTTTTTTTTGAAAATCAATTTTTTCAACTGAAAATTCAAGTTTTCCAGTTTCGATCTAGAAAACAAATTTTTCTTTTCTCAAATCGCATCTTGAATCTTGTCTCGAATCTGGCCTCAAATATTTTCTCGAGTTTTTTTAACCTCGTCTTGAATCACGCCTTGAACCTCATCTTGAATCCCGTCTCGAATTTCTTGCCTCGATTCTCTTAAAAAAAGTTCGAGGGACCCTAAAAAAAGTTTAAAAGGATGAAGAGTTGAACCGAATGAACTTCGATAGGTTTTAAATATCTCATCAGTTTAACCTAGAAATTATTTTAATTGCGTAGATGCTGAACCATTTAAATTCAGGACACTTATCATTTGTTCTATGACTGACACATCCGCCTGCAATTTAGTGAAAACGTTTCAGGATCAAATATTCTTAAAAAATGAATTTTTGATCTCTTTAATTCAAATATCTGTGCTATTTCGATGAATGTGTTTTTCTATTGCGAGGTGGCTTTAATTTCTTTCAAGATTTTAATTTCAAATTGCGGCATTACATCGTCACGCTTTAATAGGTGGCCTAATTAAGTGCATTTAAAATTCAATTACGACCGGATGCAGACTGTAAGAGAGATGGAATGACACGAGATTGCATTGTAGACCGAGAATATCTCCACAGTATTGTGCACTATATACTGTTACGGTATCTGTGGGAATGCATTCCTGAAGAGAGAATTTCTTTTTATTATTCACGTGCTAGTAAAATATTTTTTGAACCATTGCCAATCAAAAATTTGATGCCTATGCGTATAATTAGGTTTGATGATGTATAGTATTAAAAAATTTATATTTTAAATCAATTAAACAATAAATAAAAAGAATATTGTTTTCAAATCGTAAAGGCAGTAGAAATTCAAAATATATTAGTAATATTAGTAAATAAATCAAGTTAATGTGCAGAATTCCTGAAAATAAAACCAAATTTTTATCTTTTTTCAAATTACATAAGGAAAATTTTATGGTGGTTAACTAAATTTAATCGTTGGATTCTTGCTTTTAGTTTCAGCAATTCTGTACATTAATACTAATTTTTGTATTTCAATAAATATATATTAACTAAAATAATAGAAAAGAAAGTAGTGGACAATATTTTCAATAATTGGTGAAAATTAATACCTTAAATTCGAAATTATATTTATAATATTTTTGTTAAGACAATCAATTTCATTATCTTAATACTGTGAATATTATTTAAAAGCTGATAATTTTAAATTAACATTAACAATTTTAGGCGAAAAACACCAACATAACATAATACAATTTTTTTAAATTGTAAATGCTCTTCTAGTAACGTAAGGATAACCTGAACTTGTTGGAAAATTTTTTTTCTTCTCTTAGATCCAATGATTTTGTATTAAAAGTATCTTTTTCCAGTATAATATGCAAAAAAAATCCAAAATTGTATATTTTTTAGAATTTAATAACTCTGAATGATAATTTCAATATTAATGATATTCTAAACAAATTCTATGATTTCTCTGATTAAAAATACCAAGAGCTTTTATTTGAAATACTGATTTTCGATCGAAAACGTTATCGTAACCTTAAATTAACCCAAAATTGTAAATTATTTTTTAAATCAATATCGATATATGCACTGAAAACTACTAACTTAACCTTTGTTCGTACTGCAAAATTTAATCTTCTTTCGAATCTAATGATTTTCATTTTAAAAAACACCAAATAATAGTGTTTAACGTCAACATAACCTAAAATGGTTTAAAATTTGGAAACTTTAAAATCTAATAATTTTAGTTTTAAAATATATATTTTTTTCCCAATGAAAACAAAGTCCAAAACTGTAAATTATTCAAAATCAAATAGGCTTTGAAATACAATAATTCCTTACTAAATTAACTTGTTTCCTGTGGAAATGCTAACATAACCTAAAATTGCTAAAAATTAAGAATATTAATGATTTTTATATAAAAATCCTGATTTCCTTTGACCCAGAAACAGCTGTTTGACATATCTCATATGTCAATAAAATATTTGCGACATAATAATTTTATAGTTTGTCAGATAAATATTATCTTTCGTCGGATAAATTTTATCTTTCATTAGATAAATTTTATCTTTGTTCAGACAAATCGTATCTTTGGTCGCATCAATTCTATCTTTCGTCAGATATATAAAGGTATATAAAGATATATAAAGATCAAATTTATTCCTGGGGTTTAGTGTTTTGTCAATTCAGCCATTCTAAAGATATAGACTTTATTTTTTTCTTCAGGTGTTGTTAACAAATGCTATGTGTGTGCATTAAAAAGTAGAATAATCGTTTATTTGTTTATAAATTTTTTTAAACAAAGACATTTTTACATGCTGGTAAATCATCCAGGTAGGAAGTTATTATTTAGGCATTGGTGTTTACTCTCATTAAAAAAAAGTGTTTATATTAAAAAATCTTTCTTATCATAAGAGAATAACAGAAATTTTTAACGACTTTTTAGACTCGATGGAACTATGAATTAGAAAAAATGTTATTAACTTTTCTCTGAAAAAAGATCCTCCTTCGCTCCGCTGGGAATCAAACCACAGAACTTCATATTGTCGGTTGGGTGCTTTTCCCTTAAGCTACTAGAGAGATCGTAATAAGAATCCTTTTTGAAAATAAATACATTATTTTGTCAGGTGTTACGATTTCAGATTTTTTCAGGGATCTGTATTATCATCAGAGAAATTCTTAACGTCTTTTTAGACTAGATGGAACTATAAATTGAAACATTCTAAATTGAATTTTTTCTGAAAAAAGATTCTTCTTTCCATCTCTAGTAGCTTAATGAAAAATCACCCACCCGAAAATCGGAACTTCTTTAGTTCGATTCCCGGTAGAGCGAAGGAGACCATCTTTTTTACAGAAAAAAAATTAATTTAAAACATTTCTTATTTTGAAACTTAGCATATTAAACAACATTAATTAATGAGAATCATATCAGGTTTTCAGAAACAATGATTTGATTTGAAAGCGTGTTGCTTTAAAATCGAATAGTTCGCAATATGTAATAACAAATTGTCATAATTAATTTGTGAGCACTTCATACACCAATGTCATTAAACAACCAAATTAGAAATTAAAATTGTCAAAGGGAATTCTGGATGGAATTACAATTACTATGTAGCGCTGATGTAATTTTCCTACAATTTCCCAATTTTCGAGGGTGATCTGTGAGTTTCATTGACAGGACTACCGCGCAACTGCATAACACCGCAGATAGACATACTGGACAAGATTAGCCTATGGAGACCCGAATGTTTAATAATGAGTCCTATACTCTCCGAGGGAACCCATCGATCCTGCAGTCCTAATTAATTAACATCAGCGAAGGCTCGAAGATAGTAAATCCTGACATTTATGGTCCATATTGTGCTCCTAATTAGGAATATTGACCCATAAAAACTTTAGTGACATTCAGGTTAGGGTGGTTCTGAAAACATAGGCTTTTAAAAAATAGGTTTCACATTGCAATTTTTTCCTAAATCACACCAACTAATTTTTTTTTGCAATTTTTTGATCAGCCTCGTTCATTTTCAAAATATATTCTAAAAAAATATAAATGTTCTGCTCATCATAAACTTGAAGAAAGAATGCATTGAAAGCAATTTAAAAATATTTTATAACCTTTCAAAAATCTATTAAAATTTGGAAATATTTTTAATTTTTTTTTAATTCTAAATTTCCTAAATATCTTTTAATCTGTCTCGAATTATTCCTAAGGTTGCAAAGGATATTTGAAAATTAAAAAAATGCTTTAAAATCTTCCAATTTTTTTACATTTTTAGGTATCTGTTCTAATATTTTAAATTTTTTAAATTTCCTTTACAAATTAAGGTTCAAAGAAAAAGGATATTTAGGATTTTCAAAAGAATCCGATTCGATTTTTCTTAGAATTTCATTAGATAATGATAAATTTCAAAAATTGTCTTTATATCTTTTAAAATTTTTTTCGACAATTTTGGAAATCTTTTGAAATGTTAAAAAAATTTAAACTGATGTTTAAAATAAATTTTTAACTATAAAAAATAAATTTAAACTTTATCAGGAATCTTTAAAAAACCGGTTTACTCTCTCGAAGCCTTTGGAAATTCTCAAAATACTTCTTCAATTTTTTTTAATTATGCAAAATTGAAAAATTGTAGTCTCTATATTGTGAATGTATAAAAATACCTTAAAAACTTGCCTGACAGTCTTCCAAATACTTTTTCATGCATTTATTGAATGATTTGAAGAACTTCAATTTAATTTTTTATTTAAAAAACATTACAAATTTTCCTGAAAATCTTAAGAAAATTGGTTCATTCTCCCAAAATTTTAAAAATGCATAGAAGTCCTCTCAATTCTCTGTTAGCATTCTTCAAAAATCTAAATTTAGTATAAATGTTTTTGAAATATCAAGTATTCTCTTAAAATTATTTGTAAAAAATATATCTTACATTTCTTACTTTATCATTATCATTTTCATTATCTTACTTTCTCAATTTTCTCTTCAAATTAATTTTTCAAAAGAAAATTTTTTAAAGATTCTCCCAGGACAATATACAAAAGTACAGTTCCTATGGAGAAATAAATTGTAGTGGCATTTAAATCTACACACGAAAACCCTTAATTTTAGCCATCTTTAGATTCAATAGAACTAAAAGAAAAGATTCCAGCTTAGTGGTTTGAAAAATGGAATTTTCTCGTTTTTCCATCTTTGAGAATAAAAAAAAAACACGAATATGACATAGAAAATTTTATTAATTAATGAACATTTGCATACTTAGTCCAATTTTTCTCCTTTTTTTAATTTTGTACACTATAATAACAAAAAATGACAATCAACATTGTGACATAATTAATCATATTTTTTATTCCAAATGACAAAACCTTCCATGTGAACCATCCCCGATAAAGCAGACTCGACCCCTAATAACGAAAAAAAACATCACTATAACATAGAAAATTTGATATTTTAATTCTTCAGTCATCTTCGAATACTGATCTAAAAAATCGAAATTTTCTCATTTTTCGCAACAACTCCCGTTATTTTTCTAGGTGAATATCTGAATGCCAAGATCTTTAATTTAAACGAACACCCAAAGCAATAGGATCAATAGAAAAGCTTTCAGTCTAATCGTCTAAAAATGAAATTTCCTTATTTTGCTTATTCTATAGCCTTTGATAATAAAAAAATCAGAATTCTATTAAAAATATTATGCCAATAAGTTCAATTTAAACAAATTCAAATAAAATCGATCTGAAAGAAAAAATTCTAGCATTAGGGTCTAAAAATAAAATTTCTCCATTTTTCTCATTTCTTTTTCACTTATAGAAAAAAAGTATATTATAATATAACAAATATAATTTTTAATGCATTTTAAAAACGTTAATTTAAGTTATCTTCGAGAACAATACATCTAATAGAAAAGATTTCATTATTGTGATATAAAAATGAAATTTCCTAATTCTTCAATATTTGATTAGAAACAGAAATATCAGTTTGACCTACACAGAAAAAACAATATTAAATTTTACATCAATTTTAGTTGAAAGATTCGCTGCAACAGAAATGACCCTTATCGAATAAACTTTACATGAAACTGAGATAATTTCGAGTTTTGAAACTGGCTTTGATCTATAAATAAAAAAAATGTTTTAAAAACATTGCAATTAATATTTGCACCTATCGTGGACAAAAGAAAATATATTTTTTGTAACTGAAAATAAATAATTTAACACTCAGCTGAAAAGTAGCCATATTCACTATGATCTTTACCATAGTTCACAAATTGTGCGCTAGGAATTTTCGTCCAGATACTTTATTCATGAAATTATATTTTAACCTAAAATTTAAAATGTACTTTTATATTAGGATGGATTTTTATTCACTAACATTCATAATCAATTTTGTTCTAAAATAAATTAAAGATACAACTTATTTATCGCATTATAAATCCTATTAATGCCTCATTCTTAAAATTAATTCGATTCATTTCATTCATTTATGAAAAACACGTTTAAATTCGTTCCCGATAAATATATTTATTTAAAAAATATTAATTAAGTAAGCGAAAAGTTGTTTGAAATCTATTGTCCTGATTGATATCTCGAATATACTTATATTTTGCCTGTTTTTTATTGCTACTAAGGATGTAGCAGACCACAGCTTTCATTTAACCTTATAATTATATATTTTATATATAATTATATATTTTCACTCATATTTACATAACCATACCTCTAATTTGAAATGTACAAAGAAAATCAGATAATTTCTAGGGCATGATAAACACTCCAGAAAGAATGATGTTGATGGCAATATTATAAAGAAATAGTATAATAATAATCTAAGAAGCAATGGCACACTTGGGATGAGAGTAAGTTTGAAGAATACGTTCATCAGAAAATTGCACGAAATAAAAATATTAGCTGCTTTTTGATACCTGACGTGTACTTGGATGACTTATAAAACATATAACATCTATTTCATAAATATTCAGAATGACGATTTCCCACATGAAGGGAATTTTTTTTGTTTCATGATGCCTTCACATCGAATCACTTTTCATAATTTCAAACAATTCTGTAAGAGAGTACACTATTCTTCCGTCTAGGTACTTTAGTAAAGAGCGGCTGCCTCCTAAATTGTTTTACGAGTTGCGTCCATGAAACAATATTTACACCTTACATTCTTCATAGCTGCAGGTAATTTCCACTTAAGCAAACCTCTAGCAGTTAAACGACAATAGGTACCGGATGAAATACTATCGTAACGCGACTGCCCGAAGACCACTTCTCATACATTTCGCCTGTTCTTAGCATACAGACAGGTCTCGGTGGCCATATTGTCAGGAAGCCGCTTTCACCCAGCGTACATAATGCGCACCGTGTCGGCAAAACAAAGTTTCGCGGCGTATTTAAACTTTTATTCGAAAACTTTTTAGTGGCTACCCTTCCGTTACTTTGTGGGGTTAAGAGGCTGTTATTTGCGATGAGATGGAGGAGAAACTTAAAGGGACCAGGATATGCATAAATACGCCATGAGACCAAGAAAGATAAAGATATATTGCTATCTAACTTAACGTCTGCAGAATCTTCAGGCAAACTCCACAACAGGTTATCCTCTCCTGATATATATCTCATCTTTATAGGGTAAAAACCTTTCAGGAAAAACTATTTTCAAGGGATTCTTTCAGATCCTGTCATAAACGAACAGATTATTTCCTTCTTTGAGACAGAACATTTCTGGGGTAACGACATCAGTAGTGAGCTACCTAAGGTTAGGACTACACATGGTGCTGAATATAGACTGTGATGTCGAGAAAAGCTGGTTCACGATTTACAGGATGAAAATTTTTTTTGAGTAAATGAAAATTGTTGAAACAATTGAAAAATATCCTGAAAATAATTACTTTTATCATTCTATCACCTAAGAAAATTTTTGGGAAAAATGGTTTTAAAAAAAATGGTTCCAATAATTAATGCACACATATGTTAGGTAGTCATCGGATAGCTTATTCTTTGAATGCTTCGTATTTTACGATATTCAAACGGAGCGCGCGCTAAAGTGGTATGACGACTTCCGACCCAAAGGCTAGTGGTGGGCGAACATTGTCGCGTCCTTCCCTAGGGGACCCGTTCATTTTTCGGAACGGATAAAATTTAAGAAAGGTAAAATTTCAGAATGGGTTATAATACATAATGATAAAACTTAGGAATCCCAATAATTCGGAAAAAGGAATAAATCAGAAATCCAAAACTCTGAATAGTATTTATTCGGATACCAAAGAAGCGGAATGGGTAAAAATTCGGAAACGTTAAAATTAGGAGGGTGAACAATTAGGAATAAGTAAAAATACGGAGAGGAAAAGTTCGGAAAGTAGA
>NC_046662.1:27091325-27096048 GCF_010883055.1 Belonocnema kinseyi | reverse complement strand
CCTACTTTTTGCTATTCCTAAGTTTTACCATTATGTATTATAACCCATTCTGAAATTTTACCTTTCTTAATTTTTACCGCTCCGAAAAATGAACGGCCCCCTTGCCTAGAGGGTAATTCTTTGAAATAAAATGAAGAGATTGGGATTTTAATATTTTCAGATTTCAATGCTGGCGATTCTCATTATTTGAATACTTCGCGCGCCTCTTCATATGCGTATATTTTGAGGTTACGTCATTTCAAGTAGAAAATATGAATCATATAAAGATTAATACTATTATTTATACACACATATTATTAATGATAATATTATAATGGTCTTATTTATATCTTGATCTGCATTTAAAATAAAATAAAGAAATTGGCGATTTTTGAAATCATCTCGTTTGGATCAAAACTCAATTATTTGGTTGAAAAATTAATTATTTTGTCGAAAATGTAACTATTTTGTACAAAAGTCCTCTTTTCCATCAAAAGTTCAACTACTTTGTTAAAATTTTTTTTATTTGAAAGTACATCTCTTCCGCTGAAAATACATTTTTGAAACTGACAATTAATATATACCATTTTTGGTTGAAAAATAATGTATTTTGTTAAAAATTCGTCTTTCTTTGTGGAAATTAAATTGTTTGATGGAAAATTTATACTTTTAGGTTAAAAATTATATTTTTCAATTGAAATATCAACTGTAAATATTTTTTGGTTGCAAAGTCATTTTATTATAAATGCAACTATATTGTTAAAAATTAAAGTCATCATTTTTGGGTGGAAAATTCGATTATTCTCTTAAAGTTGAACTGCTTCGTAAAAAAATTAATTTCTTCTTATTAAGGATTCATAATTATAGTTGAAAATTTAACTATTTGCCTTTAAATTGGGTTAAAAATTCAGATTTTTTTAGTAATATTCTCTTTGACTTTAAGATTAAATAATTTCGTTGAAAGTTCATGTAAATCAACTTTTTGTAGATAATTTGTCTTTTTGACTTTAAAATTGAATAATTTAGTTGAAAATTCATGTATTTTGTTTAAAATTTATCTTTTTTTGTAGATCATTAATTTTTTGTTCAATAATTCATGTTATTGGTTGACAATTCAATAACTTTGTTAAAAATTCATTTTTCCCGCTAAAAATTATTTATCTTTATCTGAAAATGTAACTATTTTAGGATTCATTAAAAAATTAATTGTATATATTGGTTAAATTGAAAAATCGTTTTTTTTTATAAAACATTAATCTTCTTAGTCGAAAATTCACCTTTTCCTTTGAAAATTTAACAATTTAGTTGAAAATTCATTTTTTTTCTTGTTTAATTCAATTTTTTATCACATTTTTTATCTGGAAATTGAACTATTTCTTTTTTGGTTAAAACTTCATCCTGTACATTGTATTAGTTAAAACACCAATTATTTGATAGAAAATTAATTTATTTGTTTTCGATTATGATTTTTTTAATTGAATTCAAGGTAATAAAAATTGAAAAATAATTGATTTTACAAGATGATTCTGAATCCGTTCAAAATTAAAGAATTAATAGATATTAGTTTTTAAAATTATTTTCAATTATGACTTTAAATATTATTTCAGTCTAAAAAATGTTATTCTTAACCCATTCAATTTGAAAATTTTTAATTAAAAAAGAAAATTTCGTTAATTATTAGCAATATTTGACCGTTTATTTGAAACAATCCATTATAAACAACTATTAAAAACTATTCAAATTTTAACGGAATGTTTCAAAATAGAAAGCCTTGAATTTTTAAAATTGTAACGAACTAAATTTTAAATTTCAACGCTACAATTTTAATTTAAAAAAAGATTCAAAATTAATTTCAAACTTGAAATTATTGCAAATTATTTGTAACACGATGTAAATTTATGCAGATTTTAAAAATAATTTAATTTTTTGAGAATTGTATAATATTTAAAAAGAATAACAAAAATTGTTCTGATTGTTAAGAAAATTGAAAATTATTTTTTATTTTGAAAAATTCGTTTTAAGTGTGTATTTGAAAAGATTTTAAAAATTGAAAAAAAAGAATCAGGACGATTTTAAGGAAACTTTTTTATTTTGCAGTTTTTTTAATGTTAGGAAAAATTTAATTGATGAAATATATCAATTTTCAATCCAAAAGTTTACTTTTTAAAAAAATAGTTTATTTTCTATCATATAATTGGTGTTTTAACTAATGCAATTTACAGGATAAAGTTTCAACCAAAAAGATTAAAGTTCTACCAAACAAGGTCAGTTTACAACAAAATACATGAACTTTCAACGAAATTATTCAATTTTAAAGTCAAAGAGAGTATTATCTACAAAAAAGCAGAATTTTTAACCAAATTTAAAGGCAAATAGTTGAATTTTCAACTAAAATTATGAGTCCTTAATGAGAAACAATTAATTTTTTTACTATGTAGTTCAACTTTAAGTGAATAATCGAATTTTCCACCCAAAAATTATGATTTTAATTTTTAACAATATAGTTGCATTTACAACAAAACGACTTTGCAACCAAAAAATATTTACAGTTGATATGTCAACCGAAAAATGTAATTTTTAACTTCCACAAAGAAAGACAAATTTTTAACAAAATACATGATTTTTCAACCAAAAATGGTATAGATTAATTGTCAGTTTCAAAATTGTATTTTCAACAAAAGAGATGTACTTTCAAATAAAAAAAAATTTAACAAAGTAATTGTACTTTTGATAAAAAAAGAGGACTCTTTTACAAAATAGGTACATTTTCGACAAAATAATTAATTTTTCAACCAAATAATTGAGTTCTTATCGCAACGAGATGAATTCCAAAATCGCCAATTTCTTTAATTTCTTTCAAATGCGGATCAAGATATAAATAAGACTATTATAATATAACATAATTATAATATTATCATTAATAATATGTGTATATATAATAGTATTAATATTTATATCATTTATATTTTATACTTGACATAACATAACCTCAAAATATACGCATATAAAGAGGAGCGCGAAGTATTCAAATTATGATAATCGCCAAAATTGAAATCTGTAAATATTAAAATCTCAACTCTTCATTTTATTTCAAAGTAGATAAAGATATAGACAGAACCGCCGAAGTGTTCCGACCGGCAATCGTGCACCTTTGAGTTTTCAAATTCAGAAGAGGATAAACAGGTTGCGCGCGCAACCCATTCATGTACATCGTCTCCTACTATATTCACACGAAAATAGACCTTTGATAGCATTGGAGTGTACCTCGTTTCAGATCTGGAATCACTGGATCCAATGTCTTGTTGCTTTGCTTTGAAAAATCTTTTATTGTTCCTGATAAGGTAATACAAAAATTTTTGTACATTATTCACTTAGTCTGCTTTATGGTACCTACCAAAAGATAATAATAAATAAAGATAATAATAAAATAAAGATGATAATAAGACCAAAAGATATACAAACAAAACAAAGGTAGTTAAGATGTTGTGGCAATTATTACTATAACGTAGACAATCGATATCGCTTTGCGGATAATTATAATTAATGAAAATCATAATTAAATAATCATTTCATTGTATTAGTATATTGTAAGGCATCTTATACTTCATTTTAAAAGGCATAGCGTTCTTTTCTAGTGGTTTGGCTTCCTGGAGTTCCGATAGACTCATTTGATTCTCAAAGAAGTCATTTGTAAGTTTGATAATGTATTCCGAAATAAATGGAAGGTTCAACTGCTTTTGCAGGTCAATGTTTCTGGCTCGAAGAGGAACATTAGTAACCATTCTTACAAGCTTGTTTTGAAAGCTTTGGATTTTTTGCATATTTGAGTTACTCGTGCTGCTCACGACTGGAGCAGCATATAAAAGTGTGGTTCTAATTATCATAGTGTATAGTATGGTTCTATTTTTAATGCTGAGTTTACTTTTCCTGCATAGCAGACAATAAAATATCCGTTTTTAATAGCATTAGCAATGTGATTACTATGATTAAGTTTGAAGTGTAGCATGAGGCCCAAATATTTGGCTAAGCTTCTACGTTCAATTATTCTACCGAAAATTTCAAATTTAGGCAAATCTAATCTCTTTTTCTTTCTATGATGATTGTAACTTCTTCTTGTAAAGAGTATATGTTCTGTTTTCTCGATATCAAGACTAAGCTTCCACTTATGACAATATTTTATGACTGTATTTGTGATTTCCTGTAACTTTTGTAGAGCTCTTGTGGCACTCCAGGAAGCCAAGTAAAGTGCCGTATCATCGGAAAATAATGAGAGCCTAATACCCTGAAGAATAGGTACTAGGCAGTCTGATAAGTCCCTGAAAAATGAAACACGGATACGTTTTTTTGGCCAAAGTCGGTTTTATTTTTCAACATACACTCCTTTTAGGTCGATACAGCGAGTCCAACGATTTTCTAACTTTTTGATACCGTCCGAAAAGTACTCGATCGGAAGGTCTCCAAAATACGCCTCAGTTTCAGCTATGAGCTCCTTATTTGAGTAAAAACGCTTACCGGTGAGCCATCTCTTCAGGTTAGGGAACAAGTTATAGTCGCTGGGGGCCAGGTCTGGTGAATACGGTGGCTGAGGAACCAATTCGAAGCCGATTTCATGCAATTTTGCTTGTGCAACAAAGCATGAATCAACAGGCGCATTGTCGTGATGATGAAGCGGTTTTTTCTTCTTCAAATGCGGTCGTTTTTCGGCGATTTCGATTTTCAATCGGTCCAATAATGATGAATAGTA
>NC_046662.1:27083261-27091225 GCF_010883055.1 Belonocnema kinseyi | reverse complement strand
CAGGCGTCATTTGAAGGATCAAGCTCGACGAAAATGATTCACATTAGTGAATACTAATGCCATCTCTTAGAATTTTCAGGTACTTATCAGACTGCCTAGTATGTCATTAATATAGTATAAAAAAGGACTGGGCCCAAGATGGATCCTTGGGGAACACCCGCATTAATGCTTTGCTCCTTCGATGGAGTGCCGTTTATAGTTACAAGAAACTTTCTATTTTTTAGGTTGCTTGCAATTATTTTAATAAAGTAGATTGGGAATTTAAGTTCATGTAGTTTATAAATAAGGCCTCTATGCCACACGGTGTCGAAGACTTTTTCAAGATCTAGAAGAACCATGACGGTTGAAATGTTCTTATTAAAGTTAGTAGCCTGAAACCAAACTGTTTAAGAAAAAGGAGGTTATTTCGCCTTTCAAAATTCAGCATTCTGTTATAAATGATGCGTTCAAAGATTTTTGCAAGTGTGGGAAGCAGACTGATTGGTCGATATCTTGCCGAGATTAACTTATCCTTTCCTGGCTTGTGAAAGGGTATAATGTTCGCGGTTTTCCAAACTTCTGGAAAGTAGCATAGCATTAAGCAGGTGTTAAAAATGTACATAATTTGAACATTAGTCTTTTTTGGCAAATTTTTAAGTAAGATATTCAGAATAGTGTCTTGTCCTGGGGCCTTCCTAGAGCCAGTTCTCATGACTGCTTTCTTTATCTCTTTGGGCGAGGCTAAATCTACATCTTTAACATTGTGAGGCAAATGAACAATTTTCCGGTTCTTACCATTGACAAGCTTATCAGTTTGTGAGCTTCCCATGTCTTCAGTAATGGCCATTTTCCAAAGTAAGTTATTCTTAACTAAGAGACTTCCAGTTTATTGTCCCAATTATTATTATAAAATTTATTGGTTTTTTTATGAATTTCATTGGTTAGTTTATTGTGTATTTTCTTGATTTCATGGCTAGCTGTCCTTTGGCAGATTTTGCGTAAGACATTCCTAGCTCTTTTGAATTCTCTTATGTAATGTGGTACACTTTTGTGTTATGTTCCTGTTTTTCTTACAGGTATCGTATTTTTTGCGGCATTTAAAATAATACTGATAAGCTTGTCAACGTTACAATTTACATCATCTACAGTTTTAATGTGCGAATCTATAACTATATTCTGTTCCCTGAGAAAAGATCCTCTAGAACGACCAATTTTGGTTTTCAACGCGCAACCCATTGTTCAATTTTTCAAGAAGAAGGGATTTGTTGAGATGTTTCAGCCAATCTAAGTGAACCTCTTCAAATTCATTAGAAATTATTTTCTTTGATTGATTTACAAGACTGCCTTTATGTTTTCTACTACTTGTCTGTTTGCTTACCAAACACAATGTGAATAAGGTTACCCCAGCAGGGGTCTTCGGTCCACAGTAGGTCAAAGTAAGAAAATATACAGAATTTAAACTTTGCAATTAGCGATTTGAAAATAGCATAATACATATCTACGAATTTTTTGATTCCAATGATACATTGCTTTCCTAGAAAAGTTAAAAATTTGAAGAAGTTTAATCGCAAAAACTTTAGCTCAATATTCAAGTTGATATTACTTGCTTCACCAATTCTGAAACTTTATAGACAAATTACATATCATTGGAATCAGAATAATTCGAACATTCTGAATATATTACTTTCAAGTCGGGGATTGCAGAATTATTAATTTTTAACTTTTTAATGACAAAAAAAAGCGACTGAGTCAAAAACTCAAGTGGCTAACGTAGAAGGTCTATCAAGCTAGCACATCCACAAACGAAATTCCCAAATTCCTTTATGTCAGACTTTTGGGCTTTTTTGGGCTTTTTTGGGCTGTATTTCCGATTTTTGGGCTCCGTTACTTTTTGTGAAAATTGAAATTTTAATTGGAGGTGCTGACTTTAATCAAGCCAGCACCTCCACTATATAAAAATTGAAAGAAAAACAAAATAAAACACGTCAGAATTTTGGGCTTTTTTGGGCTCTTAAACGCAACAACAACCAATTTCCAAAAATCACCCCTACAAAATATAAAACCACCCCCTATGTAAAAAATAAAATTCGGAAAAAACAAAGAACACCAGAATTTTGGGCTTATTTTGGGCTCTATAATGCATGAAAAAAATTAAAAAACTACCCCCATTTTCAAAAAACCACCCCCTTGCAAAAAATAAAATTTGCAAAATCCAAAATGCACTAGATTTTTGGCTCATTTTAGAGTCTCAAATGCACTTAACATTATATTAGAAAAACCACCCCTGTGTAAAAAAATGTCAACCTAATAATAAAAACTTAGACCTTGATGTTGGCATTTTTGAACAGACCAAAAATCAGAGACTCCATTTCAACCGTAAAATTCGAAAAATATCAGAGACATAACACTGTAATATTCCGAAAAAGATTGGTTTGCACAAAATTATGTTTGATTGTTAAAAAGGGAGTGTTTTTTAACGTCAAGTGTTAGAGACCAAAAATCGGAGTAGGTATTTTTAAGAAGCCCAATAATCATAAACTCTACTGACACTAGAAAATTCTCAAAAATATTATTTTTTGACAAAGTCATACATACGTGATAGAGAAGGGTTGATTTTATACCTTAAGGGTTGAAGCCCAAAAATCTGATTTTTGGGCTCCTCCAAAATATCCATTCCGATTTTCGGACTTTAACCCTTAAGATATAAAATTAACCCTTCTCTACCATGTATAAATGACTTTGTTAAAAAATAATAGTTTTGAGAATTTTCTAGTGTAAGAAATGTCTATGATTTTTATGCTCCTCTAAAATACATACTCTGATTTTTGGGCTTTAACCCTGAACGTATAAATTCAACCCTTCTCTACCATGTATATATGACTTTGTCAAAAAATAATATTTTTGAGAATTTTATAGTGTTAATGTAGTCTCTGATTTTTGGGCTCCTCGAAAATATCCACTGCGATTTTTTAACTTCAACCTTCAACTTATAAAATCAACCCTTCTCTACCGCGTATATACGATTTTGTCAAAAAATAATATTTTTGAGAATTTTCTAGTGTTAAAGTAGTCTCTGATTTTTGGGCTCCTCAAAAATATCCACTCCGATTTTTGGGCTTCAACCCTTAACTTATAAAATCAACCCTTCTCTGCCATATATATATATGACTTTGTCAAAAATTAATATTTTTGAGAATTTTCCCGTGTCAGTAGAGTTTTTTATTTTTAAGCTCCTTGAAAATACCCACACTGATTTTCGGGCTTCAACCCTTAGCTTATAAAATCAACCCTTCTCTACCACATACAAATGTCTTTGTCAAAAAATAATACTTTTGAGAAGTTTCCATTATCAGTAGAGTCTATGATTTTTGGGCTCCTCGAAAATATCCACTCCGATTTTTGGGCTTCAACCCTTGACGTATAAAATCAACCCTTCTCTACCATGTATATATGACTTTTGTCAAAAATTAATATTTTTGAGAATTTTCCAGTGTCAGTAGAGTTTATGATTATTGGGCTTCTTAAAAATACCTACTCCAATTTTTGGTCCCCAACACTTGACGTTAAAAAACACTCCCTTTTTAAAAATCAAACATATTTTTGTACAAACTAATCTTTTTCGGAATATTACAGTGTTACTATAGTCTCTGATATTTTTCGAATTTTACGGTTCAAATGGAGTCTCTGATTTTTGGTCTGTTCAAAAATGCCAACATCAAGGTCTAAGTTTTTATTATTAGGTTGACGTTTTTTTACACAGGGGTGGTTTTTCTAATATAATGTTAAGTGCATTTGAGACTCTAAAATGAGTCAAAAATCTAGTGTATTTTGGATTTTGCAAATTTTATTTTTTTCGAGGGGGTGGTTTTTTGAAAATAGGGGTAGTTTTTAAATTTTTTTATGCATTATAGAGCCCAAAATAAGCCCAAAATTCTGGTGTTCTTTGTTTTTTCCGAATTTTATTTTTTACATAGGGGGTGGTTTTATATTTTGTAGGGGTGGTTTTTGGAAATTGGTTGTTGTTGCGCTTAAGAGCCCAAAAAAGCCCAAAATTCTGACGTGTTTTATTCGGGTATTCTTTATTCTTCTGAATTTGATTTTTTGCATAGTGGGTGGTTTTATATTTTGTAGGCGTAGTTTTTGTAAATTGGATATTGGTGCGTTTAAGAGCCCAAAAAAGCCTACAATTCTGACGTGTTTGATTTTTTTTCCCTTTCAATGTTTATATAGTGGAGGTGCTGGCTTCATTCAAGTCAGCACCTTCACTCAAAATTTGAATTTTCACAAAAAGTAGCGGAGGCCAAAAGCGCCAATGCAGCCCAAAAAAAGCCAAAAAAAGCCTAAAATTCTCACCCGAAGAAATATGGGAATTTCGTTTGTCGAGGTGCTAGCTTGATAGACCTTAACGTAGACCCCTGTAACTCGAGCCCTGCGCGAGGTGAGGTCCTTTTCTTTTATAGCTTACATCTCGTCAAAGTCATTCAAACTATTTTAGAAAGAAACTCAACGAAAGAAATAAATATTGAATTAAGGGCAAGGGACCAATGAGAAGAGAACCTAATAAACTACGTGTGAAAAAAACGAGTAAGGACACTCCTGCATCCAGAAACGCCAACCCATATGCGCGCCTAGAGGATCTTCTCTCAGAGAACAGAGTATAGTTCTCGATTAATTACACAGCCACACAAAAAAAAAGTGTGTGGATCTGGTAACAAGACACACGTATTCCTATGGATTTTGGGGCGCTAAATGTAAATTCGGTATCAAAAATCACCAATCATGTCCTGGTTGAACCATAACCTCAAAAAATGACGAAAAATCATGCACTGAGGCAACTACATTTTAAAATAATGCCAGTGATGCAAATTTTCACTCCAAAAACATGTCGACAACTGTGAAGTATCAACCCTTGCCTGATATCAACTTATTTAACATAACTTTACCCAACAGAACCTGACCTCAGCCAACCTGAATTAACAGAAATTTATTGAACTACACGTAAAGCTCTGGCAGCATATTTTCACAATAGCAAATGTGTGCTACATCGAATCGGTCAACTCGAGCCTAACCTAGAAATAAATCTAACCTAGCATAACCTAACCTAACCGCACGAAACACAATTAAACTGATTGTGTTGTCCCGTTGTGTTTGCGATACCGTTTGAATCAGCTTGGGCTTAACCTGAAAAGAGGTCAAACCTCTCCTAACCTAAAAAACCTCACCTAACCTAACCTAACTTAACTTCAAGTTATACAATTAAACTCATTGTGTTGTTCCGTTGTGTCTGCGGTACCGTTTCATTCAGCTTCGGCTTAACCTACATAGAGGTTTAACCTACCCTAACCTAACAAAACCTGACCTGACCTAACCTAACCGATTACTTTGGCAACCCTGTTCTTGCGTACTTTCATCTTTTGACATTAATAGCAGTAAATGTCTGGAGTTTCGTAACCGCTTGTTGCCAGCATTATTCGCCTGTGTCTATAACCAGGGCACCTCCACGTGGTGACGATGGGCAGCGGATCCACATTGGCTGAGTCCCTGGGTAAACGGCGTTCATGCCGTCATGGCAGACACAGGTTCAAAGTGTGTTACGATGCAGGGAAAACCCCAGTATCGGCGTCTGGTCAGGGTGGGAAATCGGCCTCTCCGACGTCGTCATCATGCAACCGTAGCTCTTCATCAATAAATCACTTGTTTGGTGTAGAGTCTCATGCTACAAGGAAAAAAAACCGCGAGCATTTCTCAGTCGCATGCCTGCAAGAATAGCTTAGATTCATTCTGTTACATTTGCAGTAAATATGAAGTGAGCAGTTTGAGAAAAACAATCGACAAGGAAGTGAAAAGTCTTTACGAAAAGTATTTTGACCGTAAATAGCTGCACCAAAAAACAAAATGGGTTCTTCACGTCATTTGCAATTCCTGCAGACTTATTTTGTATCGTCTAAAAAATTCAAACAACGAGAAGTACCGCAAGTACTCTACACCAACCACATGGAAAAAACCGTTATTGCGAAGGACTGCTACTTTTGCATGAATTCCATCAAAGAGTTCAACGCGAAAAATAAAAATAACATTTCGTACATTAATGTGTGCACAGTCACAAGAGCAATTGAAATCAATAAAAATGCACGCCAGACTAATTCAAGCGCTTTAGAAGATGGTAGAATGGAAGTTGAAAGTCAGCATCATGGAGACGGTAGTGAAACCAATGATCGAACAAAAAATAGTTCTGATGATTCGGATGAAAATGACGAAAAAAATGACGAATATGGCGTGCATAAAATGAAATTGAAGGTTCCAATATTAGTGTCGCAACTAGAACTGAATGATTTTATTAGAGATCCTGTATTACCGAAAGACGGCGCTGAATTTGCCGCTTCATTTCTAAAAAGAAGAAATCTTCCAGACCCAAAGACAAAAGTTTCATTCTATCGCGACAGAGACAAAACATTCGGAAAGTTTTTCGTTAAAGACGAAGAGACGTCCTTAGTGTACTGCACTGACGTTAACGGATTAATGAACCACTTGAAGAAAAATGTGTACAGAGACAAAGAATGGCGACTTTTCATTGATTCTTCAAAACGCAGCATTGAGGCTGTTTTACTGCATAACACGAATACTGACGCTCCTATCTATAGCTCACTCAACGGTCATCAAAGAAGAATATAACAATGTTAAAATGCTTCTTGAAAAAGTTAATTACACGAATCACAAATGGCAAATAGCAGAGATCGAGACAATTATCACAACAAAAAACATTGGCCTTTAAGAGATTCATTCAAACCTGGTTCTCATAATATCATTAACCAAAGCCTCGTAGATCCAGAAACAATTTTACTACCACCCCTTCACATAAAGCTTGGGCTCATGAAGCAATTTGTCAAGGCGTTAGACAAAGATGGACAATGCTATAAGTATATATACCTTAAATTCCCTAATGTTTCAGACGCTAAATTGAAAGAAGGAGTCTTTGATGGACCACAGATTCGAATATTGACAAGAGATACTAATTTCGTAAGCCACATGACGAAAATTTAAATGGACGCTTCGGAAAGTTTTAAAGCAGTAAACGAGAATTTCCTCGGTAACAAAAAAATTCCAGACTACGAGAATATTGTTGCGAAAGTGATAAGAAACTACAAAAAGTTAGGCTGCTTGATGAATTTAAAACTTCACTTTCTAGATTTCCATCTGGCTAAGTTTTCAGAAAATTTTGGTGATTTCAGCGAAGAATAAGGGGAAAGTTTTCATCAAGACATAAAAGTGATGGAACAACGATATCAGTGTAGATGGGATGAGGTCGTGATGGCTGATTTATGCTGGATGTTAAAAAGGGAAACGAATGTAGGTCTTAAACGTAACCGTAACCCTTTGCATCGTTCCTTCGAAGAATAAAAGGACACGTTATAGCAGGCAGAAAATATACTGAAGTAGGTCTATAGATCAATTTGATTACGATAAAAAGCAAGATCAAATGTAAACACGAAATATAGTATAAATATATCCCTTAAGTTTAAGAAAAGCAGAGAGAAAAAAATTTTGAATAAAACTCTTATTTATTAGCATGTTTAAGTTACAGTTCTACATTTTAATTGATACAAACATTGTCAGATTAATTAAAATGGGGTCAATTCTACTTGTAGTTCTAAGTTTCTTCAACTGAGTAATGTGCGTCTAAATTTTTAACCAGCTGTAGAACAATGAAATGAATTTTATTGTATTACAACGGGAACACTTAAGTTAAGTTGCGCTGCGTTAAGCAAAATTTCGTTAGGTTCTGTTAAGTTAGATTCATTTGTAGGTTAAAATCGAGTTAACCTATTAAATATGGCACACATTTAAGACTGAGAACCGTACGCTTACATAGCTACACGTGTGGCTGAATTTCATTCGGCTAGGTTAAGTTAGGTCAGGTTTTGTTAGGTTAGGATAGGTTAAACCTCTATGTAGGTTAAGCCGAAGCTGAATGAAACGGTACCGCA
>NC_046662.1:27065907-27083161 GCF_010883055.1 Belonocnema kinseyi | reverse complement strand
GAAGCTGAATGAAACGGTACCGCAAACACAACGGGACAACACAATGAGTTTAATTGTGTTACGTGAAGTTAAGTTAGGTTAGGTTAGGTTTTTTTAGGTTAGAATAGGTTTGACCTCTTTGCAGGTTAAGCCCAAGGTGATTCAAACGGTATCGCAAACACAACGGGACAACACAATCAGTTTAATTGTGTTTCGTGAGGTTAGATTAGGTTACGCTAGGCTAGGCTAGATTTATTTCTAGGTTAGGCTCGAGTTGACCCATTTGATGTAGCACACATTTGCTATTGGGAAAATATGCTTCCACAGCTTTACGTGTAGTTCAATAAATTTATGTTAATTCGGGTTAGGTGAGGTCAGGTTCTGTTGGGTAAAGTTATGTTAAATAAGTTGATATCAGGCAAGGGTTAATCCTTCACAGTTGTCGACATGTTTTTGAAGTGAAAATTTGCATCAC
Organism: Belonocnema kinseyi; assembly: GCF_010883055.1. Taxonomy (NCBI): domain Eukaryota; kingdom Metazoa; phylum Arthropoda; class Insecta; order Hymenoptera; family Cynipidae; genus Belonocnema; species Belonocnema kinseyi. Next base: position 27,082,707 of record NC_046662.1, on the reverse strand, counting down.
TGGCATTATTTTGAAATTTATTTGCCTCAGTGCATGATTTTTCGTCATTTTTGAGGTTATGCCTCAACCATGACTCAACCATGCCTCAACCATGAAATTTTAATGCAATGCAGCTATAATAGATTTATGATAATAACAATATATGGATTCGGAATAACAAATAATAAAAGAAAAGAGTACCGTTATTATAAGACTATGACATTATAACAAAATATAACATTATGATATTACAATATAGCACAAGGATCATGGTGTCCAGAAGAAATTATGACTGTACGCCATGACATTCCAAGAGTCTCTTCTGGTGTTTCTCCAAAACGAACATTTGTAGGGAAGTCTTCATATAAAGGAATTCTGCTTGCTACACCTACTGCCACCGGTCTGCGTCGCGTACCAAGTACGCGCCTAACACGGCCGTGTATGATGATTCCGCGAATGAAATTATCATATACCCCTACGGTATACTGTCCTGAGCTTATCGGGTGCACACCATTTTCATCTTCGTAATAATAAATACTAGGATTCCGAATAGGAGGCAAAATAGGATGTGACAGCTGATTTTCAATATCAGGAAATAGATAATGCGGAATCACATTTTCATTCCGCTGATGATGCGTGGCCCTATTCTCAGCACCATTTCCGTTAGGATTAGATTCCATCGGCCTACCCTGTAAAAATTCTTTAAACAGAAATATAAATTAAAATTAATTTTTTATATATACCATGTGCATAAGGCGATAATCAGGCAATGGAACGGCCGACTCAACTGAATCAGCATCTTTAGTGACCGCACCTTTAGACATGTAGAAGCACTGCGCTTGCGCTAGCGCTAGCTATGCATAAGAGGAACACGTCGCGACATTTTGTTGCTATGGTAACGTATTATCGCGTCGTGTTCCCCTCGCGCGTGTCAGCGCAAGCGCGGTAGACCTACTTGTCATTTTTAGGTCACAGAGTGTCTTTTATTTTTCATGCGTTGACAGAGTTTGCAAGCTCGACTGCCGCTTGACCGACCCATTTTCGTCTTGTGGGCGCTTTCACATTATTTATAAAAATTCGGGAAACGAAAGAAAACTTATCTTATCCTCAGTCTCATTAAAAAAAGTAGGTTTCAGAGTTCAGTTAAGTGGCGTTTCAATTCATTCAATTGTCTTTCCTATAGCATGCAGAAATTGAACGTACAGAATAAAAAATTCGTGAAAACATAATGTGTTAAAAAGATTTTCATCTGTTTAAACAATTTTTTCTTTTTTCTTTTTTTTAAAAAATATAAAGTATGAATTCCTTTTCTGAGTAAAGTGACATCTTTCATTCAAACAAAAAGTCTACAACAAAAATTAACTTATTATTTCATGTTCTTGAAAAAATTCTAAAGATAGGTTTCATACATGAAAAATTGGTTAAACAATCCACAAAAAATTCAATTGACCGTCATGATTTTTACATGCCCTAATTAATTTGTTTCATATTTTTCCCACTTTCACAAAATTTATATCTCACGTTTTTCTGCGTTACATTTGGAGAGAAACGCTAGAACAAATGCGAAGTAATTATTATCATATACATTTAAAACAGGTTTTTTTAAGTTTAATTCGCCAGAAAATTTTGTAAAAGTTGATAACTATCAAATAATAATGTCGATGATGAGAACTGCATCATATTTCTTCAATTTTTTCTGTCCAAAATTAGTGTAGAACAACGTAAGATGAAAAATTTTGTATGGGTAGAAAAAGTCCGTTTCGCTGTTGATGAGAAAAAGTTATCTTGAAACATTATAATTTTCTTGTTATCAACTTTGACATTCAAAAGTTATTTATCTACAGTTAATTGCATCGAAAAATTGAAGTTCGTACCTTTAGAAATTGACAAGTAGTGAATTTGTTAGTCAAGGTAGTTTAAACAATTATTAATTTTAAATTGGTGGGCAAATCTTCTACTTAGGTCATATTTCCAAATAATATATGATCGATTTCATAGAAAAAACTTTATTACTCTATCAAAAATACCGGATATAATTATTTGTTTATAAACATTGCTGTTAAAATAACAAATTATTTTTTATCTTGTGTTAATTCAAATAAAAAACTCTTTTTGTCCACAGATTGTTCAAATTTATTGCAGATCAAATGACGAATCGGCGCGTATTTTTGATTAAATCAAAGCATTTTTTTACACCGGTCCATATCAAAGTCATTGAAAAAAAATTTTTATCAAATAAACAAAAGTTTAGAATCAACTATAACAGTTCGATGCGAAATTTAATTAGCTTTCTTTGTTAAATTCGGATAATAATTGTCTTCTAAAAATCAATTTGTCCACTGACGTTTTTTTTGCTCTACTGTGTGTCGCGCACCTACCAACGTGAGTCTTTTATTCTAATTTTTTACCTGAACAGATTCGAAGATCCTTTACGTAAACGTTTAAAAAAATTCAAAATTTGAGATAATCACCCAAATCACCTTAAAAATTCCAAAGGTACATTTCACACCCCATAATAAAATTTAACAACCCCTAAGAACACCCTTAATTTTTTATCTGAACAAATCCAAAGGGTCTTTACTTTAAAGTCTCAACAAAATTAAAAATTTGAAAATTTATTCACATAAGCACCAAAAATCACCTTCAGAAAAGACGAAGGTATATTCCTAACCCCGTGATAATATTTAACAACCTGAGCGGAACTGAAGGTTCTTCACATAAAAGTCTTCAAAAAATTCTTAATTTGAGATGATCACCAAAATCACCTTCAGAAAGGCCTAAGTTGAATTCTCAACCTGCTAATGATATTCAGCCACCCCCAAGATCACCCCTAATTTTTGTATCTAAACACATCTGAAATTTCTTGTCGAAAAAGTTTGGACAAAATTCAAAATTTGACTTATTCGACTGAATCCCCTTTAGAGAAGTCCCTATTAAATTCGTAACTTCGTAATAATACTTAAAAGCCCCTGAGACTACCCCTAATTTTATTTACATACCTGAACAGATCCGAAAGTTCTTCACGTAAAAGTCTAAAAAAAATACTCAATATGAGATTATCACCAAAATCACCTTCAGGAAGGCCGAAGTCAAATTTCCAACCTCCTAATAATATAGAACAACCCCAAAGGCCATCCCTAATTTTCTATCTGCACAGATACGAAGGGTCTTCATGCAAAAAAATCTTTTAAAACAATTTTAATTTGAGATAAGCACCTAAATAACGTTTAGCAAATCACACATAAAATTCTGAAACTTCAAAATAATATTCGACGTTTCCCTAATACAACCCCTACCACTTTTACCTGAACAAATAAAAATAGCCTACACGTAAAACACTCAAAAAAATTTAGTTTGAAGGAATCACACTTATTATCTTCATAGAACCCCAAGCAATTTTTTCAACCCTCGAATAAAATTCAGAACCCCCTTCAGGCCAGCCCTGCCACTTTTACCTGAACAGTTGCAATGAACCTTCACGTGGCCCACTCTAAAAATTCTAAAATTTGACAAAAAATTATTTAAGTTACTTTTAGAAACCTCAAATTACATTCTGAATCCCATAATTATATTTAACAACCATCAATACCATCCCTGATTTTTTGCCTGAACAGATCCGAAGAGCCTTCGCTTAAACGACTTAAAACATTTAAAAAATGTAAAATAACACACAATACATTAATCTTTTCAATTATGCCATTAAAAATACTTCGTCATAAAAAACATACAAAAGAGTTTTGATGGAAGGGTTTAGAAGAGACAAATTCAGTAAATTTATACCTCATCGGTAGAATTAAAGTTTACGCTTTTCACTCTCATATTTTTGAAATGGGTGTTTTTACTTTGTATTTTTCATAGAAAATCGAGGGGAAGGAGCAGAACCCCTAAAAATTTTTCATAACAAAAAATTAAAATACAGATTTAATTTTTTGGAACCTTGCAAAACGAGCTATCATCCCAAAGAAAATTCGAAATTTGTTTCCTTAAAATATTAGCCTTTCAAATATTTTTGCTACCTCTAGCTGAAAAAGAAATTTTTTTAAATCTGTCACAAAGCTCAAAATTCTTTCAAATACCGCATATCCTTCAAAATCCTGGAGATTTAATTAAATCTTAAAAAATTTTATAAAATGCCCTAAAATCCTTTTAAAAATGTATTTCAGAAAATATATAGAAATCCTTGCGGAAGGATCGAAACACCTTTGGAAACACAACAAAAAGTTTTTAAAATTCTTTTAAATTTTTCTAAAATTTAGATGCCTTATAATGTATTAAAATATTTAGAAATCTTTAAAGTATTTAAAAATTCCATAAATCTTTTGAAATAATTTAAGGTCCTATAAAATCATAAGGTCTTCGGAAATCCTACAAAATTTTTCAAAATTTTGTGATGCGTTAACATGCCTTGAAAATTTTTAAATATTGGAAAATCTAACGGATTCTCAAATTATAGTTTATTTCAAAGAGTATGATGAAACGTATTGTGAAATAGTACGCCGTAATAATTTAAACATTTGCATTATGATAATGTGAAATATTAACTGACGTAAGCCGACTTACCTTGAAGTAACTTAAGAATAAAAACCAGACGGTAAGGAATTAAATTACAAGAAATATTTTATTATTATGTAAAACTTTTGAAAATCAAAGTTGCCAAAAGGGTGCGTGATATCGCATTAGATATTATGAAAACTACGCAAATAATTTAATATTTATATGAAAATTAGATCAGCTCTGAGACGGCCCAACAGATTTTTTTCAATTAGAGTAATTTCTGCTGATCGAATTTTAGTGCACTTATGCACGACCTATGAATTATATTTTAGGAGGATTGAATTTTAGGACAAAAAATTTTGTGAATCGTAAATGCATTTATGTACTGAGCAAACTTATAATAAGATGAACAAATTCAGAAATTTGACATCAAAAAAGGATCAATTTTGAATCAAGTATTTTTAGATTAAGATTAATTTTTAACAAACAAAAAAAATAATTTTTTACAAAGCAGTTAAATGTTAAACCAAAGAGATGAATGTTCAACTAAAATGGAAAATCTTTACGAAAAAAATAACCTTTAAACAGATGAGGGCAATTTTCAACAAAATAGTTGAAATTGTAACCGAGTAGTTAAATTTTCAAATAACAAAGGTAAATTTTTTACACAAATCGAATATTTACATTTCTAAAAAAAAGAAGAAAACCATTTTTATAAGAAAAGGTTAATTTTATTTAAATTTAAAAAAATTGAGTGATTTCAAAAATTGCAAAGAATGATAAACGGTATTGTAGGATTTTTAAAGGCTTTGAAGAATTTCACAAGATTTAAGAGATTTATACGACATTTAATCATTTAAATCAAAATCTAAGGAATCATAAGTGATTTCAAGCTATTTTAAGATTCCGAAAAATTGCAAGAGACTTTGAAAACTTCAAGGAATTAAAAAAATTTTGTATGCTTTCCAAGGATAATGAGCTTGATTTTAAGTTATTACCAGAGAGCTTTTGAAAAGAAATTAATTAAAATAAAATGTCCAGAAACTTTCAACAATTCCAAATGTTTCAAGCAATTTTTATGTATATCAAGAAATTTGACAAGATTTAAACACTTTTTTAAATGTTCATAGATTTCAAAGATTTTAAACGATTTCCAAGATTTTAAATATTTCTTGGAGTTTAAACGGTTTTTTAAAGGACTTTAATAAACACAGTTACTTTAATTGATACAAAACGGAATGAAAATGACTTTTACTTATATTTTAAAGGAATTTTTACGATGTAAAAAAAGTGATTTTGAAGGATGTTAACCAATTTTTGCCTTATTTATTTAACTTCAGTTGATCAAATAAATTGTATTAAAAAGGATTTCTTTTGTTTAAAGCGATTCCAAAGAAACCAAATGAATTTCGTAAGGTTTAAAACTAATTCAAAAAGAGATGAAATATAATGGCTGGGGATTTTAAAAAGTTATAATTAATTTTTTTGTCTATTACGAAGCTGAATATTCTATAATTGTTTTAAATATAATGATGCTATAGATCGAATTTATTATAATCGATATTTTTAAAAATAAATGCATTATAGGAAAACCCTTATTGACTAATTATATAATGCAGCTTTTTCTGATTTACCAAACTAATTGCTGAAAACATTCCATGTGCGAAATTCTAACATAAGCTGAAATTGTCGGAAAGTTATCATCCTTTTTTAAAATATATGAATGTAATGGTTCTTTTTTTCAAACAAATATTGCATCAAAAACTTAACAACATGACCTAATTTTTGGAAATTGTTAATATTCTACGAAATTTAATAATGTTGTATTAAAACTACCTAGAATTTCCTGAAAAGAGGAATAAGAGAAAATTGTTGAGAATTTTTAATCTTCTTCAAATTATAATGGATATTTTTTTCGAAAAACAAATTTTGGTGTGCGACGCTAACATAATCTAAAATTGCTACAAAATTATGAACATCTAAAATCTAATGGTTTTTGTTTTGAGTAGCGCTAGGAAAAGTGAAAAGCGTAAATGATCAAAAAAATCTTTAATCTTTTATATCGAATAATTTCCGATTAATAGTATTCAACATAACCTACTAGCTTAGAAAATTGCGAATCCTAATAGATTGAAAGACCCCATAAACTACATTTTTTAAATTAATATCTTTTCAAAAAATGCTAATTTCCAGCCAAAATTATTAATATAAAAAATGTCCAATAATTTTTTTTTAATACAGCTGAGTGTAAGATTCTCGAGCCACATCGTTATACAAAATTATTTACAAAGGCAAAATGGTGTACTTATTTCAAAGTTTATTTGGTTTTGAATTAAAGAGATGAAATTAAGCAGAAAAAAAATCAATTTAACTTGATTCGGTTATCCTGGGTCGCTTCTGACCCAATGAGTTTTTCTTTCTTCTCATTACTCAGAATCTGGCCATCACAGTGAGCAGGTCAACTTCCCATTGGGTCTGAAACGACCCATGATAACCTCAGAAGTTTCCAACAAAACCAAAACTTGATCGGGTCAAACCTAACTTTTTTCTGGGTTAAGAAAAACAAATATAAAATGGTTAGTAATAAATTGCTGTCTTAATAAATATGATTAGTAAAATTTCTAAAGAAATTCGACTAATTCATTAAGAAAAAGTGAGCCACCAAATATATAATGAAAATCCTTAAAATACTAATAAGGTACCAGGTCTGATTAAAATATTAAAAAAATTATATTTACCAACTGAACTGAGAATCATCGCTAACAAAAGAAAGAAAGCACCAAGAATGTTCTCCATTTCATCCGAATATGAAGAAAATCTGATTCGTAAATAATTTTGTGAAGACAGAAACTAATGATTGTTATGATGGCCCGTTAGAGATTAGACTATGCTTTGTTCTATACAGGGTTGACAATTTTGTAACACTTTTTGACCTCCGCCCCCACCCCCTCGTGGATAAGCATCGCATTTTTCTATACCCCCCCTCTCCCTTCTCCCAAGCTATTCACGTGTTATATGGATGGCCCCTATACATATTTGAACGTCAACATGGTGTAAATTATATTATTTATGTACACAATATAAATTAGAGAAACTAAAATGATTTTTACTGTTTTGACGAAAAAAGAGAAAAATAAATTTCGTAATAGGAGGCATAACAAATTGTAATGTTATCAGTTATATTTACAGTGCTATCGACATCACTATTGTTTAGTAATGTTTGCTTATTTAAAAACAAATACAAACAACTAGTATAGTATTTTTTTGAATTTTAAAAAAAGTTCAAACATGATATACATGAAAGATTTCATGAAATTTCGAAGATGACAAATTTTAATTATTCTTATGATAGAAGTACATTCACAGTTACATCATGCATTACTCATATATTTCCTGAACCGTCTGAAAATAAATAAAAAACTACCACCTTTTTTTCAGACATTTTTTTTCTATTTTGCGTTGTTTAATAATTTTTTTACGAATCTCGCGTCTTTTGTGACTTCTTTCTTATTTTGTGACTTTTTTCTTATTTTGCGCCGTTTGGTTTATTTTCATAATTAAAATCAAAACTACGTGTCCTATCAAAAGGTGATTCATAAAAAATTGTTGGCGCTTTATCGGGAAAACAGTTTTCGCTAAATCTTGTTTTTTCGCAAAAATTGTCGTTTTTCCACAAATTTTTTATTATTTTTATTTTCAATGTTATTTTCCACGAATAAAACAAAAAGTACGCGTCCTATCAAGAAGTGGTGTTGAACGAATTTGTAGATCTTTTTTCGGATTACAATTTTTTTCATACATCTTTTTTCGTATCCTACATAGGTTGACCATAAAATGAAATTTTTTATTATTTTTTGTTAAACCAAAATTTAAATTTTTCTGTTTTTCAATCAAAAATCCAAAAATTTGTTATGATAATCTTGTAGGGCTTTCAAAAATAAATGTTTTCCTTTTCTTGACTTTTTTTATATAGTGCGTTGTTTCGTTTAAAATTTTGATTTATTTTTAAAATTTTTGATTAGAGAAGGTATTAGATTTATGTAAAATTTGACCCCCATCCCCAGTTTTTGTCAAATGTCCACGTTTTGAGACCCCCTGAATCCACGAAACGGGTTTTCACGATAGGTGTCTGACTGTATCTCGGTATGTCTATCTGTATGTATGTCTGTCTGTGAACACGATAACTTTTGAAAAAATTAATCTATTAGATTGCCCTTTGGTACACTCGTTTAGTGTTCTAAACTAAAGTTTAGAAACTTTTTTTTAAACATCAAGTTTGTTAGCCAGCCATTTTAAATAAAAATTCAAAAAATGGGCAGATTTTGAATATTTTTAAAACCACTTTTTTTAAATTCAAAAATTCTCTGTAGGGTTATTCATAAAGTTCAAAGAATTTAGCAATTTATCTCAATGACTTTTTTCGAAAAATCAAAAATTACTAGAGTTATTTATAGCATTTTCAAAATAAAAAAAAAGACTAAAATGAACAATTGAGGCCAAACAACGCATGATACGAAAAAAGTCTGGAAAAGAAAACCGTTGCTTTTTGTAAGCCCTACAAGATTATAATAACAACTTTTTTAATTTGGTCAAAAAATTGGAAATTCAAAATTTGATCGTACAAAAAATTTTTGTTACCACATTTTTTCAAGATGTAAAAATTCTATGCAAGGTTGTCCATAGTACTTCAAAACTTAAACAATTTATCCTTTTGAATTTTTTTTATAAAAATAAAATTATCAGAGTTAGAGCATTTTCAAAATGCAAAAAAAACAAACTAAAATGAACATTTTAAGCCAAAAAACGCATGATATGAAAAAAAAGTCTAGAGAAGAAAAACTTTTCATTTTGACAGCCAGGCAGAAGTATGATAACAACTTTTTTAATTTGATCGAGAAGTTGAACATTCCAAATTTGATCATACCAAAAATAATGAAAAATCCAAAAATTTCATTTTTCGGTCAAACTATGCAAGATACGAAAAAAATAAAAAAGCTCAAATTGCGCGCGCTGGAAAGAACTACAAATTAAGAATGAATCACTATGCAGATGGGCAGTAGTTTTTTATTTAATGGTAAAAAAACAACATTAAAAATAAAAAAAATTATAAAAACAAGGAAATAAGAATTAGTATGATTCAATTTTTATGCATATTATGAATTGTAATGCTATACATGTATTGAAATGATACATGATTCAGAGCAGCTTAGAATACAATTTAAAGCAAAATTAGAAACAAATACAAAAATGATCATGATAAATACAATTTGCTTTTTATGTTGCAATTTTTTAATAAGTAATCACTGGCAGAGTTACATAAAAAATAAAAAAATAAAAATAATAATAAATTATTAAAAATAATAATAAATATAAAAAATAAAAAATAAAAAAAGTGTTGTGTATAATGTAGAAAAGTTTACATGTTGGACAAAATCGAGTGCGAAGCACGAGATGCGTGATGAGAAAGTGTTCGTTAAAGCCAAAAGAGCTTTAACAAAAGAGTGTTCAAAATCACAAAATTACAGTTGTCGGTCCGTTCACCTTTGATTTTAAAAGGTCTAGGCCGGATGCAGAAGAAATGCAAAGACCAAGTGCAGAGTGCGATTGCCATCAGTCGCGTGCCGTAGGTTCGCTTAAGCTCTCGAGCTAAGCTTTTTCAACGAAAGAGAATTCACAATCACAAAATTACAGTCTTGGATGTTTTGAGTCCTAATTTTAAAATGGTTGCGCAAGAATTTGCGAAAATATAAATACCGAGTGCGTAGCGCGAGCTAAATACATAATCGAACGCGAAGCGCGAGAACCGACAGTTGCGCGCCCTACGCGTGCCCAAACTTGCGAGCCGCGCGCGCAGCGCGCGACGAGACTGTGCTCGCGTGGCGGGCAGATTTTTTAATATAAAAGAATGGTGCCAAAAATTTTTTAAATGCACTAAATTTTTGTATTTCATCCAAAATGACCCGTTAACTAACTGGTCCTCTCTTTTAGCACGTAAAAAAGTCTTGCATAGATCGATTTTATCTGTTTATTTTTTCTAGTGTTATCGTTTTTATCGACAGATGGCCGGACAGACAGACAGATACCATCGTGAAAACTTGATTTTCAGATTAATGGGGTCTCGAAACGTAGAGATCTGTTGAAAAGCTGTAGTGTCAAATTTCTGGAACTTCGGATACTTTTTAAATCATAAACGATAAAGAATGTAAAAATTCTTAAACTTCGGATCAGTTAAAAAAGAAAGAATCATGAACGAACTTTTACACTAAGATCCGCTTTTCTTGTATCTGTTTTTTCAAAGTTATTTTGAGTTATAATTAACGATTCACAAGGGCTTTTACTCAACGCTGAGCAATGTTGCTACTTAGCTTTTGGCTTGCTACACTTTTTTTTTTTAATTTTAAAACAATCCATAAATTGAATATTTATTTAGAGCTCCTTTGATGGCATGGAATCGGCTTCGTAGGAACGGAAACAATAGTTAAATTATTAATCATTGACTATTCGATAGAATAGAATAATAATGATATATTTAACAAGTTAATCGCGCAAATATAAATAAAATAAATAATCTGGTAAACATAAAAAATAGTAAACAAAAAAAGAACCCTACCTAATACATAAAAAAGGAATTTAAAAAAAATATCATTCGAACAAAAGTTTTGACGTATCTTTAAGATTTCTTCACGAGTTCGGAATTTTCTTGTTGTTCTCCGGCAAAAGAATCTTTAAAGTTTAATTAATAAATATATTTTGTGAAATCATCCTGATGGTTCGTTTTTTCTTTGAAGCCAAAGAAACTTCTTGACCCCTTTTTAAATAATTCTACATTTTCCCCTTTTTACAAAATTCTTCTTTTTCCCTTTATTCTCAAGATTCTCCTTTTTCTGTTTTAAAGTGACTTAACTTAATAGAAAACAACTGTTCAAATTGGAAATTAAGCTTTTAATTTTTTTTTAAACATTTTACTTTTTAGCCTGAACACTTAACTCTTTTGTTGAAAATTCATCTTTTTAGGTAGAAATTTAATCTTCTTTGTATAATATTGTTTCTTTTCTGGAGGATTCAACTATTTTGTTAAAAATTTGCCTTTTTTGTTGTATTTCTCTAGTTTCAAATTCTCTTGTTATTTTGTTGAAAATTAAATTTTTCAACTGAAAATATAAATACTTTATTTTTGGTTGGAAAAACATCTTTTAGTTGAAAATCAAACTATTTCGATAAAAATTCATGTATTTTGTTAAAAGTTTGTCTTTTGATAGACACTTTATTTCTGTAGATTAAAAATTGAACTATTTTGTTAAAAGTTTAATTTCTATGTTGAAAATAATTCTATTTTAAAAGTCTCTTTTTATATTGAAAATTTTGTTGCTTTGTTAACAAAAAATTATTTTGGATTAAAAAAATCACTGCTTTTGATTGAATCTTAATTTTATACAGGGGGCCTAAAAATTTAAATTGTGGATCAAAGAAGGCAATGCGTGTCTAATAATTATTATATGATCGGTTTTTCAATCATTAAAAATGTTCTCCCATCTAGTTAAAATATGTAAACAATTACATTTACCAAAAAAATTAAGGACCACTGCTAACGATACAAACATGGTACAAACAGCGTTCTTCATTTTTTATTAGTATAAAGAAAAATCGGATTTTTTATGCATAAAAATGTAAAAGTTAAATATTTGTCCTTTCTAATATTCTTGTGCGCGTGAATTGAAACTTTTAGTTTGAGTTCTTTAGACCTAAAGTAATATTTCACAAAAATTTAACTTGAAGGGTTAATTTTTTTGGTAAAAATTTACGTTTTTTGATTTTATTACGATTCTTTAATGGGAAATCGATAATTTTTTTCTTCTTTTATATTATGTTAGCAAGGAATATTTTAATATCATATTTATTTACTATTGTTTAATCAGAAATGGGTATTTTAAAACCAAAATCATTAAATTTAAATTCAATTATTTTTATTTCATATAAAATAATTTACAAGTTAAAATTTTTGTTGATTCAGTTAGTTTTTTTCATTAAAAATTAAAATTATTATTCAAAAAGTATTATATTTTGAAAAGGTTAAATAATTTTTTTAATAGTTTGTTATTATTTAGCATTTTACATAAATATTGGAATTTTTAATCATAAGTCATTATAATTCTAATAAGATTTAGAATATTCAAAATTATTTCGGACTATCTTGATGTTCTTGACAAAAATAGATAGAAATTGATAATGTTATTAAAACACCCTTACCCTTAGATTTAAAAGAAGGTTAACAATTTCCGAACAATAGCTCGTTATTTGTACCTTTTAAATGGAAGCCAATTATTTTAAACAAAAAGAAATTAAGTTAAGTTAGTTTTTTTCTTCGGAAATTGGTATTTTTTCCCCAAATGAGAATTACTTAACAAATTTTCTTCCTAAAAAATAAAAGAAATAAAACTAAACAATGCCAGGCCCATAAGGGGATAAACCTGCATCCCAACGAAACTTTGGTTTTATTTCCTTACTGCAGATTAAAAAAATAATTCCTTAAAATATTACAAAATCTCTTACAATATTTTGAAATACATTCAAATATTTAAAAAGCTATTTAAATTACAAAAATAACCCTAAAATCATTTATAGTATTGAAAAGTCCTGTGAAATTCTATTAAATTTGGTGAAATCTCACGAAATCCCATAAAATTCGTAGATTCACATCATCAGCACCTAAATTTTTCATTTTGATTGTCAAGACGATTTTTTTCTAAGAATTTAATTAAAACATGTTGTGATACAGTCAACTATTCTTCCATGAATAATTTTTAATCTTTTTAAATCGAATAAAATCGTTTGAAATCCCTTGAAATCATAGAAACCTCTTCAAATCTCTCAAAAGCCGTTAAATACCTTTCACATTTTTTAGAATCCCGAAAAATCATTTGAAAACGATCAAAATTACTTCAGCTCTCCTAAAATTTCTTCAAAGCCCAGGAAAAAGGTTCTTAATCCCTGAACACTCCCAAAAATATTTTAATATTTGAAATGATGTAGACATTCATAGAACTCCTATTCATTCCATGGGTAGTATACAAAATATCTGAGACCCCCTTCAAAACGATTGAAATCCTCTGAAAACTGTAGAAATCCCAAAAAAAAAAAAATTTGGATTTCGTGAAATCTTCAAAATCCTATAAAGATAGTTCAAAATCTTTCGAATTCTATACAATATTTTCAAATATTACAAGATCCAGAAAAAAATAATTCATTTTAAAATGATCTACTTGGCTGTGGTTATTTAGAATTTAGTTCTTACGTTCTTTTTAAGGAATTTAAATTCTTATTTAATAATAACTTATTTTATTTTTTGTACATTTCTCTACTACTACTAACTACTTTGCTAACAATTCATACTTCTGGTCGGATACCGACAGGTTTGCTGCACTGAAAGTGGCGATTCTTAAGGTGTTCGCAGAAGAAAATACGTCTTCAAAATGCTGGAAATGGCTCACACACGCGCCGTCCGTGCACAGACACAGAGCGCTAACCAATCACGTGCGACCTGTTGCGCTGCTGCGCTACCTGAGAATTCGATTCTTAGGTATCAAAGAGAGAGCACCTGTTCGTGGGTGCTGTCAATTTCTACCACTTAAAATTTTCTTGCCTTGATAAAGGTACTGTACGAGTACCGAAACGTTGAAGGGGATGTGGCTGGCTGCCTTCTCATTTTTCTTTCCTCTTTTTTATTTTTTTCCGAAAATTTTATTTTATTTTTTTTCAGATTACAATAAGGTTTTTTTAGTTTTCGTTTACTCGTTGTGGTTCAAATGTGGTCGTTCGATTCTTGTTTTGTTTAACAAAATCTTGCATCAATTTGATTATTGGACGTTAAATGGGATTTTAATTTGGATTTTGGTCTAATTTAAATTTCGTAAATTTTAAAAACTAACAGAATATAAAAGCTTTAAAACTCTTTAATTTTAGGATTTGAAACAAAAAAAAACATTAAATTTAAATCTAATGATCCTTTGCTTGAAAATAAATATTGCATCGGAAACGCACGAACACAACCTAATTTTTCAAAATTGAAAATATTCTTTGAAATCTGATATTTTTTGTTAAAACTACATATAATTCCCTGCAAGAAACATAACGAAAAATTGTTAAGAATTGTTAATCTTGTTCTAATTATAATGAATTTCTTTTAAACAAACCGTTTTTTGGTGTTTGCCGCTAACTTTACTGAAAATTCGTAGAAAAATATAAACCTTTAAAATCTAATGATTTTTGTTTTAAATAAGGCTAAGAAAAGTAAAAAGGGTACAATCGAAAAATCTCTAATCTTCCGAATTTCTAATCTTCTTTGTTAATTTAATAATTTCTTATGTAAAAAACTTTTTTGAAATTAATTTCAATGACTTACTTCGCTACTTAAATATTTCGATCCCTCCTTCCCAGATTTAGGAATAAAGGCTACTCTACCCCCCTTTCGTGCTGATAGCACGTGTATTAAAGCAAAGCTTGCGCTAATACTTGTTTCAGTGGAGAGACGACAAAATCCTTACCTTTTTGTGAAAGCTATGAAGGAATAGTAAAGAGTGGTATGTGTTTGGGATGAAAAGTTGGAACCATGAACGTCCAAGAATTCGTCAATATTTGCAACATTTTTTAGGCCCCCGCGCAGACAGCCGTTTAATTTTCACCCCCCCCCCCCTGTCGACTGTCCACGTGCCTCTATACAAATTTTAGGAATACAGAAGGAGTTGTCAAACCTATTTTCTGAGTTGTTGGTACTTCGCAAATCAGTTATATTTATTCTTAACGAGCGTCGACATTGTGTAAATTTTATTATTCATTTATACAGTATAAATTAAAGAAACCTAAATGAATTTTACTTTTTTTATGAAGGAATTGAAAAATAAATCCCGTAATAGAAGGCATACTAAGCTGTGGTGTTATCAGTTATATTTACAATGCTAACGGCGTCACATATTTTTAATCATGTTTGCTTATTTAAAAAAATGAAAACAAATAGTAGAATATCTTTTGGAAGGTTTGAAAAAATTCAACATGCTTTTCTATTATACATGAAAGATTTGATAAAACTTTGAAGTTGAAAATTTTTCATTATTGAAATAATACAAGTACGTCTACAGTCACTTTATATATTATTTTATTTAGGAAAGAAAAGAACTATGAGAAAAATTCTCAAACTACGGGTTATTAAAAAAAATCCGGCAGTTATTCGACAGATCGAGCTCTATGCCAGTCGTGTACTTGTTTACGGATTCGTACCACTGTGGAAACTCAACAATAAACTTGCTATGTCTACGGATATCGCCATAAATGATAAATAAGGGTTTGTTTTATTAATTAGACCCGTCACATTTTGGCGATCCTGCCAGGATAGTCCGAGACGATTACGATCAAAGTCGGCTATCTTTGAAAAGAATAGTGGAATCTTCGATTCAGTGAATTCACAAGTGATCCTTAATATTTGAAAAAATAGTGAAGTGAATTTATAAGTGATCTTCATTAATATACGGTGATATTTTCGCTGGGAACCACCGGAAAACACGTACTCGGGTCGAATTAAGTAAGTTCGACAGAGATTCCGTGGGTGAAAGTCCTAGAAAAGGTGAGACGTCACCCAACCAAGTTGGCAACGAGGGATACCATAACGTCTGTCTACGAGTCAGCGCTTGGCACCCTTCAACCCTTCAACTTTTACCGTAAGAAGCAACGACGAAACATCAATAGATTACGCTTCGAAGGCTACATTGATCAAAAGAGACACGATAAGTAAGTTTTGTTCATCTTCTGTGATTTTGTATAGATTCCTCGTTAGGCGGTATAATTCGGTTACTCTTAAAATAAAGAAAAAATTTTTTTCGATAAAAACAGCAGCAACATGTCCACGATAGAAAATTCCCAAGACAACTTCCAAAACACTTCCCAAGACAATTCCCAATTATCTTCAGCACTCCTTAGCGTTGAGGAAATTAAAAATCTGGCTAGAAAAGAGGACCAACTCATAACGGAAGACGATGAGGCTAGTTCTCGTTCCGGGAATTCAGAAAGTTCATTGGATAGCTCGGACGAAAGCAAAAGAAAGAATGCAGGTCCCCTTTATCCGGTAAATCAGCTGGAACGGGCTCAAAAGTCTTTGCAGGACGTTCCCCTAAGGAATGCGAGCTCCCTCAATTTAGTAGGTCAGGAAATGCATTTTCAAAAGCTGCACAGGGCGTATCACTAAGGAATGCGAGTCCCCCGAGTCCAGTAGTTCAGGACGTGCAGGTTCCAGACTTTACGCAAAGCATACCGCCAAGGGACCTGGGTCCTTGGAATCCA
>NC_046662.1:27063978-27065807 GCF_010883055.1 Belonocnema kinseyi | reverse complement strand
TCGAATGATAAATTACAACTTGACGGCAACTCACACGATCTGATCGATGACGGTATTTTAATCCCGCCAAATCAAATTAAATTAATTAAACTACCCGTAACAGAACCACATGAACATGTGCGATTTCTAGACAACCCACATATTCCAGATTCTATTTTTCGAATTGAAAATTATGAAATAACGATACCTATTTCCAATGATTCTCCTAAAGCAAAGATAATCAGCACATAGGAATTCCAATACAAATTCCTTACAATCAAGCCTGAAGAAGAGCAAATTCATTATATTTCAGAAGAAGAATTTGCCTCACGAATTAAAATTTTAACGCAAAATTCGAGGCTTAGTCATATCGAACCAGAACTCCGCGAAACTGTTGCTAAAGTTGTTCAGTCTTACCATGACATTTTCGCACTACCAGGCGACCCTCTCCCGAGTAGCAACTTAACTGACCACCGTATTGTCCTAAAAACAGAAAAAATCATCAACAATAAGTCTTATCGGCCGCCCGAGTGCCACAAAAAAGAGATTGAAACCCAAGTAGCTGAAATGCTGACAAAGAAAATAATCAGGCACTCCGAGTCACCCTATAACTCACCGTTATGGGTAGTACCCAAAAAGATTGACGCCTCTGGAAAGCGAAAGTGGCGAATTGTTGTAGACTTTCGTAAGATTAACAAAATTACTGACCAGGACGCTTATCCGCTTCCTATAATTGACGATATTTTGGACGGTCTTGGAAAAGCAAAATTCTTCTCGGCATTCGATTTAAGTGCCGGCTTCCACCAAATACCTATGGAAGACTCTTCAAAAAAGTATACTGCTTTCTCGACTCCTGAAGGGCATTTCGAGTTCGAAAGATTACCCTTCGGGCTCAATAATGCTCCCGCAACGTTCCAGATAATGATGGACAATGCGCTCAGAGGATTAATCGGGAAGATTTGCTTCGCATATCTCGATGACATTGTGGTGTTCGGGTCAAGTATAGAGGAACATAATCAAAATTTAGTATTACTTTTTGAACGACTTCGTCCAACTGGACTTAAGCTACAGCCTGATAAGTGCGAATACTTTAGGCCTGAGCTAGAATATCTGGGACATATTATCACAAAGGATGGAGTGAAACCTAACCCTGCAAAGTTATCTGCAGTTTCAAATTTCAGACAACCTAAGAACGTGAAGGAGGTTAGATCCTTTTTAGGCCTTTCAGGATACTATCGAAAATTCATAAAAAAACTATTCGACCATCGCAAAACCTTTGGCCGAACTTACAAAAATCTGTCAAGAATTTATTTGGACACTCAAATGCCAGGAAGCATTTGAAAGATTAAAAGACTCCCTATGCCAAGCACCCGTCTTACGCTATCCCGATTATAATAAACAATTCTCGTTAACAACTGATGCCTTAAATGTTGGCCTAGGTGCAATCTTATCACAAGAGGGGCACCCTTGTTGCTATATTTCAAGAGTTTTGAATGATAATAAACAGAATTATACAACGACCCAGAAGGAACTACTGGCAATAGTGTGGGCAGTTAGACGCCTTCGACAATATCTACTGGGACGTAAATTCACAATTTTTACCGATCATCAAGCACTCACATGGTTATTTAACGTTAGAGATCCATCCTCCCGATTAATTCAATGGCGCTTCCTTCTAGAAGAATACGAGTATAAGATAGAATATAAAAAGGGTTCAGAAAATACAGCAGCTGATGCTCTCTCGCGGTCCTCAGGGCCATTTAGCCCACTAAAACCATTGTTTGACGAGACTGAGTCTGACGAAATCTCAACCTTCGAAGAAGAACCTCAAGAAAATTCTAGTCCAGAAA
>NC_046662.1:27054890-27063878 GCF_010883055.1 Belonocnema kinseyi | reverse complement strand
GGCGAGAACAAATCGATAGCCCGGGCACGAGAATTAGGGACATGGGTCAATATGGAATTAGAAATTATCGATTATATCAAAAGGTGTCACACGTGCCAAACTAAAAAATTACAAAGAGTTAGACAAAGGGCTGAAGCGATCATTCCTGATACGCCAACCAATCCTAACGATAAAATCGCAATGGATATTTTTTGACCCCTACCCGTTACAGTTCGGAAAAACGAGTACATTCTGTCGATTCAGGACATGCTTACAAAATACCTCATTTTAATTCCCTTAAATAATGCCACATCCGAATCAATTATTGAATAACTCTTCGACTATTATATTTACACTTTTGGATCCCCTAAGCACATCTTAACAGACCAGGGACAAAATTTTGTCTCAGAATTAATCCAAAATTTTGAGAGTCTTTTTAGAATCAAACACGTTAAAACCACAACGTTCCACCCGCAAAGCAATGGAGCGTTGGAAAGAACACACGCGACAGTTAAAGATTTGATACGGACCGCAATGGCTGACAATCACATCGAATGGGATGACACTCTAAATTTCATTTGCATGGCCTATAACACGATGATCCATGAGGGCACTGGATTTTCACCCTTTCACCTAACATTTGGAAGAGATGCAAACTTACCTTCACTACTTGCTACCACACCAAGCCTTAAATACCCTGAGTTAGTGAGACTTTGGAAAGAAAGGCACGAAAAATACATACGGCGGGCTCGCGAAAGTATCGAAAAATCAAAAGAAAAATACAAGCGGGTCCAAGATGCAAAAATAGTCATCCCTCAGAAAATTTTTGAAATCGGTGATTTAGTATTACTCGAAAACAATAAAACAGGGAAGTTATTGGCAAACTGGAAAGGACCTGCCACTATAATCGGCATCCAAACCAATAATAACTACGTAGTTCTTATTAACAATGAACGACAAAGAATCCACGCCAATAAATTAAAACCATACTACTACTAGTTTCAGGTACCATGAAGATCGTATTCCTGGCAATACTGATCTTCGGAGTCCGGGCTGATGTCCAAATTAAGGATCTTGGGGACACCACGATTTTTTCTGAAAACCTTGGCACAACCAAGCTCTACCATGAGACTTGGAAACTGATCCTGGGAATCGACACGCAGAACTTCGAAATTAAGTTTTCACAAATATACGAAACCTTTTATCAGTCTATACAGATGTGTGACCATTGCCCTGCCCAGTTTGAATTAAAACTTTTAAAAAATCGTTTAAATCCCTTAGGAAACTCGAAATTTCTATTTTCTCAAATACTAGGTGAATCTCGTTCTCGCAGAGGAATATTGAACGCAATCGGGTCTGTTTCTAAAGCTCTTTTCGGTACTCTCGATAACAACGACTTAGAGCTCATTAATCAAGAATTTGACAAGATATTTCAGGATAATAAAGTAATGGCCGAAAAAATCGGAAATCAAACCCGAATAATAAAAAATGTATTGAACAGTGCCTCACATGACTTACAAACTCTAAATGAACAATCAAGAGATTAAACACAAGAAATTAACAGAATAATTAACGAAACAAATTCCAATACAAAAAATATCGCAATTTCTAATTTAATTACAACAACAGAGATTTCAATTCCCGAATACAGTGAGGATCTAAATCTAATCATTGACGCAATAAATGATGGGAAGCATGGCATTGTGCACCCTCGAATTTTGACACCCGAGATTTTGATCCTAGAACTCAAACAACTAGAAGAAGTTAACAATCAGAAATACCCTATTAAACTATCCGTTCAAAATTACCAACACATTGTTGATATATCCGAAATTACCATTGGAATAATCAATAAACGACTCGTTTATATAGTAAAGGTTTCTGTCTTAGAGCACGAGGATTTTCAAACCCTACACCTAATTCCTATTCCCATCCGCCAAGGAAATGGATTCATAGCCCCAATTCCCTCACATGAGATTATCCTCACAAACCCTGAAAAAAGCTTTCATGTACCCATGGATTTGAATACTTTCAAACTTTGTAAAAACATAGATGAACTCCGAATTTGTAAACGAATGAAACCAACTTATTTAATTAGCGAGATCCATTTCTGCGAAACAACTATTATAAAACACCAAAACAAATTTATTTCCGATCAGACATGTCAATTTTCAGTTTTTAGAAGTCTTGAATTAGTATTTATCCCATTAAAGGACTCTAATCAGTATATTGTAATTCCTGAAACACCTTCAGAATTAAACGTACTATGCGGTGCGAATGCGCAAACACTCAAACTTGATTCTCCAAGTGAAGACTGTATAATTGATGAATATAAATGAAGATTGTATAATTCAAACACCAAAGTCTATTTTAAAACTGCGAAAATCCAGTGTAAGACAAAGCGACATCTACTTCAAAGAGAATGTATCCTATAAACTCAATGCCGAAGATATTAGTTTACTAAGCCCGCAATTGCCTTTAATTCAAGAATCTCTACACCATGAAAATTTCAAAGAATTGCGACAAAACTTAAACGATATGGAAACTTCATTAGAGGCTATAAAATCACGCCGTCGAACGCGGACCTGGATTGAAACAAGTACAGATATTCTTACCTATCTAGGATACGTAGCTCTAGGATTGATAACATTGTTCACATTGTATAAAATAGGCTTCTTCGATCTTTTAAGGCTAATCATACCCAAAACCCTATGTATACGATTATTTTACGTTGATACGACCGTACATACAACTTCTACTGTTCATTACACAGCGATTGCAACGGCACCACTATTCTTGAATCCTGTACAACCAATAGACTCGAACTTTAGGTTAATTGCGGATGAAAACGCAAACATTGTTTCCAAAAGGGTTAAATTGCGAACTTAGGGACTAAGTTCGGTCTAAGCAGAGGGATGTGACGAGCTTGTAGTCACCCCCACTCCAGGGTCCAAATAGTTGGGACCCTAAACTGACCTATCCTTCCAACATTCCGGCAGTTATTCGACAGATCTAGCTCTATGCCAGTCGTGTACTTGTTTACGGATTCGTACCACTGTGGAAACTCAACAATAAAGTTGCGATATCAACGGATATCGCCATAAATGATAAATAAGGGTTTGTTTCATTAATTAGACCCGTCACAATATGTTTTTTGACAGATATTCTAAGTTATTATTAACGATTCACAAGGGAAGCAAATGTCAATTTATTAATTATCTACTACTGGGTAGGATTGTATAATAATAAGATATGCAAAAAATTCATTCGTACGTATGTAAATGAAAATGTACAAAAATATAAATAATCTATTGATTATAAACAAACATTAGGTTTATGTGAAGCTTCTTGTTGTTCTTCGGCAAAAGAACGTAAAAATTGTCGTCAAAGATCGTCAGATACATTGATTTTTTTTCTAAATATTCCTAAATTTTGTGTGGGGTAGTCCATTAATCTATTTTTGGGTGCCCAAGATTTTCAAGATTTATTAAATAAGTATATTTTGTAATATAAATACTAAAAGGTGGTTTTTCCTTTCTTTCGCTTTTCATTCTTTCCATCTTCTTTTCCATTCGTTTTTCCATCTTCTGGAAAAAAAAATTAATTTTAATTCTAACTGTTAGCACATCCTATAATACTTGACTACAAATGAACATATAAAATTGCTTTAATATCCAGGAGGTGTTAGTTAAGGGAGCGTTCACATATAACATAACCTTATTTTCAAACTTTTTAAAGCCTGCCCCCTTCCCTTTTGTAACATACTATAACCATTTCTTTTGACCTCCCCCCACTACCCCTTCAAAAATCGCCGTTAACAAACATTTTCTTTTTTCATTATGTTTTAAAAACATAATAGATGTTTTATAAATAAGAACAATATTGTGTAAAATGAAGTATTGTCTAGACATAAATGAAACAATATTTTAAACTAACACTAAATGTTGCCATGGTCACCAAATCCTTGAAAACCCTGGCCTACCCCTCTTGATAGAGACTGATAGGCACGGGTCACACAGTAGATAGGTGTCTTAACGGAAACTTTGGAACACCACGTTGAATCCCATAGTCTGCAGACCTGCCGCCTGCAAGCGGGACTCTGCGGAGGGTGTTTCTTTTTTCCCTATTTTCTCGTTTGACGATAATAGGAATACAAAAAATAAAACAAAATAAAAACAATGATGGGCCCGTTTCGGGACCCGCTTCTAACCCACCGCCGAAAGTTAAAGGCACCTTAGGGGTCAATCCACCAGAAGCGGGACGAAATTATAATGATCGTGACAATTCTGTCGGCACGATAGAAGTGCATCTAACGGAACTATTTGTGAGGTTTAGGCAACGCAGTGAAGTACAAAAGAAGAAAACCCGCAAGGCGGAACTCTGGTACAGCTACCAAGGCACACCTTAGGGGACAGTGGCTGCGGGATTTACACCTTAAACAACTCCGTAGGCCTATTCTATAGGCTATAGGAAAAGGGGCTCCAGAGAAACTCTTCCTAACAGGGAGTTGAAACAGCTGAATGCCCTCGATACACAGAGACTCACTTTCGCGCAGATAGCCAAAAACGCTTTATCCGGTCGGGGACGTTCCTACTCGAGGTCTCAGACATCTGTTCGAGACACTGGATAGTGGAGAGGTCTTGAACGTTAAGCCTCAAACAGGGACTATACCTGGAGGGCAATGAGCGAAATGTCTGCTAAGATACCGCAGAGCGAGTCTACTAATTTCTGGAACCCCCAGATTCCAGCGACCGTGCAGCGGTGCCTTGGATTCTAAAACCTGAATCTGTGCACTGATTGGTGGAGGGTATATTTCAAGGGGCGAGGATCCTAGCTAAGGGGGAGACACTTGTTCTTCGTCTACTTGAATCCTCATTCAGAACCCTTGTGGCTGTAGACTACTGACTCTATTTAAAGGCAGGAGCCCAGAAGCGTCCGCAGCTGCCCCGAGTTAGCCTTTTAATGGCGGAGGCCATTTTCGATTCAGGGACTTAAAAGGAGAAAAATGAGAGGTAATTATTGCTTCGGGTTATTTCTCAGGTGATGCTGAGGGACTCCCCCCCCCCACCTCACAGACAGGTAGAAACTTTAATTCGGCACTGTCAGGCGAACAGGATTCCTCTGCTTTTGGGTTCTGATTTAAACTCTGATCATACGGGGTGGAGGAGCACAAAAATAAGTTACAGAGGACGATATTTATTCAAATATCTAGCTGGCAGCGAGCTGGAGATTCCGAATCTAGGTGAAGCTTCCACATTCCAGATTGAAAACAGGAGTGAGTTTATCGAGTTGACTCTATGTTCGGATGATCTGAGGAGCTGAGTAGTAGGCTAGAGAAACTTTGATAAGGCAAAATACTAGATAGCAAAATTAACTCGTTGAAGCACCTGGAGACCTAATGACATGGCTCTTCTCCGCTGTCCTCAACTTAAGGATCCAGTATGCGGCCGTGGTCTGTTGACCACGAACGAAACTCAAAATGATGCAAGACAGACTGCGTTGATTGCAAACGCTAGCATTTAGGGGTTTACAGGAGCAATGAGAACTAATCTTACAGCGGTGATAGGGTTCATGTTCTGTGAAGCACCCCTACATGGCACGATAACTCCAAGAACGGCACACGTGATGGGTCGCCTGGTAAGAGTAAACAGATAAACTCAGAGGCTTGGCACACTGGGCTCTAGAGTGACATCAGCACACTGCGGATTCTAGAGATGAGGCAATACAAAATAACAAAACGCTTCAACTTTATTAAGGCTTTCCACATCTGCATTTCAAGCAGGGGAATTTTGAACGAGAATGAGGGGGATGAGGGTCCCGGTTGAAAGACATGTTACTGTCTTTCAGGCGGAACTCCTGGCCCACCTTCGCTGTGCTGAAACATTATTAGAAGAAAATGCTGCTGCAGACAGATTACGATCTGCTCGGATAGCTAAGGAGCACTAACCGCAATACTGAAACCAGGCTTCACATCAAAACTGGCCTGAGAATGCGAAATGGTATTAAAGCAACTTATAGAAAAAAATTGGCTCTCATGTGGGTCCCTAGTCACGCAGGCATCAAGGGCAACGAAAGAGCAGACCAGTTGGCAAAATACGCTGTGGCTTGTGAATCTGTACAAAGTTACCTTAAATACTGGGAGCAAACCAGGGGTTGCTGATAGGCAAAATGCATTCTGAACAATACGTACGAAATGGATCGTGCCAGAGAAATCCTGGGATTGCCAAAGAACGAAATAAGGACAGTGGTTTAGAGGCTCACTGGGCACAAACAACAAAATGCGGCAGGGATGATAAAACATCCCAGCATGTATTATGCCAGTGCCCAGCATCAGCTAAGCTCAGTCAGAAAACTCTTAGGGGCAGTTTTATGGAACCTGAGGAAATCATAAAGTAATCGGTGATTGACAAGCTAGGCTATGACCTACAAGGGTTTCTCGCCTATCTTAAAATCAAATAACTAATGTATGTACAAATTGAGATTCACCAATTTTAAATTTCTTTATTACCGCAAGTAATACAAAATGAAAATAAAAATAATAATATTATGAGTAGCTCAGTTGGTTAAACACTCGGACTTGACCTCAGAGGTCCGGGATTCGATCCCTGAGCCGTTAACTCTGGAAATTTTTCAATGTACCTTTACCGAGGTTCTAATGGTTTGGAACCCACCTTAAGCTGTAGATTCCTCCATCGTGTACTTGACTGCAACCTAGTCCGTCAATGATGGGGTAAAAACCAAAAATCAAATTCTTGGTCATCACAAATTAAATTATAAGAAATATTGCAATATGACACACAATTTTAAAAATAAAAATGGTTAAAATTCTCAGAATGAGGCGCGATCTCGAACTCTCAGATCTTGTTCTAAAATAAGAAATTAAACAGTTTTAGCCACTAAAATTTTATTTTTAATTAGATTTTACAAAAACATGCTGCTATATTTTGAAAGAATAGCCAATTGTTTGATGGAACCAGACGGGGCTATCTTCGATTTTGCCAACTTCACAGGACAAGCTTTTCCACATCGGATAGATTTTTTAATGATAACGAGAAGCAATTTTTTTAGAAGTCAGATTTTTAACTAAATTTTCAAAGAAAAATTACAAGATTTCTAAGAATTTTACACGAGTTAAGGAATTTTGAAAGACCCCCAATTATTCGAAAGAATTTACAGGATTTAAACAAATTTGAACATTTTCATCTGATTTTAACAGTTTTCAAAAAATTACAGGAGACTTTGAAAATTTAAAGTAATTTAAAAAAAATGTATAGGACATTGGACACCTAAAGATTTAAAGCTCGTCCTTCTAGGATTTCTAGAAATATTTGGAAAATAAATCAAATCAAATCAAATTTCAAGGGATTTTAGGATATTTAAAGAATTTCAACAATTTAACAATTCAAAAATTTACATCAGAAATTTAAACGCTTAACTGAATTTACGAAATTAAACAATATTTGAAATACTTTAATAAACGTTTGCGGATTTTGAAGATTTCGAAGGTTTTCAAAGATCTTAAAGTATTTCAAAAATTTTAAGAATGTTCAGCGATTTTGAAGGATTTCCAAAGACTCTAAATAATTTCACAAAGTTAAAGGGATTTCATAGGAGTTTTAATTATTTCAAAATATTTACGGGATCATAAAAGATTTGAAGCTATTTTATGATTCCAAAATTTGTTTAGAGATTTCGAAAATTTTAAGGAATTAAACAAATTGAGATACTTTCCAAGTATTTAATGCTTGATTTTAAGGGATTCCTAGACAGGTGTTGTAAATAAATTAAATAAAATCACATTTGAAGAAATTTTCAGCAATTCCAAATATTTAAAAAGATTTTTACGATTTCGAAAGTACAGTAAAACTGAAACTATGTTTTATACTTCAATGGTCAGAAATTACTAGAAGATTTAAAATTTTGTTAAAATTATAATGACTTTTTTGAGAATGTCATTTGTCGTTGCAAAAATTCTGACGTAACCTAAAATTGCTCGGAATTATGAATCCTTTTTAAAAACTTATGATGTTTGAATAACATTTTTAATTTCCGACGGAAAACAGAAACAAAATCCAAAATTCCTTAAACCTCTAAATTTTATTAATTTAAACGCAATTCTTTGGATTTACGTAGAATGACTATTTGTTTAAAAATAAAAATTTAAGGTGTAAGATTCTAATATGACCAACAATTTTGAAAAGTTTATAAAACTTTTCTGAAATATAAGTTTTCTGTCAAAAATACCAATTTCTGAAAAGAAAGACTTACATAAACCCAAATTTTTAAAATATTATAAGTCTTTTACAAATTTCAATGATTTTTGTTTAGAAATGCTAGTTTTTGATGTAAATTTCTAATGGAAACTGAAATTTCTCAACATTATCGATCTTCTTTGAAAACTAATGATTTTGGAATAAAAATGTCGGTGTTAGATTTTTATATTTTGTAGAAAAAACATTGAATTTAAATCCAATGAATTTTTGGTTTGAAGATAAATATTTCATCGTAAACGCAACAAGATAACTTAATTTTTAGAAATTGTAAATATCCTTGAAAATTTAATACAAATTTTATTAACACTACCTATAATTTCCCACAAAGAAACATAACAAAAGATTCCTGAAAATGTTTAAATTTATTTAAATTATGATAACTTTTTTTGAAAGTCCCAGGCTTTTAGAATGCAAATCTTTTTTAAAAAATTCTTATTTTTAGCGAAAAGTCCAAATGCATTACATGCATAAAATTTACATTAATTTATGAGATAATTTTAAACAAATTTAAAGTCTTGAATTTAAGATAGAAAAAAATTTGAAGTAATGAAAAGCTAATTAGGTTTATAATAAAGATTGTGAGATTTTGTAGACATTTTATTTAAAAAATTTCTAAAGAAAGAAATGTGTATTTCTTCAAAAGTTTATTTTGCTTTACATTAAATTAATAAGATCAAGGAAATAAATTTTTTAATTTCAACATAACTATTACCTGAAAATTTAAATTTAAATTTAA
>NC_046662.1:27021583-27054880 GCF_010883055.1 Belonocnema kinseyi | reverse complement strand
CCCCCTCTATCCACGTATAAATATTTCGTGTCATATTTATATAAAATTATACATATTCACTTTAGTAATTGTTTTGAAAATTCACAAACTGCGGGTTATTTAAAAAAGAAAGAATCATGAACAGACTTCTTCGACACAGTAATGTCCGCTTTTCTTATATATGTTTTTTGATAGTTATCTTGAGTTATTATAAAACATTCACAAGGGTTTTTATTCACCGCTAAGAAATGTTGTAACTTAGTTTTTGTTTTGTTGAAAAGCAATTCAAATTTAATTTTAAAACAATCCATAAATTCGATATTTATATAGAGCTCCTTTGATAGCATCTAGTCAGCTTTTTGGGGATGAAGGCAATAGTTCATTTATTAACTTAAAATATATTTATTATTTATTAACTTAAAAATATAATTAATTAAATTTTTTTTAATTTTCTAAACATTTTTGACGCTTCTGAAATATGATTTTTTAATATTCCCAAACATATTTTAAATATTATATTTGAATCAAAACTCTTTTTTAATTTTTACAAAAATGTTATAAAAATTATATTTATATAAATTAAAAAATAAACTGATAATGTTAATTTTCTTCATCTCAATTCTCAGAATTTAATTTCAGCTCGAATTTAAATGTTTAGAAACTGTTAACAAATAAATATTTAATTGAAATTGTTTTATCTTGTGATATTATTAATATTATTTTGTATTTTTTGTGGTATTGAGAAAAAAGGTTTAAATGGATGAATTGCAGTTAGTACTTACATTAAGCAAATTTTTCATTTTTCAATTTTTATTTCACGGAAATAAAAAAATATATTTTAGGTTTCGAGAAAAAATTAGAATGGTTTTGTATTTCGAAAAATTAATTTGAACTTTATCACATCAAAAGATTTCAAAACTTTTTAAAAGATTTCTATGATTATCAAACAATGAAAATTTTCTAATGAATTTTTATTTTGAAAAATGAACTTTAAGATAAAATTAAAGAAGGTTTACAAACATTTCAAATTAGTTCTCAAAATTTCAAAAAAGGGTGTAAAAGATTTTAAAACAAAATGTTTCGGATTTAGTAAGATTAAAAAATATTCAAAAATTGACTAAATTCAAGACATATTTCGAAGAATGAAAGAGATTAACAAATATTGTAAAATTTAAAATATTTATAGAAATCTAGTTTTTCAAGCTCTCAAAAAAAACTTTGGAACCCACAAAAGAATTTCCAGAAAAATTTTATTCACATGAAAATACTTTTAGGAATTTAAGATGTTTTAAATTGATAAAAAATATTTCCAGACATTTCCGAAAATTGATAACAAATTTATATATATATATATATATATATATTCCAAGCTTCTTAAATTTCTGAATATCTTTCAAAAAGACTCCAATTTTTCCTAAGGTTTTGTAAAAATTCTATAAAATAAAAAAAGTTCCTTATAATTTTCTACACTTTTTTAACGCATTTGATATATCAAAAACTCTTTTTTAATATTTACAAAAATATTATGAGAATTATATTTGTACAAATTGAAAAATAAACTTATAATATGAACTTGCTTGCTCTTAATTCTTAGAATTTAATTTCAGCTTAAATTCAAGTGTTTAGAATCCGCTAACAAATAAATATTTATTTAAAATTGGTATATTTTGATATTCATAATACTAATTTGTACTCTTTATGGCATTAGAAAAAACTTTTAACTAGATGATTTACAATTAGTACTTACTTGAAAAAAATGTTTCATTTATTTATAGACAATACTTCATCTTAAACAAATTTCTTTTTATTTAGAAAGCATTTATTATGTTTTTAAATATAATATCAATAATTTTTGTGAACGGCGATTTGTGTGGGGGGGCGGGGGTCACAAGAAATATTAAAGTCTCTTTCAAAAGGGGGGTGTGGGTTAAAAATGTCGAAAATAATGTTATTTGATATGTTAACGCTTTCTTGACCTATTAGTATATATTTAATATTAGCACCTATTAGTAGTAGTACATATTAGTACCTATTAGTATTTTACAAAATCTATAAAAAAATTCGAGTCTTTTTGAAAGATGTTCAAGACTTTTAGAAGGTTGAAAGAAATAAAAAAATGTTTGATCAATTTTCGGAAATGTTTCCAAATTTTTTAATATTTGAAATCAATTTGAAATATCTTAAATTTCTGAAAATATTTTTAACTGACTCGAATTTTTCTTATAGTTTTAAAAAATCATGCAAAATGTAAAAAAATTGCATTTAAATCTTCTCAATTTTCCCATTAATTAAAGGAAATTTTCTTAATCCAATGAAACCTTTAAAAATTCTTTTGAATCTTCTAAAGACTTTTTTTTGAAACCTTGAAAAACTCATTAGAGATTTTCACATGAATTTTAAGTAAATTTTTTGTTCACCTTCTCATCTTTAAAAATTATTCAGATTTTTTCTGAATCATATTTCAATTCTGCAAAATTATAAAAATGACTTTACAATCTTTTAAACCATTCTTTGAGATTCTTAGAAATCTTTTGAAATGTTTTGAAATCTTTTCAAATAATTTCTTAAAATAAATTTTTTGCCATAAAAAAAATTTTAATTTTTACGAGAATTACTTTTTAATCAATTCTAAACTTCTAAATATCTTTTGATTTAACTTGATTTTTATTTAAATTATGTAATATGGTAAATGGCAAAATTGACCAATTTTTCTTTAAAGTCTTTTAAACTCTTTTTGAAAATGCTAGGATGTAATTAAAAATGTATAATAATCTTTCTTAATTTTCCCTTAGAATGTATTTAAAAAAACAATAATTTATAGCTTTCCCATGAATCTTCAGAACATTTTTTTCATTCCTTTGACACCCTGCTAATTAAGTTTACGTACAATATTTTTTGCATCCTGAAAAATTAAAAAAGATTGTATTATATTCTTTTCGACATATTTTGCAATTTTAAAAACTTAAAACTGTTCTTTGAAAATAAAACTTAAATCATCTAAGATTTTCCCAGAAATACTTAAAAAAATAATAATCTCCCCAAACCTTTCATAATTATTAAAAAGCTTTTAATTTTTCGTTAATGCTGCAAAATAAGATTTTGTCCATAATTTAATTCTTCATATGTCATTGAAAATGTAAACGTAAAAAGATTGTTTAATTCATAGGATTTATGATCTAAAATATTCGAAACAAAGATTGTTAAAATTCTCAAATTACGGCTCGATCTCGAACTCTTGCATATTATTTTTAAACAAAATTTTAAGAGTTTCAGCCACCAAAACATTATTTTTCTTGAGATTTTATAAAAATATGCTGCAATTTTTAACAGAATAGTTAAGAATTTCATAGAATCACAAGGTACCACCTTTGATTTTTCCAACTTCACAGAAAAGGCTTTTCGAATTTGGAAACATTTTTTAATGAGTATAAGAAGCAATTTTTCCGAGAAGTCAGATTTTTAAATAAATTTCGAAATAAAAAGAATGAATTTATAACCAATTTATGATTTTCAATTTGACTATCATTTTTTATGGGGAGTTTGTAACGAAGCTCAAATATTTTAACATTTATATGTTACTCTTAAAGAAAAACCATTTGCGACACTCAAATTAATCGAAAATTATTTTTCGATGTTCCATAATACATTTATGTTGAAATTAAATTCTGAGAATTGAGAACAAGAAACTTAGTGTTATCACCTTGTATTTATATTTATGTGAAAATAATTTTCATAAGGTTTTTGAGAAATTTTTAAATATTTTTAAATATTTTAGTCACAAAAGAATCAAGAAGATTTTAAAGAATTTTTTTTATTAGATAGGACTTTACAAAATATTATAAAAAATTCTTGTCTTTTTGAAAGATGTTTAGAACTTTTAGAAGTTGGAAAGGAATCAAGATATATTTGATAAATTTTTGAAAATATTTCCGAGTTTTCAAAAATTGTAATTTATTTAAAATGTCTTAAATTCCTGAAAATATTTTTAATTCACAGGAATTTTCTCATTATTTTTAAATATCATTCGAAATTAAAAAAATTACCTTACTATCTCCTAACTTTTCCCAGCAATTTTAAAAACATGTTTTTTATTCTCTTGGAAACTTTCGAAATGATTTTCAATTTTACGAAATTTTTTTTGAATTTACCCGATTTTTGTTCGTTTTTATTTTGTAATCTTAACAAATTGAACGTTTTGCTTTAAAATGTTCTAAAATATTTTCAGGAATTTTAGGAAATCGTTTGTTATGTATAAAAACCTTTTTCAGTTTCCTCTTAATGTTAAATTCTCAATATAAAAAGTTATAAAAAATTTCCACACGAATGTAAAGAAAATTCTTTTTTTTATTCTTGTCAGACCTTCTAAACCTTTGAATTCATACAAGTTTTTGAAATTTTTCATGCATTTTTTATTTATTCTGCAAAATTTTAAAAATTGTTTTAAAATCTTTGAGATTCATCTTTGATTATATTTGAAATCTTCTAAAGTCTTTTGAAGTAATCTCTTCAAATTAATTTTTTTAAACAACAAATTATTTTAATTTTTCCCCGGAACCTGAAAAAATGTCTTTAATTTTCGTGAAATTTTACAAAAATCTTTAAAAATCTTTCCAGGTTTTAATTATTTTTTAATCGTTTTAAAACTTTTGAATATCTCTTAAAACTACTCAATTTATTTTCTTAAATTATGTGATATAGCAAAATTGCGAAATTTTGCTTCAAAATCTGTCAATCACTTTTTACAATTTTTAGGAAATAATTCAAAATGTTTTGTGATCATTTATGATGATTTTGAGAACTTTTTTTCATAACCTGACATAATTTAGTTCACCTAAAAAAATTTTAAATCTTGAAAATTAAATAAAAAAACGTTTCCAAAGTCTTCCACATTCTTCTAACTCGCATTTTAAAATCTTTAAAACTTAAAATTATACTTTTAAAATAAAACTGAAACAATTTCTCCTCAGATCTTTTATGATTATCCCTTAGAATCCTTTAAGTGTTTTGCAATTCCGTGAAATCTTTTCAATAGGTTATAATTAAAATTGAAAATTTTAAATAGATTATGATATTTGGAATTTTATAAAATATTTTTAAAAATTACAAGATCCCTTTAAAAATTATTAAAATCTTATAAAATTAAAAAATAACTTGGAAGCTTTTCTTAAAAATTAAACTATCGTTACGAAAATTTAACCACTTGGTAGAAAATTAACTAATATCGTGAAAATTAATTTTTTCAAATATTGACGGAGGCTTATAAGTATACTCGAGAAAAAAAAATCAGGTTAAATTTTTTTATTTAAAGGTTGTTATGTAGAGTTTAGTGGTTGCATTATTTTTAGGGAAAAGTCACGATTCTTATCTAATCACAACGGTCTAGGCCTTTTTTTATTCTTGGATGGATTCTCTACAATTCTATTTGGATTTTATTTTAAAAAATAAATTTGGAAATCATACAATTAATATTGCAATAATCATTAATATTTCAAGTTAAACATCATAGAAATATAATTGTAGTGTGTCCTTCAAAGAAGAAAATTAGGCATCGATCATATCATTAAATAAGAATTCTAACTTATCCTTAAAGATAAATCAGAAACTAAATCTCTTAATTTCTTTAAGGACCTAAAAAAGTACACCAAAGTTCGATTTGACCCGTTCACTTTTTCAAGAGTTATCGTGTTCACGGACGGACGGCGGGACGGACAGGCAGGCAGACCTGATCGTAAAATCTTTATTTTCGGATTCATGGGTTCTCGAAACGTTAAGATCCGTTGCAAAACTGTAGTGTCAAGTTTCGAACAATTCTAATACTTTTTTAATCAAAAATTTTGATAATGTAAAAATTCATTTGTTAATTTACTAATTTAGTCTGATATCAGTGAAGGTTTAATTGATTATGCAGATAAATATTTCTAGCTCTAGGAGAAGCATTAGTAATCATTATGATAATTTCATTTTGAAAGCGTTGGAGTTTATGTAAGTTTGAATTACTCGTACTGCTCCAGGCTGGGACGGCATATAAGAGCATAAGTCTAATTATCACAGTGTATAGAAGAGTTTTGTTTTTAATATTTAATCTTCTTTTCTTACAGAGTAGGCAGTAGAGTATATCCAGCAGTTTTGGTTTTCAAAGTCAGTTAATTCCATTTTTCTTTTCTTTTAACGATGATTATAGCTTATTCTTGTAAAAAGCATAAGTTCGATTTTCTCAATATTGGCAGAGCTTCCTCTTATGGAAATATTTTATTACTGCATTTGCAATTTCCTGCAGCTTTCTTAGAGCTCTTACGAGACTCCAAGAAGCCGAATAAAGTGCTGTATCATCAGAAAATAATGAGCACCTAATACCTTCTAGAGTCCCTATATCATCAATGTAATATAAAAAAGAAGCAGCCCCAAGATGGATCCTTCGGGAAACCCTGCATTAAATCTTTCCTTTTTTGATGCGGTACCATTTACTGTTAAAAAACCTTTTTATTTTTAAGTTATCATGCAATAATTTTAATTAAATAGGTAGGATATTTGAGTTTGTCACGTTAGTAAATTAGCTCTCTATGTCACACGGAATCGAAGACTTTTTCAAGATCCAAGATAAATATGGCGGTTAAGATATTTGTGTTAAAGTTGGTGCTAATATATTTAGTTAGTCTAATTAGTTGCTGTACTTTGCTTCTGTTGCGTCTGAATCCGAACTGTTCTGATATTAAGATATTATTTCGCCTTTCAAAATTCAACATTCTGTTGTAAATTATTCGTTCAAAGACTTTTACAAGTGTAGGGAGTAGACTAATTGGTCGACAGCTTGCTGGAAATATCTTGTCTTTTCCAGACTTGTGAAATGGTATAATGTTCGCAGTTTTCCACATTTCAGAGAAGTAGGAAAGCATTGAGCAGGTATTAAAGATATGCATCATTTAAACGTGAGTAGTCATGATCGCTTCTTTAATCTCTTTAAGAAAGGTTAGGTCTACATCTTTAATTTATATTTAAGAAATTTAAATTATATTTAAATCCAAATTAAAATTCCTATTTAACGTCCAACAATCAAATTTATGCAAACTCCTGAAAAAACAAGAATCCAACGAACAAATTTAGACCACAACAAACAAACAAAAATGCCCCTACTGTTTTCTGAAAAATCTCAACAAATAAAATTTCTAACAAAAGTAAAAGAAGAGGAAAGAGAAATGAGAAGAAAACTAACCACATCCGCTTCCTTCTTTTTTTCGTCTTTTTTATTTTTATTAGTATCAAATTACAATAAAAGAGCATTGAAAATAAAAATAAGAGAATAAAAATAATATTACTAACGTTTCGGTACACATACAGTACCTTTTTCAAGTTAAAAATAAAATTTAAACAAGTCGCGCAGTAACGATGAACAGGTGCTCTCTCTCTTTGATACCTGAGAATCGAATGAAGGTCAGTAGGTCAATCTGTTCTACACATACTAGAAATATTTGTCATAAATACACCAAAAATAGAGAAAGTATAAGAAAAACAAGATTCATGAAACCTCACAGTTAAATGTAATTGATCGTAATAGCAAAACGTTTGTTTGATTTATCCAAATCAGTTTTTTAATTAATAGATCACTTTTTTCTTTTTTATTATAAAGTATTTCCATGAATTCTCTCTTTTTCTGATCACTTTCACTATGCAAAATTTTAATATCATCACAGTCAAACTCATGGCCAACATCAACAAATTCCTTTGTATGTCTGGAAAGAACACTCTTATAACAGCGTCATAAACGAACATGTATTTTAAACTTTTTCAATATAAGTTCAATAGTTTTAGAAATTTGACCAAAAAATGGCAGAACAAAAGTATTAAGTAAACTATATTTTTTAACTCTTTGATTATCTGCGGGCAAAGTATTACTCTGGTTGTTTTTGATTTGTTGAATTCTACTTGCAATATAGATTTTATGCTTTCACGGTGATTCATTTTGATAAAAAGAGATATTTCGGGATTCACTCTTGCAACGTTCTGCAATGTTCACGAAACGTCGGCAAACAATTCGTAGTTTTACTTTTGTGGTTAATGATTTAGAAAAAGGAAATTCCGAACAATATTCAAATTTCTTGTGTGGGATGAAAAATGGGACAAACCTAGAGCTCTATCAACTAAGTTTTTAATTACTGCTGTTTTGTATTGAAAAGGATGAGCAGAAAAGAAATTTAAAATTATACCTGAATATCTACTTTACATATACCAATTACTGATAATATTACCATCCCGACCCCTAATCACTTCTATGTAAAAAAACTGATTCTATTATATTGCTCTATTTCATGAGTGCTGCGTCCAATTGATTTGATATGACTGATAATTAGTATAGATTGCTTCATGGATTATAACTCATCATAATTATCAACAGTGAAAGGGATTGATAAACTATGTACGGTTTGGATGATGTTTTTACAATAAAGTGTATGATAATGTGATTGCATTAATGATAGTGTATCAATATTACCATTCCTTTCTGCATTTGAATTCATAATATTCATAGTAATTTCATTTGTGGTCGCAATTCCCATTAGTAATTAAATTTAAAATTACTAGACAATGAGCAGATTGAAGCTTCGGATGAAAGCTGTGAAAAGCACAAATTACCATCTGCGACTTTTCTAGAGGAACACATAATAAGTTATCGACATTGCGAAAATTAAAAGGCAAAACAAAATCTAATTTTTTGAAAGTCAAAACCTCCAAATCTTCCATAACTATTTCTGCTGACATCGGAGAAATGACTGAACCTATGGGAGTATCAGCCTTCTGGCTATAAAAGTATCCATTCAATTTAAAATAAGTTGAGTTCATAATTAAAACTTTCCCTTCGATAAGATCTTTTTGTCATAATTGAGTACATGTTTCAATATTATCCCATCTATTTAAAATTGGCCGTTCAACTAATTCAAGGGGTATATTCCGAAACATTTCATCAACATACAAAGAAATTATTACAAAGACATCCGGAACCGTTTTTTGATTAATGATTTTTCTGAATTCTCAGCTATTTTCAATATTGTTTTTTGAAGTTGAGATAGTCTTTCAGAATCAAATTGATGTTTTTTTCTAGAAATTTAGTGGGTATATTAATAGTTAAAATAACTAATCTTGAGGGATTGCCGTCTTTGTGAATCTTTTTCAAACCATAACATCTGGGAAGGACTGTGTCTTTAGTATTAATATCAGTCTCTCTTATGTCTTTTCCCAGAAGTCCTTTCTTTCTTCAATTGTTAAGCCCCTTGAAAATGCATATTTTTAATTATTTTAACGGATCTGCATGTAAGAATTCAAAATTATTATGATTAGAAAAAAATTCTCCATATCCCTAACATAATCTGATTTTTTCATACAAACAGTAATACTGCCTTTATCATAACTCATGCAAACCATATCAGGGTTATTTCTAAGAAATTCTTTTGTCATCATGAATCTTTAAGCAATTTTACGATCAATATTACTGATATGCAAACTAGTTTTCTCAACAAAGCTCTTTGACAAGTGTAACACCTTGTTTCGGAAATCCTGCTGATCCAGAATAGGAATTTTGTGTATAATTGATTCAACATCTTTTACAATTTCCATAATTTGTTTCGACTTACTTTTTATCACATGGTTACTGAAAACTTGACCTAATCTGAGAATATCTATAACTGAATGAGGAATTTCAATATCTGTCAAATTCACAGACCAAGGATCCTGATCTCCATCTTCAAAGATCCTATGTAAATTAAAATTTTGTTCTTGAACATTAGTTTGCTGATGAATCAAAGTAGAAAGTGGATTCTGATGTTTTATTATTGTTTATTATTCATTTATTATTTTATTATTGTTGTTCTTTCATTGTAATTTTATTATAATAATTTACTTTTTCATTTTTACAGAATACAATAGGAACATTTTTTCTTTGTTTGTTGTGGTCAAAATTTGGTCGTTGGATTCTTGGTTTTTCAGGGAGTTTGCATCAATGTATCTTTAGTATCAAAAGGTACATGCGCAATTTTGCTGTACTGTCTGCTAGGACTTCTGCTTTATCTATATGGGAAATAGCAACTTCGCTCCTGCCATGCAAAGTAGCAATGTTAATAATATTAGCTAATATTTTATTTAATGTTATCTTTTCTGGTAAGGCAGGTAGCCATTTTCCAGAGGAAATTATTTTTATCTGTAAGACTTTTAAATTTATTATTCCAATTGTTATTGTATGATTTAGCAGTTTCTTCATAAATGTTATTGGCAAGTTTATTATGTCCCTATCTTTTTTAAGCTGTTTTATGTAATCTAGTGCACTTTTGTGATAACTTCCCGGCTTTCTTACAGGTATGGTATTTTTGGCGAAATTTAGGATAATACTTCAGCCTTGCTGCAATCAAAGTGGCGATTTTTATTTATTCTGACCGAGGCGCAGCGCGCCTATTAGAGCGACAGGTGGTTGGCGCTAGAGAGTCCCCTGATTGGCTGCTGTGTATTTGGAAGGGAGCGTGTAGGGAGGCTCCCTAGCCAGCCGCAATTTTTTGAACGAACGAAAAAATATAAGCGCCTACGTCGACCGTTTCTGCAGGCCTTTTTCCGACCACGCGTGCGCAATGAATTCGTTTACT
Organism: Belonocnema kinseyi; assembly: GCF_010883055.1. Lineage (NCBI taxonomy): Eukaryota > Metazoa > Arthropoda > Insecta > Hymenoptera > Cynipidae > Belonocnema > Belonocnema kinseyi. The sequence continues at coordinate 27,044,282 of NC_046662.1, read as the reverse complement.
TGCTTCTTCCAGCCTTCCAGGCAACAGTTAGGTGCAATGAAAAAAAGGGGGTCCAAAATAACTTTTAAAGGGCAATTCTTAACCGATTTTGGATTTTTTTTTAGATGAATCAAGCAATACATTTGAATAGGTTTTTTTGGGCTGATTTTTTTTATTTTTGTTTTGTTTGAACTTTTATGTTAATGCAAAAAGTAAAAAACATTTTTTTTTTATTTTGCTTTCTTAAATCTTCGTGAATATTTTTTTTCTATGATCAGCATCGCTAAACTTTATGCACGGGGAAAGTTGAAATCAAAAGAAAATATTACATTTTTAAGTTAATTGTTATAAGCAAATCACCTTAATAAATGGCCTAAATTATGGATTTTTCGTTTAAAAATTAAATTTTTCCGATAATGTTACATGCTTTTATCGGAAAATTAGTACTTTCTTATGAGAATTTACCATCCGATATTTTGTGATATTTTTATAAACAAATAACATAAGCAAATGCACAGTGTGGACATTTAAAGGCAGAAAGAAATCATTTTTTCTCTTTATTCCCTTTAAATCATATTGCCCGTGATTTATAATGATAGAAAATTAGCATGCAATATTTTTTGTTAATTTTATAAACATATTATATAAACAAATGACCAGCACATAAATCACGTGTATGCTGTGGTGATATGATGTTATCAAATGCATCTGAAATAATATAAACCTATTACTAGATAATAAGTTTACAAGGGCTTGATAGATGACGTGCAAATAATTTTGGCTCTGATACCTCTTCAGTGTAAATTTTGAAATGAGATTAGCAATTTTATTTGCAGAAACGTAAACCTGCTATTTAATTATAATTGTAAATGCCAGGGCATAACGTACATATAATTTTGACTTTAATAACTCTTCATCGTAAATTCGTAGTGAGAGCATCAATTTTGATCTGCAATAATGTATTAAGAGAAATACGATTTCTTTCTGCCTTTAAATTTCCACACTGGAAATTTGCTTCTATAATTTGTTTATAAAATTGAAAAAAACTATCGCATGCTAATTTTCTATCATTATACATCAGGAGCAACATGGTTTGAGGAGAATAAAGAGATTTAGGCCATTTATTAACGTAATTTGCTTATAACAATTAACTTTAAAATGTAATATTTTCTTTTGCTTTTAACTTTCCCCGTATATAAAATCTAGCGATGCTAACCATAGAAAAAAATGTTCACGAAGATATAAGGAAGCAAAACAAAACAATTTACTTTTTTTACTCTTTGCATTAATATAAAAGTTCAAACGAAACAAAAATGTTTAAAATCAGCCTAAAAAAACCTCTTCAAAATGTATTTCTCAATTAATCTAAAAAAAATCCAAAATCGGTTAAGAATTGTCCTTTAAAAGTTATTTTGAACCTCCATTTTTTATTTCACCTCGCTGTTGTCTGGAAGGCTGGAAGAAGCAAGTGAACGAATTCAATGCGCACGCGCGGTCGGAAAAAGCCCTTCAGAAACGGTCGACGCAGGTCTTACGTGTGGAGGCTGAAACTACGTCTACCTTGCTTAGCTCCTATCCAGACGTACAAAATAATTTCATAATCCTACTTTTCATGATAGCTCATTTATTACTAATTTTAATAATTGCTCATACCATTAATTATAATAATTATTATAACAAGAAATAATAAGAAACATAATGTAAATATTATAAAACTAGCATTATAATATAATTATTATTGTTGATAGGCTGGTTTCTTTAAGTAATTTCTGCAACTTCTACCGAGTCGAGCTTCACCGTGCAGTTAATTAAATCGGTTACACATTCTAATACAATGCAAGTGTAATGAATTAGTGATAATAACAATATATTATTTGGAATTAGAAATAATAAAGAACCATTATAATAACACTATAACATTATAATTTAATAGTATTTTATTAGAATATAATGCAACTATCATGGTGGCTAGGTGTAATTACGACTGTACGCCATGTCAATCCAATAGTGTGTTCTGGTGATTCTCCAAAACGAACATCTGCAGGAACGTCTCTATATAAAGGAGTTTTTACTGTACAACCTACTCCAAACGTTCTGCGTCGTTCACCAAGTACACGCCTAACTCGACCGTTAATGACGATTCCGTGAATGACAAAATTATGCGAACCTACAGTATACTCTCCTGGGCTTATTGGATGCACGCCTGTTTCATCTTCATAATAATAAATATCAGGATTCTGAAGAGGAGGCAAATGAACAACAGGGAGCTGATTCTCAATATCAGCAAATGGATGCTGAATGACATTTTCATTAGGCTGATGACGCGAAACCCGATGCCCAGTACCATTCCGGTTAAGATTAGGTTCCATCGGCCTGCCCTGTAAAAATTCTGTAAACAGAAATTTAAATTAGAATTAATTATGTCACTACACTACGTCCATTAAGCGATAATCGTTCGATCTAATGGCCGACACAGCCGAAGCAGCTTGTCTAGTAACTCCACATGTAGCATGAAGACGTACTGCGCTTGCCCTACCGCTAGCTATGCATAAGAGGAACACGAAGCGACTTATTGTTGCCATGGTAACGTGCTATTGCATCGTGTTCCTCTCACGCATTCTAGCGCAAGCGCAGTAGACCTACCTGTCATATTGAAGGTCCTAAGGAATGTAGAAATTATAAATACAGAATAGAAAATTGGTCCAAAAATAATGTTTTGAAATAATGTTGGGCTGTTTAAACCATTTTTTTTTAAATATAAAGAATGCCTTCCTTCGATAAATAAATTAACCTATTTAGTTTTGAATACAAAATCAACACAAACAATTAACTTATTATTTCATGTCATTAAAAAAATCGAAAGACAGATTTCATCAATGAAAAAATTCTTAAATAATCCACAAAAAATTTAATCGACCATAATGATTTTCGCATAGCCTTATTCCTGTATATTGCTGCTACGGTACCAACAATCTTGCGATATGTGGACAAAATTACGTCAACAAAGATAAATAATTCAAACAATGGAAAATAGTTCTAAAAATGATTTCAAAATTTTTTTTTTATTACTAAAAATGTTTCATGATGAACAAAATACACATGAGTTACGTTGAAAGAACTAGAAAGAGTGAAATTCAGAAATAAATGCATTGGTTTTGACTCTAAAATTCTAATTCCTTTTAATAATAGCCTTTTAAATATTTTTGCTACCTCTAGCATAAAAAAAATGAAACTCTTTGAAATCTGCTAAAAATCTGACAATCTTGTAAAATTTCAGAAATCCTTGAAATTCCTTTAAATATTCATTTAACATAATATAAGTTTATTTTGATTCCCTAATTCTGGTTTCGTTTTCTTTTAGAATCCCTTCTTGAAAATAATGAAATCGTTTACATTTTAATCAGGAATCTTGAGACAATTTTAATGTTCTCTTAAAACCTTTATAAATTCTTAAAAGTCTTGTATTTTTGTTCGAAATCTTCAAAAATGTACATTTCGTTAAAACGATTTCTCAATCCTCTCAATATATCCATTATTTTCGATTACTTTTAAAACTTTTGAAAGTGTTACAAATCAAAAAAATTCAATCTGAAAAAATTGATTTAAAATCTTATAAATTCTATTTCGTTATATTTAGATTTCTTTAAACATTAAAATTAACCTTTTAAAATAAAATATAAATCGTTTTTAATTTTCAGAAGTTCTTATTGTCAGTGTGGTAGCAAAACAATTTTTTTTGAAATTAAGAATAGAAAATCAAAAAAAAAGAAAATGATAAAATTTAAAAAGTCGCTATCAAATTATAAAAATTTACCAAATTTCGACCTGAAAAATCTTTATTCTATTACATTACAACCATTGAAAACGGTAAAAAATTTATATTTTCAGTAAATTATTCTTTAAAATATATGATTCATTAATTTTATATGCAAATGAACATTTATTGATTATCCTTTTTTGTAGATTCGATTACAATAATTATAATCAATAATTCTAAATCTAAGTTTCTCGACAGGCAAAAATAAATCAATGTAAAATTGATTAAATAGCATTGATTAAATCCTGTTGAAAACTTAGTTTCTATGTTACGATTTCTTTTTTAGAATAAGACCCTTTATTTCATGCTTAAGTTAAAAGTAAGTATAAATAGTTATAAAATAGTAGTAAAATAAGCATAAAATATATAATTTTAGTTCATTTTTTCAAACTTAAAAATTTGTTAATGATTCATAGTTGACATTGATAAGAATTAATTAAAAATTTAATATTATGCCTGAACATAGCTATTTTTCATTCTGTAACATTATTTGGATCATTCAACGCTTTGAAAATTTAAATTTTGTTAGCTTTGCCTTCCTCCCGATTACTTTTATATTCCGATTTACAATCTAAACAAATGCACTTAATCATCTTTTTTTAAAAATTTCAACACTGTGTATATTTGATCTAAAAGCCGTTTTTTTTCTTTCGCTTAGAAAGTGCAAAATATCGGAAAGATCACACAAATCAGTAAAAGATTATTTAAAACTGCCAGTAAATTACTTTTAATATGTTATTAAATCAATTTTATTATTTTATCATGCATTTGCAACGATCATAGGACACCAGAGTCGAAATATAAGCCCTACTTTAACGCTCCAAGTGGAAGTAATGCCTATACTTTACTTTATAATTTTGTGTTTTCTCTAGCCTCCATCAGCACAGTTTGTAAAAGCAACAGTTTCTAATCCAGCGTTGAGATTTGAAAAATAGTTCTCAAGAAACCCAAATGCAAAAACCTATTAAAAAAGTGATCAGATACGCGAGAAGAAACGTCAAAAGAAAAAAGGTAAAAAAGATACTAATCTTTGTTATTGAGTTTTGCTGTATCACAAAAAAAGAATTCCAAATTAGTTACGATAGATTCTGAAGAAATCGATTTTCCTTTTACACAATTTTATTTCGAATTGAAGAAGCACAAAATTGAATGATTTTCGATTAAAACATTTAGAAATCCAATGGACACAAAGTTTGGCGACGTATTTACGACATCGTTACGACATCTTCACGACAATTTTACGACATCCTATGTCCATGTCGTTTCGGTGTCTTTACGATATCGTAAATAAGTGGTATGATCTGACGATGTCTTCACGATATCACAAAGACACCGAAACAACATGAACATATGATGTCGTAAAGTTGTCGTAACGATGTCGTAACGATGTCGTAAAGACGTCGCCAATTTTTGTGCCCACTGGGAAGTAGGGCAATTTCAAAAATGGAATATTTTAAAATTTGATCATTGAAAATTTAGAATTGAAATTTTATTATTTATACTTAAAAGCATACAAAATTAAATAATTCAAAATTGTAAACTTTTGAATATTAAACATGAAAAAAATATCTACTTTAGAAGCTTGATACTTGAATGCGAACTTAATTTTAAACTGGCAAAATTTATAATCATCAAAAATTGTGTTATTAATAGAATTTCAAATGATCTATATTTACATCTAAAATTAGTAAAATTTAAAATTTAAGACTTTCGAGAAATGATAATCTATATATTAATTTAAGGAAAAACTGTAGTTTCTAGGCCTCAACTTAAATTTTTTTAGAATAGCGCATTCAAAGCCATAATTTTAAATAAAAATTATAAATATGTTGAAGATAATAAATATACTATTAATAGTTATCATATCACGTAGTATGAAGTGACGTTCTAAACGACAAACCTTGTGAAACTTTACATTTTAATTATTCTAAACATTTTGAAAATGATATGCCTTCTAATTAGGAAATTTAGAAAATTAAAAACACGCACGAATTCTTAAATACGGGAAATCTCGCGGTGCAATATTTCTCTCCCGACTTTATCACGGTTTTCTCTCGGTGAAAGTTTCTCCCGATTTTCTCCCGATTCTCCCGCGTTTTTCGCCACCCTGCGAATCAAAGTTTCAAGTACTGTAAATTTCATTGTTTCTATCGTTTCTTGTACATATTTTAATAAAATTTATATCAAATTTAAAATAATCTTCAGAGCACTTTTTTATAAATATATATAAAAAACCGATTTTTTTCATAAATTTGTGAAATTATGATTTTTTAACGTTTATTAATCCGTATCTTTACTCTTCTGAAAAAATATACTAACAAACAAACATTTTTTTGTTAAGTATGCCCTATAAGCAATATGTTATTTGATTCGTGAAAATTATTTTGTGTATTTTTTTATGTTTTAAGGTTTAGAATAGATAAAAAAAATTCATAACATTTTTTATTAGACAACCTTCAAATTTACATTTGAACATAAATATTATATCAAATATAATTAATACGATTGCAAATTTCTTCCGATTTTGACTTGAAGGTTCCCATGTAAAATGCATGGGGAAAAATCACTTTTTTGAGTTTTTGGAATAATTTTTTAGGATTTGAAAAAATGTGACGAGAAAGTATGAGGGCCTGTAGAGAATTATCCAACGAAGAATTTCATGTATCAGATATATGGGTTTGACACCCCTACACACCCCCACGAGTACCTGAAAACTACCCTGGAAAGAAAAAAGGTAATCCTTCACAAAATCGACATTTTGAGCACTGTATTCTGGTCTTTTTTTACTTATAATTATTAATATTGGTCTAGTGGAATATTTATTATCAATGGTTAATTAATTTTTAATTATTAAAGAAATGGAATTTGTTTGAATTATTAAAAAAAATTTTTTCCTTAAAATGATTAATATTGGTCTAGTGGATACACTTATTATTATTAGTTAATTAACTTTCAATTATTTAAACAAATGGAATTTGTTTGAATAATTTTTTTCTCGAAAATTCGTTTTTTCCCTTAAAAATGATTACCATTAGCCTAGTATAATATTTATTAACATTTGTTACTTAATATTTTATTATTTAAACAAATGGGATTTGTTTAAACCATTCTTTTTTGAAATTTCGTTTTTTTCTTCAAAAATTATTACTATTGGTCTAGTGGAATGTTTATTAACATTAGTTCATTGATTTTCAATTGTTTAAACAAGTGGAATTTCTGTATATAATTTTTTTATTGAAAATTAATAATATTTCTCCCGTGGAATATTTATCAACATTTGTTATTTAATCGTATGTGAAAAAAAATCATAAAAATTATAACTTAAATATTACTGTGAAATTATATATTATTAAATTAATTATTAATTAGTTAATTATTATGACTGATGAATATTCCACTAGAATAACAGTAATAATTTTTATTTTAAAACAATCGAAACGAAATTATTGAAACAAATTCCGTTTGTTTAAGCAATTGAAAATTTATTAACTAATGTTAAAAAATATTCCACTAGACTGATAATAATCATTTTTAGGCAAAAAATTAATATTCGAGACAAAAATTATTTAAACAAATTCCATTTGATTAAATATTTGAAAATTTATTAACCAATGATAGTAAATGTATTCACTAGGCCAACATTAATAATTTTAAGTAAAAAATGTGAGAGTACATTATTCAAAAGGTCGATTTCATGAAAAAATGACATTTTTTATTTTAAGGATAGTTTCAGGGTACTCGTGGGGGTATGTTAGGGGTGTCAAACCCATATATATGAGAAATGAAATTCTTCATTAAATAATTCTCTACAAGCTCCCATACTTTCGGGTCACATTTTTTCAAACCCTAAAAAATTATCCCAAAAACCCAAAGCCAAAACCAAAGTCAAAACCGGCACCTGTTAAAATCAAAAAATAAAAAAATAAAAAATTAGGGAGTTTCTTTTTTCGGATTTGGAATGAAATTGGGGGAATTTTCGCCCTCTAAAAAAGAAAAGCCTTTTTGAGCCACCCCACTAATACACAGTGTGTATAGCGTATTTGTCTTTTACTTCTTGATTTTCTTTGATTAAATTATAATTATTTTAAATTTTTATTATTATAAGAATATTAAATTCAAGCAAAACTAGTTAATATACGGATTAGTAAACGTTAGAAAATCATAATTTCACAAATTTATGAGAAAAAAAATAGTTTTTTTTTTAAATTTATAAAAATTTTCTCTAATAATTATTTTAAATTTGATATAAATCTTGATCAGATATGTCCAAGAAAGGATAGAAACAATAAAATTTACAGTACCTGAAAATTTGATTTAAATCTTCTTTTTGAACACCGTCCAAAAAATATACATTTTCATTTCAAGTTGCATAAAATATAAGATTCGTGGACAAATGAAAAAACTAAAATTATGTTGTATCTTTGTTCATCCAATAAATGATACATATTATTTATATGCTTGATAAGAAATTGTTGTTGAATCATTGTGCAAAATAAATTAAAACATTACGCAAATGTAACTATGTCTTCGCCTTGCTCTACTTTTATAAATTTTTCGTCAAAGAATTTTATTTAGTATGGGTAGAAATTCTACAATATCGAGGAAGTTAAGAATCTTCAATAACAGAAAATGCTTAACGTCTTAAGCCCAGTGGGAACAAAATTCGGCGGCGTCTTTACGACATCGTTACGACATCTTCACGACAACTTTACGATATCCTATGTTCATGTCGTTAAGGTGTCTTTACGATATGGTAAAAACGTTGTATGATCTGACGATGTCTTTACGGTATCGTAAAGACACCGAAACGACACGGATATAGGATGTCGTAAAAATGTCGTAAAGATGTCGTAACGATGTCGTAACGACTTCGCTAAATTTTGTGCCCAATGGGAGGGCATGTAATAATTAAAAAATTGTCGATTTTACCAGTTTTAGGTTCCCCCGGCTTTTTTTCTAGAAAAATAAATATTTTGTCTTAAACATTTAGGAAATAATAGCGAACATGCTAACGAACGTCCCCACACACTTTGTTGTGGGTTAATTAAAGAAAGTTTTAATTTGGCAAAATGTGATTAATTTGCATAGCGCTTAGGAATTAATATCAATTTTTTTCCAGTGTAAAATTCCCCCGGCTTTTTTCCTAGGGTAAAACATATTGTGTCTTCAAAATCTGGGAAATGATAGCAAACATGCTAACGGACGTCCACGCACACTTTTTTTATGTTTTTTTTTTAAACAAATTTTTTATTTTGCTAACAACTTGAAATCTTGAAAATCTTTTAATCTTTTTGTAAAAATGTTAGTAAGTAATTGAAAATGTTTTTTAGCCTTTTCCAAGTAACTCTTAGAATACATTACAAAAGAATTATTTAAAATTTTCCCATGAATTTTAAGAACCTTTTTTCATTCTCTTGACCCACTGGAAAATTCAGTTACCCTAAGATTTTTTTAAATTATTCAAATTTTTTAAAATGGTCTAAAAGTCTTGAATATACTTTTTTAAATTCTTCAAAATAAGTGCTTGCTCATCATTAAATTTTCTTATCTCTTCGAAAATGTAAGAAAGCTTAAAAATTATATTGTTGTAGCCGAATGTTAGAGGCATAATTATTTCTTATTATTAAATAATCTTTCACCATTTAAATTTCCTCTTTAATTAATAATATTCAGAAAAATTTAGAAATAAACGAATCGCGGAAAAAAAATATAATTTGTGTAATTTATGTGTTTGACAACCATATTTATTTTTAAAATAAACATAATGAGAGGCCTTTCTAATTTAAACATTTACATTATGGTATTATAATGTATGAACTGACGTAACTCAACTTATTTTTATCTAACTAATTGTAATATTCATGGAAATACGAATAAAAAAATTTTAATTCCCAAATACAATTTTTTTTAATTTTTAGAATACGGCACCCTATTGTTTAAAATTTATATTGGTGTGTTCATAATTAAATAAAAATCTTTCTTGGATAAAAACTATTTTTTATGAAAGCTTGTGTCTTTGGTATAAAATTTTATCTTTTTTAGTAGAAATAATGTATCTTTTTTGGATAAAAATGTAATTGTTTTTTTGAAAATTTAACTATTTCCTAGAAAATTTACTGTTTGTTTAAAATTCGTGTTTTTGTGTTCAAGAGTGTATTAAAATCTTTAAAAATCACAATTCAACTCTTTTTTTTAAATTTGTCTTTTTTAATTTAAAAAATGACCTGATTATCGGAATTTTTATTTTTCTTTGTCAAAAATGCAAGTGTTTTCTTAAAAATTTAACAATCTTGTTAAACAGTAAGTTTTTTTAGTTCATCTATTTTAGAAGAAATTCCTACTTTTTTTAATACAAATGCAACTGTTCCGTTGAAAATATTTATTTATTTTTTTAATTTGTCTTTTTGGTGTTAAAATTTACCTGCCTTAGCAGAAAGTACACCTTTCTCGAATAAAAATGCAACTATTTTGTTGAAAATCTAACAGTTCTGTCGAAAAGTCATACATTTTGGTTGAAAATTCTGCTGTTTTGTTCAAAGTTAAATTATATCATAGAAAATTTACATTTTGTTTGAATTAAATATTTAAGTGTTGAAAAGTCATACTTTTTAGTTGAAAATTCTACTGTTTTTTTGAAAATTTAACTATTTCGTAGAAAATCTACATTTTGTTTAAATTAAATATCTTAGTGTTGAAAAGAGAACTGAAATCTTTTTTTGGATAAAAATAAACTATTTTAACTTTTTTTTAATGAAAAACACATATTAAATACTTATTAAAAATTGACCTATTTGAGTACAAATATTAGATTTCTCGGATAAAGATTCAACTATATAACAGAGAATTTAACTATTTTGTTAAAAATTAATCCTTTTTGGTTAAAAAAGATTCATCTTTTTGGATTCAAATTTCAATTTTTGTTCGTAGAAACTTATTCTTTGTTGATAAATGTATATTCTAATTTTGAAAATTCAACTGGAATCCTTTTTGGTTAAAAATGTGTCTTTTTGGATTAAAAATTTTATTTTCTCGTAGAAACTTACTTCTTGTTTGAAAATTCATATTTTGATCGTGAAACGTCAACTGATATCTTTTTTAACAGAAAATTAATCTATTTTTTATATTGATCTTTTTTATTTAAAAATTCATCTGTTTCATTAGAAATTTCATTATTTATGAAAAAGAAACTTTTTGATTAAAAATTGTTCTTCTTTGTTTAAACATTCAACTATGGCATTTAAAAAATTTCGTTAAATCACTTTCTTACGAAATAATTTTTTCAACATTTAAAGTTTTAGTTAAAAATGTATCTCTTTGGTTGGAATTTAACTGTTTTCTTGAAAAATAATATTTATCAATTGAAAATTCAAGTAATTAGCTAAAAGTTAAGCCACATTGTCAAAATTTTTTTTGGTTTAGCAATTTAGATAAAATTTTATTTCTTTCTTGAGTAAAAAATCGTTCTTTGTTTAAAATTCGTCTTTTTGGTTAAAATTTCTTTTTTCCTTATAAATTTCATCTTTTTCGATTAAAATAAATAAATTTAAAAAATTTAAATTTTCATCTAAAATACTATTTTATCGTATTAAAACAAGATTCTATATTAAAAATATTACAAGATTAATATGCTGGTGTTTGAATATTAATGAGCAAGGAAAATGCAAAATTAGTTAAGGAAAAATCAGGGAATTTTAAAAATGAAGTTCTCTAACATTCTGCCTAATTCTACTAACCATAACTAAAAAAATATTTCTAGAAGCTAAAAATTACGTGCAGAAAGAGAGGGTGGGGGAAGGGGGGTAGAAATATTTTTTTACACCACCACTGGGATAAACAGTACATATATTTAAGGAATAGTGTTACATGAAAGAAAATAATATCACTACATGGATTTAATTATATCCAGGGATAACAACGGCTGTAGCCGAATTTATTAGAAGTACTCGCATTTTCCTGGCCGTTTGGCCATGGAAGAGGAAAACGGCAGAAAACCTCTTTCAGAGTTGAACTGACTGAGTGCTATTAAATTAAAATATACAAGAGTAAGTTATTTTAATTTCAAAAAAAAATCTAAAAGTTTAACCGTAATATTTTCTGCATAATTAAACTCAACTGAAAGAAACTTTATCGAAAAATGAAAAGAAATAAATGTGTCTTCCACACTAATTTAGAATGTATTAATTTAATCTGCGACAAACTTCTTTAGAAATATTTTTTGCTTCTTTATATTTATACAGATTTTTGAACGAATTGACTAAAGTTCCTGTAAAATCGACACCTTTAGATTCAGCGCGGTATTTATATTTTATAATTTTTTTTAATTTTCCAAGTTTCGAGTAATCTCGATCGAACGCCTCTGAAGTCCTCCAATTTGTTGAAGTGTATTTCCAAAATTAATGTCTTGCTCATAACTATGCCCAAAACCAACGCGGTTATCTAAATGCAATGCGATTTCCTCGTGTTGAAAACCAAGTACTCGCCAAAATCGTCCATTTATTTCAATCCCACGAATATAACCATCACCTCCTACACCTACAATATGAAGTCCTTGTGGTATTGGATGACTTCCAGTTCCATCTACGTAATAATAAATTTCAGGGTCCCGAACAGGCGGATGAACATTTCTATCAGGACTACGAGTCACAGTAGGCGTACTCGGTCTAGTCAACTGGAAACTGAAACTGTGCCCTGTTAAAACATAAATTAAAATTAATTATTTCTTAGAGTACCGTCTAGGAGTACCAGAAAACATGAAAAAATAAGCGATTAAAAACATGAAATTTAAATAAATGAATGATATCTTGGCACGTCGAAAAATATTTACAAGTCACAAATTCCTTAAATTTCAAGATTCAGATTATTTCGGTTTTTTAATTCTGAATACTTTTGTAATTTTACTGTCGCCAATCCAGAAGCTCCGCTGTTTTCCAAGACTTGGGTTCACTAATCAAGATATTTCATGGTAAAGAATAGATTCTCCATTTTTTCTTTTTTGTATGTGTACCAATCGAAATTGAGACCATCCTGAAGAATTCTGAACCATCTAGACCTAATGAGAGACTTCAAGAAGCAAATGGGACGCCTTTTGTCAATTGGAGTGACTTAACCTATTTAAATTTTCCCGCCAATCCTACTGCTGTGTACCAATCTGTTCCTGTCCTTCTGGTCATACCTCAATACTTATTAAACATCTTGAAATTCTACTAGGATTTAATTTTTTGTCCGACACTACCCACTGGGCACACAATTTGGTGACGTATTCGTGACATCGTTACGACATCTTTACATGTCGTAAAGTTGTCGCAAAGGTGTCGTAACGATTTCGTAAAGATGTCGTCACACTTTGTGCCACTGGGTTGATTTCCTAACTAACTTATTTGCCTCAGAGCGAAATTCATGAACTCTTTGGTTGGGAAGGTTATTGTCAATCCCCGGCAGTGCAAGTGGGACCTCTTTGGCTGAGGCCCGCGTATTACTGAAGACGTTTCTGGTGCTATGATTTCTAATTGGGATTGAGTCTTAGTATGAATTTTAGTAGTCAGCTTGTTTTCTCATATACTTCGAAGAGGATGTCTTGAACATTAACTTAACATCATTGGAATCGAATTGGTGAAGAAATTATCACTAAATTCAAAAGAGATTTTTTTGGTGAACACAATATTTTCCTTATAGTCACATCCCTGATAGCCTATTACGTCTGTTTCAACATTCCCTAGGAACGCCAATCGCGAAGCTGCATTTCAACCAATCAGAATTAAGCCGGTTGTCAAAGAAGAAAACAACTATGGAAAAGTTGTCATCTTTTGTCGAGTAGCTTCTGGAACAACATGTCTGGATAATTTTTTAACTTACAAAGAACGCAAGTTTTGTCTCACATGTCATTGTTTTATCGATTTCCAATTCAGTCATCATTGTTTAACGAAGTGTAATCACTCTTGAGTTCTGATCCTGTCCTTGGTGTATTGAGTATTCTAATATTACGACACGCTCGATCGCTGACATCATAATATCATAATATCATAACGGACGTTCCCGGACTCTTTTTTGAGGGATATAATAACAAAAAAATTTATTGTGCTAAATAAAAATTTTATGCATATGCACTATTTTGAGGTTGCGTCGTTTTTCATCTCTCTCTTTCCGATAATCTGGAAATTATTTATGAAATAAACTTTTTTGATTGCCTGTAAACAAGGTTAGTACCGGTAAATTAGTTACTATGTTAATTTGTAAGTCCAAAGTTTTCGGCTAAAAATATCGTTTAGTTTGGAAGCAATGCTCGGGTGAATTGTAACACACATAACCTCGAAATATACGCGCACGTTGTTAGCAATATCAAAATTTTTTTTATAAAAAAAACACAAAAAAAGTATGTGGGGACGTCCGTTAGCATGTTCGCTATCATTTCCCAGATTTTAAAGGCAAAATATTTTTTATCCTAGAAAAAAAGCCGGAGGAATCTGATACGGAAAAAATCGATACTATTTCCTAAGCTCTATGCAAATTAATCACATTTTGCTAAATTAAAACTTTTTTGAATTAACCTAAAAAAAGTGTGTAGGGACATCCGTTAGCATGTTCGCTATCATTTCCCAAATTTTTAAGACAAAATATTTATAATCTAGAAAAAAGCCAGGGGAACCTAAAACTGATAAAATCGACAATTTTCTTAGTATCACATGCCCTTAAGTAGTTTCATATCAAATAACGTTATGTCAAAGAGACTTTAAAGGATTTTCAAAGACTTTAAGGCCATGTGATGAGGATAACAGCTGATCAAGTCAGCCCTCAGATCAATATTTTTTCACCCATATTGAAAATTAAAAGTTTAAATAACGCGGAAATTTTTTTCGGGAAATGTTAATGAATATTAAAGGATCGTTTGTGACCTTGCAAAGAGTGGGAGGGAGAAAAAAGTTTATTTATGCAACTTATAATTATCGACGGACACATTAAGGTTTTACAGCAGAAGTTTGAATTTTAGTTTTAACTTTCTCTTACGGTAATCATGCAATCTGTTTTACCCACAGACCCCTAGAAGTTCGAAGTTGTCTACTCGCTGCGCTAGTGCTGCTTTGACACAGCTGATACCAGGCTCATACGTATGTCAGACCAAATAGGTTTATTTGCATTTCAAGTGCAAACATTAGTTTTTCATTATTTGTGCATAATGTTCGTGAGCGATTTTTGTTGTTTTGTCCCACTTTGATCAATATAAACCTCATAACTAGCCCATTGAGAACATTGCAAATTGCCTGCAGGGTTTGACGACAGCACGGTCGGTATTTCTCCAAAATAGTAATTAGAAAAAAACTTTTTTCACTAATCTATTTATTTAGGACCAGAGACACATTCATGCATGCCTTCTATTTAGCGTGCCAAATTTTTAACGCGATATCTGGTTCCGTGTAGACGTAAGTTGGGAAAGAATACTTTCACTTGTATTTTCTTCTACAAAATTTTTTCTCAAAATTTCCACCGGGACAAAGCAGAGACATGCACTTTATTACCTCCTCTTTCATTTCCCAAACTTTCAGAGCGATACCTCATTTCGGTTAGATGTGAGCTGGGAAAAAAAATTGAAGACCATGTTTGGTCACGTGACCCTCTCGTCACATGGCCTTAAGTGATCTTAGGATTTCTCAAAAGATTTTTAACGATTTCAAAAAATTCGAAAGGATTTTCAAAGAATGCAGAAAAATTGAACGATTTCAAAGGAATTTTAAAGATTTTTTTAAAAATTCACAAAAGGTTTAAGGATTTGCAAGAGATTTGATTAACTTTTAAGGCAGTTTAGGTAATTTCAAAGAATGTCAAGCGAGTTTATGAAAAGTTATTTAAAAAGATTTTGAGTAATTTTAAGGGATTTCAATGGATGTAATTTTGTAATATTCTATAAAATTTAAAAAAATTCAAAGGATTTTAATTAACTGTACTCAATTTCGAAAATTCTTAATAATTTTAAAGAAGTTGAAGGAATTTCAAAAAAAAACTTAAAGAATTTCTGAAAATTCAAGTGATTTTAAGGAATTACTACAGGGACTTGATGGATTTTAAGTTTTACTTTTAAAGGATTTAAAAATAATTTTAAAAAGTTTCAAGATTTCCAAGAAATTTTTTATGATTTTAAGACAGTTTTAGTGATTTTAAAGTTTTTAATGCTATTTAAAAAGTTATTTAAAGAAAAATTTCATTTAAAAAGATTTCAATATATTTTAAGAGACTAGGCGATTTAAAAAAATGGAATAAATCAAGGATTTTCAAGAGATTTTAAGGAGTCTAAAAAAATCTAAGGATTTTAAGAGATTTTAATTAATTTGAGTCAATTCTGAAATTTTTAAAATGATTTCAAAGAAATTGAAGGGAGTTCAAAAAAATTCGGAGGACTTTAAGAATTTCTGAGGACTCAAGTGATGTTAAGGTATTACTAGGGACTTGGCGGAATCTCAAAGTTTCTTTTTAAAGGATTTAAAAATAATCCAAAAATAGTTCAAAAATATTCAATGATTTTTAAGAGATTTTAAAAGATTTTACGACAGTTTTAGTGATTTTAAGTTATTAAGTGATTTAAGTTATTATTTTAAGTTATTTACGAGTTATTGAAAAGTTATTAATACAAATGTAATGAATTTCAGGAGATTTCATGATATTTAAAGAAATTGATTGATTTAAGGATTTTTCAGAGATTTTAAGGAGTCTAAGAAAGTTAAAAGGATATTGGATTTAAAAGATTTTAATTAATTTTGGTCAATTTCGAGATACTACGAAAGATTTGAAATTTTTGAAAAGAATTTAAAGGGATTTAAAAAAAATTCGGGTAAGTTTAAGGATTTGTAAGAAGTCCTATAGGATTTCTAAGAAAGATCAAAGTTTTTGATCATTTTTGCTTTCTCAAATTGCAAAAGTAGTCTCTTGACATCTTTGAAAAACACGCTTTAACGAACACCAAAATTCAAAAATTTTGACCGCCAACTATCCAAACAATACAACCTAACCTCAATCACGGCACATTATATTTTTTCTTGATGATTGTCCAAATCGCACACTTCCCCAATTTCTAACAATAATAAAAGAAATGGCTTTTCTATCTGAGAAGAAAAGCCATATCGCGATTTTTCACTTACTTTAGTCCACAAAAATTAATTTTAGTCAAACTCCTATGTAATCATTGCTTTGCAGTTACCGACGTTACCCACCAAGTATGACGTAATGTTAGAATACTCAATTAATTTATTTCAATTTTTCAGGCGGAAATATCATTAAAATAGTATGGCCTTTTCGATTTCGTTTTTCCTCAGTTTATGATTTGTTTCAATTGAATTGGCACATTGTTTTTGTAATATCCTTGACTGAAATTATTTATCTGTTAGTTATTTTGATTTGGTAATTTATGTTTATTGTGATTTATTTAGTATGATGTGATTTCCTTGTGATTCTATATTGTCCCGATATATATATTTTGTCCTTTCGTTTCCCATTATGATTTAACATATTCCTATTGTTTCATTTTTAAATGATCTTATATAAATGATTGCTTATCCTTTGATCATGACTTTCCTACTGTTTTAAATATTAGTGTTTTCATTGTTAAACTGTATTTTGCCCAATTGTTTTCTCCTCAACAATTATTTCCAAATAAGAAAATTGTAATTGAAAACTGCTGTGTTAAAATAAAATAAATATCCCTATTTTTTCTTTAATTATTAATTTATTTATAATTTGATAATTAATTAATTTAAATACTTCGTATTTTTTAGAACTAGCTCCTCTACCACTTTCCAAAGATGGGGCTGAGCTAGTCAAATATTTTAATTTCCGGTTCACTAATTTTACCTTTGAATAATAATTAATTGTTATTTAATTTCTTTTATCATTAATAATCATTTCATATTATTTTTGAATTACTAATGAAGGACCTGGCGCCCGCAATTTTTTGGTTTTCCTATAGGTAATTAAGAAAAGTGTACATTTAATTATTCTTAAAATTAGTGCCGAAGTATAACGAACTCATTTTCTATAAGTTGGGTCGGTTATAATCTACACTGATCGATGGTAACTACCTCTGACGATAATACAGATTCCTTTAATTTACTCATATCATAAATTTAAAACCACACAGAAAAACACCGATTCTCAAAATTACACGAAAATTGATTTTTTTTTAGTTGTAACAAAAATAAACCATACAGTTTTATTCTTAAAATGTAGGGGAAATTCATTATTTTCAACACGAAGAAGAATAAGCAGACCCCACTCTCATGCTGTTAATTGGCATCGTTCGCAGCGCCTCTTGTGGAAAAGCTTTGAAATATAAGTTACACTTTTAGAGTAAATTTTGAAAATTGGACAATTTTATTACAAAAGTTTGGAAATGTTATCATTTCTAATTCAAAGGTTTACAAAATGAGATAATTTTATTTGAAATATAAGAATCGCGAATTTTAATGATTGAAGATTATAAGCGAATTTCGAAACTAGGGCAAGTTCAAAACAAAAAAATTTCTAAATAAAAATTTGAAAATTCGATCATTTAAAATTCAAAGGAATTAAAAATGTATTATTTCTAATTAAAAGCGTTGCAAATTAAAAAATTTTAGAATACATTTTTTTTTAATTGAAATTTTTTTAGAAAGGAGTTGAAATTCTGTCATTTCTAATCTGAAGCGTTTAAAATTGAACAATCTTATTTTGAATTAAAGAATATCAAATCTGAATAATTTAATATTAAAATTTTGAAAATAGGTCAACTTAAAAAAGTTAAAACTAAAATATTTGCAGGTTAGAATTTTAAAGATGCGCAACATGTTTCTTCTGATTATTATCCTTTTTGTTTAAGATTCCATTATTTGGTGAAAATTTAATAATTTTCTTGAAAAGACATAAATTTTGCTTGCAAATAGTTCACAATTCTTATTTTGGTGTTAGAAAGTGAACTAGAATGATTTTATATGAAAATTTGACTATTTTTTAAAAAGGTTTTTTTGTTTTGTTTAATTATTCTATTGTAGCTGACATTTAATCTTTCTTAAATAAAAATGTAACTATTTGGTAGTCATTTCAACTATTTGATTAAAAATTCATCTTTTTTGGTTGAAAAATTCGTCTTTTTAGATTAAAAATTAAATTTTTTTCGTAGAACCTTACTTTTTCTGAAAAATTCAATTTTTGATCTTGCAGTGAATTGGGATCCTTTTTGAATGAAAACGCAATTTTTTTTTTGCAATGAAAAATTCTTCTGATTTAAAAGAAATTGCATCTTTTTTTTTAATTCAACAATTTGGAAGAAAATACATAAATTTTATGAAAAAGTCATTGTTTTTGGTTACAAATTCGTCTTTTTGGATTAAAAATTCAATTTTTTTTCATGGAAAATTATTTCTCTTTAAAAATGCATATTTTGATTGTTAAAACTGGACTGAAATCTTTTTCTACTGAAAATTTAACTTTTTTTTTTTAATTTATCTTTTTGATTTAAAAATCACTTTTTTGATAAAGATTTAAATTTTTAGTTGAAAGTTCGTCTTTTTGGTTAAAAGTTCAATTATTTTGTTGTAAATTATTTTGACTCAATTAGAAATTCAACTACTCAGGTAAATGTAAAACTAAATTGTTAAACATTTTTTGTTTGATTGAAGGCTTATGTCTTTGGTTAAAAATGTAGCTATTGAGTGAAAAATACTTTTTTTTATTGAAGAATAATTTTTTAACAGAAATTAATCGTTTCCATTTTTTTTAAAGATTGATTTTTTTTAGACAAAAATTCGCGTTTTTGGCGAAAAAAAAGTTTCAGTTTAGAATTTCATTTTTGTTGGGTAAAAATGTATCAGTTTCGTCGAAAATAACTTTTTGCTGAAAAGTCATATTTTTTGTTTGGAAATTCTATTTTTGTGGAGAAAATTTGTCTTCTGGCTTGAAGGTTTAATAATTTATTTAAACTTTTCTATATATTTCTTAATGAAAAATCCAAAGAAAAATATTTCTTTGTTGCAAAGTCGGGTTTTTGGTTTTAAAATTCTTTTTTTTCGTATAAATCTCATTCTTTATGATTGTAAATATAAACTATGGCACATTTTCGTTTGAAATTTGTCTTTTTGGGTTGAATGTTCAACTATTATGTTAAAAATTCAATTATTTTGTTGAAAAGTCCAGTATTTTGTTAAAAAGCCATCTTTTGTAGTAGAGGACTTCTTTTAAAATAAATTTGAAAATTTTAAATTTGTAAATGAATCACTGTTTTATTCCGTCTATAAAATATTCTATGTTAAAATTATTATGCGATTAAAATGCTGATATTTGAATATTAATCATTTTAAATGAAAAATTAGTCAAGGAAAGATCAGGGAACTTTGAAAATGTTTTTGGTTTCGGATTTTCCCGCCAGAGGCGCTGCGAGCGATGAAAACTAAGTCCGAATTCACGCATCCAAGTTTCCCGAGAGCAGAGATCTTAAATTCTCGAGAATTTAAGTACAGGTTATATAACCGAGAAAATGACAGAATTTAGGAGAATTTAAAAGAATTAAAGAATTTATGATTTTTAGCAATATTTTTATTGTTCAGGTTATATCAGCGGTTGAATATACATTATTTTCTAGCACAAACATATTCAGGAATTACAGTGTTTCAAATACAAATTAAAAATTTTTTAATGTAATAATTTATTTCACACAAAACAAAAAATTTTTCTGCTTTCAAGGATAATTCTTTAACAAAATATCAACGGAAAAGTATCATAGTTTACATTTTAATAAAAAAAGAGTGCAATTGACACAACAGAAGAAAAGAGTTTTACACCGAAACATACGCATTTTCAACAAATAAAGATTTTTTACTCAAAAACTAAATAAAAGTTCATTTAAATGATTAAACCTTTAAACCAAAAGTCAAATTTTCTTTACAAAAATTCAATTTTCAAACAAAAAATATGACTGTTAAAAAAAATTAATTTTGCACGAAACTGATGCATTTTTACATAATGATTGGGAAACGCATCAAACGTAATGTTTTAAAACTTAAATAGAATTTTAGTGTAAAAGATGAACAAATAATGTGATTTTGTTGAAAAAAACGTTATTGATTCTGACTTTAGAAAATTCTTAATTGATTTTTAGTAGTTTCAGTAATTTTATTTAAATAAACATTGCTGAGATTTAAAAAATAATAATTCAGAACCGAGACAGAGACAAGATTTATCACTGTGATAAAGAAAAATGTTTTCTTTCTCTGAACTCAAAATTAATAATTACTTTTTAATAAAAATCGAATCATTTTTTATCTGTCTCTCCGAAAACTTATTTCAGGATTAAGAAATTACTTTTTATGCATTTCCTAACCCTGATTTATTACACACACACACACACACACATATATATATAAAATTTGATATAGATACTATTCAAAACCAGCGCGCCAAACACACCATACTGGTTGCCGAAGCGACGCAAACGCAGTTCAAAAAGTGACCAAAATTTGGAGCAATGGTTCGAAGAAATTTTCTCTAAATTTTCTGCGAAAGTTCAATGTTATCTAATCTTACAGTTGGTCGGTAAAACATTTAAATGTTTCAAATATGGCGGCGGGAAAATTCAAACTCAGAAAATAAAACCTAACCTGACCTTAGAGACCAAACCGACCTGTACATGCGCTTAATAATTTTTCTTCTGCTCACTTCAACCACCTGCTAACTTCACTGAGCCAAAATTCAGTCTACAAGTTTCTTAGAAATAAATGTGAAACTGAAAATTCTCATTTTGAAACCAATGAAATTTGAGCTGCAACAAATTTAACAACAGCGTTTTTCTCTGCTGAAATGTATAAATTTATGTAACTCGGGAATGATTTAAGCGTTTCGTCAGCGTCTTTTTAGTTCTAAAAGTAGCTGTTAACAAGACAGAAATAACAAGAGCGTTCGCGCATGCGCGCAGTGCAATAATAAGTATAATAATCCTAGGGAAGTTAGGGGTCATAATCGTACTGCGTCCATGCGCATTTGTAGTCGCCTGTGTATGATTATGGCTTAGAATATGACTTGTAACTCATATATAAAAAGTTTCAACAAAATAATTAATTTTCAACCAAATCGATTAATTTTTAACTGAAATGATTAAAATTTAACAAAAAATTCATTTTTTTTAAACGAAGTGTCTCGTCGTCCCGAAACAACTAGAAGCAGCCTTTGAATTTTTTTTACATTTTGAAATTTAAAATGGAGAAATTTAAAACAAAGTGTTGATTTTTAAAGATTTCGTAATATAATTTTGATGCTTTCTAAGGATTTCGTAAGATTTCAAAATAAAAAAATATTTTTCTTAAGATTCCTTTTTAAAATTTAACGTGATTTTTTTATTTTAAAAGATGAATAATTAATTGCAATTTTAAATGATCTGAAACTATTTGAATAAATTGCTAAGCATGTCGAGAAAAAAATCAGAAAGATTTGAAAGAAATGTTTATAATTTTGAAATACATTTTAAAAGTTTCAGGAAAATTCTTATCATTTTAACAAATATTTACAAGCTCTAAGAAGATTTCAAAAATAATTTAAAATTTGGAAGAATTTCAATAAATTTAAAAGAAAATGTAGGTGTTTCAAGATCTCAAAATAAAATTTTGAATACTTTTAGGGATTTCAAATGGTTTTAAGATCATAAAAGAATTTTCTTAATTTTCTTGAGAAAAATAAAGGTGACTTTCTATTTAATTAAATGAATTTTCAACGAAATTTGAAAAACATTTTAGTAGGCTGCTCAAAATTTCGAAATATATCTTAAAGATCTTAGAATTTATTTTTGTTTGAAAAATTGTTCAATAAGTCCTTAGAATGAAGTATAAAAACAATTTTTTTTGGGTAAATTTTTTTTATTTTTCAACATAATCTCCTTGGAGCTCTATACACTTGGTCAAT
>NC_046662.1:26987389-27021483 GCF_010883055.1 Belonocnema kinseyi | reverse complement strand
GTACGACCACGCTTAAATTCATTTACCCAGTTATAAACCGTTGCTAAGGCAGGGGCAGATGTGCCATGAACTGAGTCCCATTCATTTTTTATCTCATATGGAATTAAACCCTTTAAATGAAAATGTTTGATTACCGCTCTGAACTCGTTTTTTTTTCATTTTTCTTAACGAACAATCTTTTTTTTTCAATTGGTTATAAAAACACGTAAACTCAGAAGATGTGGACTGCGACTGCACCATATATCTAGTCGGGAGTGGTGTTGACTGAAAACAGATGATTTGGAGCGATTCGCGCGCCATCTGTTGGTCATTCTAAGGACTTATTGAACTACCCTCGTATTTATAAAAAATGTATAACTATTTAATTCAAAATTGATGTATTTTAGCAAATAATTTTCTGGGTTAAAAAGTCTCATTTTTGGTTGGAGAATTAATCTTCTTTAATCAAAATATAAGAATTTATATATATTTTTTATTCAACCATACTTTTTTTGAAAAAATGGGGTTCTTTGAGACTGGTCAGTCTACGGGAAATCAATTTTGGTTATTCTTTTAACAAAGCAATCGTTCTAGCACAAAAGCACCTTATCTACTAATTTTTTTTTGAAGTGCTTGATTCCTGGAGTATACCAGAAAAATGAATTATTTATAGGGAAGTTGAACTTTCAACTAAGCAGTAGAATTCTCAGTAAAAAAATAGCGTAAAATCAAATAATTTAGTTACTAGTTAAAAAATTAATTTCAAATAAAACAAACAATATTTTCTAACAACATTTGGTTGAATTTGCAACCCAAAATGACAAATTTTCGAAAAATCAGTTGAATTAGAAAAAAATTATTTTATCAAGATTGTAGAATTTCCTACAAAATAGTTTAATTTTACACTTAATAGTTATTGCGAAATATAATTTACAATATATTTTTCTCCTTTTAATTCAGATACACTAAGGTATATATTGTTTTAATTTGTCTAACCAAAAAACATGTGAATTTTGTTTTTTATCTTAGTGCTTTTCGATGATTCTGTATGATATATTAATTATTTTACAAGACGTGTTCTAACAGTGGGGTTTATTTTTATATTTCTAATTTAAAATTGATTTCGATTATTAATCTGCAGAGAGAAAACAGCCTTATTCTAACTGATAATGGAAAAATTAATGAAATAATGACAGGCGTAATTTTGTTTGTTTACACTATAAATTCATGAAGAAGAAGGTGACGTTACAAAATTAAAGAAAAATCGGTGAGTTTCCTGATATTAAATTTGAAGTAAATTAATAGAACATAATAAGAAATTAAAATTATTTTGTTAAAAAATCAACTTTTTTAGTGAAAATACATCATTTTTGTGTTGAATGTTAAAGTCTTTTTTTCGTGACTCATTGTTTTTTGTTTTGTTTTTTTTTTTTTTTTTTGAAGAAGAATATTTTGTTGGAAATTCGTTGCGTTGGTTTAAAATTGGTATTTTAAATTTCAAATTGTTTATTATTGTTTAAAATTTAACTATTTGTTTGAAAATGATGTAGTTATATGGTGTTTCATTTATTATTTAAAATTAATCTTGTTGAGTTTCAAATGATCCTTTTTGGTTAAAAATACAACTGCTTCGTTTTAAATTAATCTGCTTTATTTGTCAATGTAATTATTAGGTACATATTTTGTTGAGAATTCACCTACTTTGATTGAAGATTAAACAACTTTGTTCACCGTGAAATTATTTAAAAAACCTATTTTTATCCATATTTTTTCTTTGAAAATCTAACTCTTTTGTAGAAAAGTCGCATTTTTTGTGAAAAGTTCAACTATTTTCTTAATATTTAAACGATTCTTATCAATATTAAACTATTTGGTAAAAAATGTAATTTTTTATTTAAAAAATTATACTTTCGTGTTTAAAAATGCAGCTGTTTTGTAGATAGTTTGTCTTTATAATTTCAAAATTGAACAGTTTTGTTGAAAATTGATGAATTGTGTTGAAAATTCCTTTTTTTTATAAAAAACTAATTCTCTTGGTTAGAAATTAAAACATGCGGTTTGAAGATTTTTCTTGTTGGTAATTTAACTAAATGGTTCGAAAATGAACTATTTCGTAAAAAATCAATTTTCTTAAGGATTTACCTCTGGTTGCCACTTTAACTATTTGTTGATAGTTTTGTTTTCGTTAAAAGTAATTTTGCTATCTGAAAATTAAAATGTTTCTGGTTAAAAAATATTATTGCTGGTTCAAAATGTAACTATTTTGTTCTAAATTAATCTGTGCTAGTTTAAAATTCAACAATCTTGTTGTAAATTTCTCATTTTCAGTTAATTCTAACTGTTTTTATTTTAAATAAATTTTTGTTGTTTTTAAAATGTCATATATTACATGGCCCGTTTGATAATTGATCTTTGACAGTTAAAAGAGAACTACATGGTTTAAAATCAGACTACTTTTTGCAAAATTAATTTTATTTTTCAGTTCAAAATCTATACTTCTGTTGAAAATTAATATTTTCTGTTAAAAATTCAAGTATTTGGTAGAAAACTTACTTTTTTGTAGAAGACCTATATTTTGCGATAATTTTTCTATCTGCAAATAAAACTCTTTTATTTGTTGTTAACAATTCTTATTTCCTAGTTGAAAATTTTTTTTCAGTTGAAAATTCAACTTTTTAATTAAAAATTAATGTATTTTGATGAAAATCGGTTTTTTATCTTGAAAATTTTTTTTTTACTCAAAATTTAACCGTTTCATTCACATTTGAAAAATAATGTTTTAAATATAAACATGATTTTTTTCTAATTAAAAATTGGACTATTTGGTTTAAAATTCATGTTTTTATTTAAAAATTCATCTTCTTGCAAAAAAATTGCTCCTCCTGGCTAAAAAATTATCCTTTGTTTCAAATCAATCAGTTTTATTTCAGAATTCAAACATTTTGTTGCAATTTTTCATTTTTTGTAAATCTAACTGATCTTTATTCCAAATTAAAATATCTTTTTATTGAAATGTAAATGATTACATGTTTCATCAAAAATTCACCTTCATTGGTTGAAGAAGGAACACGTTGGTTTAAAATTTAAAAAAATTTAAATAAATCTAATTTTCTTTGTTTAAACATCTATAATTTTCCTCGAAAACATTAATTGTTTCGTAGAAATATTGCCTTTTTGGACTAAAAATTGAATCATTTCGGAGAAAATTACACCAGTTGTCTGAAAATTATATTTTTTGTTGTAAATGCGTCTTTTTAGCAAAATATTATTCATCTTGATGGAAAATTAATATTTTAGTTTAAAACTGAAGTATTCAATTTGAAATTCTTTTTCATTCAACTACTTGGTTTAAAGTTGAACTGCTTTATCCGAATTAAATTTTTTTAATATACGTTTCCGTTTAATAATGTTATTTTTTGTTGAAAAATGATTGTTTTTTTATTTAAAAAAATAATTTTTTTGTCTGAAAATCTGACTATTCCATTCTTGGTTTGAAAATAATTGGGTAAAAATTCTTCTTTCTTGGTTCAATTTAACTGGTTAATAAGTGATTTTTTTCAATTAATTTTTTAACCTCGTATTTAACGATTTCAATTTTGGTTAAAAAATATATCTCTTTATTGAAAAAGTGAACTGTTTGGTTTTAAATGTATGTTTTGACATTGCAAAATAATTTCTAAAAATCAACTGTCTTGATAAAAACTGACTTTTTCATAATTTTCTCTGGTTTAATTTTACGGTTGAACATTTTGCTCTAAGATGCATTAAGGTAGGTCAGTCTACGCAGAAACAATTTTTGAAATTAAAAAAAAAGTTCCCGGACGCGTCGTAGTTTGAACTTTACTTTTGAATATAATATTAATTTTGATATAAAAAAGTGTCCCTTACTATTCGTAGAAAATGACTTATGCGATTCCTTAAAATGATTAATAATTCAATAATAGAAACATAGTTATTGCTTATTAAATACAAATTAATTTACTTCCGGCTTTATATATGGAGGTCATGAAAAATATAAAATTTTCATAAGAAACGCAATAATCGTCTCTATTCAAAAAAATTGTACAATATAAAATGAAAAACTACTTTAAAAAATTTCTTCCATAACTGCAGTTTTTAAAAACTGTTTTTAATCATAATTTTATTAATGAATGAAAAAATACTAATAAATATAATACATTGATAAATGTATTTGTTAAGTTTCATATGAAAACTAAAATAATAGAAGATCTAAAAATTGAATTAAAAATATGATAAAAAATTATTCGTTTCGTGTGCAAAAATTACTGTTCTTAAAATAAAATATTCTTTCAAGTGCTCAAACTATTGCCTACGAAGTCAGATTAATCTTAATTATTTCAAGAAATTTATTTTATTTTTATGTTAATAGTAGCAAATATTCATATTTTTTTATAATAATATTCTGATAAAAAACTCGATCTGACTAAAATATTTAAATAATAAATTAATATTAATAATTAACAATTAATAATTAATAAACACTTACCAAATAAATTGAGGAATACTCCTAACGAGAGGAACAAAGTACCAAAAATAATCTTCATCTTCTCTTAATATAGAGACAAAAAAACTAATTTGTTAAGAATCTCGTGAAAGCAGAAACTAAAAATTATTCTTCTCTCCCAGTAAAGTATTTTTATATTGACAAAAGTATTTAAGAAATGTGGAAGGGTAAAGCCTATTCTTCTCCGATATTTGTACTTTGTGAGTCGTTTATATTTTTCCTTGAAAGCTTTCAACATTGTCTGAAATTTATTATTTATGTACATAATACATATAACACTTGTATTTAAGAATGTTCGCTTATTTAAACAAACTTTGAAGCAAATATTAGAATATCGCATTTTATTACCTAACCATTAAAAGATCTTCGAAATTCCCCTTTTCTTGGATTTTTTTCGATGTACTTATTTTCACGTAGGTAAAGTTTACTTGATATAATATGGGAAACAAATCAAAACGTCGATAAAAAAATCTGAAGCCAAAAGCGTATTATTTTTAAAATAAACAATCACAAACTGATTTACTTAAAACCAAAAACTCGAGTTTCTTGAATCTTTTTTTGATAGTTGCAGTGGATTGTTATCAAAGTTTTACAACAATTTTTTTATTCACCGTTTATTAGTCATTAGAAGTCGTACTAATTTAAATATTTACATTATGATAATATGAAGTATCAACTAAGGTAAATCGACTTCCCTTGGTGTAACTATAATTGTAAGTTTTAATCAAATAAAAATAAAAATTCTTCTGAAACAATAAAATTTTATCTCTCACGAGATTTTATGAAAATGCACTGAAATATTTTAAAAATTAGAAAAAAGTTGGATATTGGTCAATCTATTGGTAACACACTATAAATTAGTCAATTTTTTACATTCTCATCAAGATAAGGTATTAGATTTGTGTAAAATTTGCCCCCCCCCCCCCCCCGTTGTTGTCAAATGTCCACGTTTTGTGACCCCCTGAATCCAAAAAACAGGTTTTTAAGAATGCGTCTTTCTGTGTTTGTTTGTGTGTGTGTGTGTGTAGACTTTTACTTTGCTAGCACGATAACTTTCGAAAGAATTGAAAAATTGAATTGGCCTTTGGCAGACTCTTTTAGTGTCCTAAAATAAAGGTAAAGTTCGTTAGCCAGCCATTTTAGATAAAAATTCAAAAATTGAGCGTATTTTGAAAATTTTTGAGACCACTTTTTTTAAAATTCCAAAATTTTCTCTACGGATATTCATAGTATTCAAAGAGGTGAACAATTTATCCTAATGACTTTTTTCTATAAAACCAAAATTTACCAGAGTTATAGCATTTACAAAATTCCAAAAAACACACGAAAATCAAAATTTAAATCAAATTACGCACTGAAAGAGCCCACAAATCTTCATCGATTTCGACAAAAAAAAATTGGAAAAAGCTAATAAGATTTCTTAGAGAGTTGTCCGGGCTGATTTTTTAATTCGGTTTTCAATTTTTTTATAAACAAAGAAATAGTCAAAATACCTTTAGTTGCATGGAATAATATTAGTTAAAGATATTCCAATTTTAGGCAATATAAAAAAAAATGTTATCAACATATTATTCGTTAAAACATTTTTTTACGATTTTCCATAAATACACGTTTTTTCAAGTTATGTTGCAAGAAATTTGAATCGAAACAATACCATGTAAAAAAACTTTACTTCTGATTACAATTGTTTATATTATAAACAAATTTAATGTGCAAATGCAGTAATCAGGCATTTTTTGACAGAAATATCGTTTTTTCTGTGACAATTTTTTCAATTCGGAAATTTATGATAATTTTAACAAAATCATAATTTCTTGATTGATCTTTTGATTTTTTAAACAAATTTAACTAAAAAATGCATTATTTGGGTGTTTGTCGACAGAAAATTTCATTTTTTTTCAATGGCAGTCTTTCGCTGACAGATTAGTCATTTGATATTTAAAAAAAAATTAATTTGAAATAAAAAATAGAGTCTTTTTAACCACAGTAAAAGGAATTTTCAACAGAATGGTTGAATTCTCAACCATATATATGAGTTTTAAACCAAAAAGTTAAACCTTTAAACAAAAATAAAAAAAGATTTTTAACAAAGTACTTTAACTTGCAACCGAGTATTTGAATTTTTAACTGAAAAACAATTAATTCGCAATAAAATTTAATTAATTTTCAACAAACAAATATTTTAGTAACCAAATTTTAAAAACAGTTCAAGTCAACCAAAAAATATGAAAAAATTACATGAACTCTCCACTAAATGATTGGATGTTTAATTAAAAAATATTTTTTTTAAACCAAAAATGGGTTATTACAAATTTAAAATAAAAAAAATAATTTTCAATAAAATAATTTTAATAAAGAAATCAAATCATCGTTAATGAAAATCCTCAAACGGCGAATAATTTTTTTGTGAATAACGAAGAAATTTATTTGAAAAGAACACTCGGTTTTCTTGAACCTTTTTTTTGTAGTTACTTCAGTTTTTTTCAGTTATTTAAAAGGGTTTTCATTAATTTATTAAGAAATTTTGTTCTTTATCTTTTGGTTGGCTGATAAGTCATATAATTCAATTTTTAAACAATTTATAAATTTAATATTCATATAAAGATCGTTTGGTAGCATTGTTAAATAAAAGTTAATAAAAAATATAAACAATCTGGTAAAATAATTATTCTTCCAACACAAGTTTTGATGTTTAATTTTAAGATTTCGTCACGAGGTCTGACTTTTTTTATTGTTCTCTAAACCACGTGAAAACTCTCGTCAAAAATCATCAGATAGCCTGATTTATTTCTGACTATTTGTGACTTTTTTGGTGGGAGTGTCTATCAATCTATATTTGGATGTGCGAAATATTTAAACTTTTACTAATAAGTATATTTTGTTTTAAATCTGTTTTACAATGTCATACTTTTTTAAATTCTCATCCATAATGAGAAGGTGTTCGTTTTCTGTGGATAATAACTTTCGCGAAATTCATCAAATGTCGAATTAATGAAAATATGGTTGAATATTTTATCAAAGATTGACTAGTTTTTGTAATGATAATGATATGACAATTTTTCTACCTGTTACAGGCAAGAAGTATCATAATACTTATATAAGATTTTAAATTAGGAATGCAAGAATTTTAGAGAAATTAAACATTCAATTTTATTATACAACCTTGTGGCTCAAAAGTATGACAGATTGCACAGAGATATTTAGTGTCGGTCTGCAAATTTTATTAATTTATTATATCGAAAATTTATAAATATTACAGTTAATTTTAACACAGATATTGCCAGATGCTTATAATATTATTAGGTAAATTACGAGTAATACTGTAAAAAATTATCAATAAAAAAATTAATGTTTTTAAACTTGACGCACCGCGCACTTCAGCAAGCAATATTTTGCGCAAAAAATAGCTGCTTACAGTTAAATAATTTATAACTTTTGTTGAAAAGAAGCGAATGCTACATTTACATTTTTGTATTTAAATTATTAAACTGTTGTGAATGATGGTATTACTTTTGTGGATCAGTGAAATATTTGCTTTATTTTAAGATGCGCTTATTTTGATAAATTACGTAGTTTTTTAAAAATAATTATCTTTTTTCTTAAATTCAAGGAGTTGGTTAGTTTGGCCAATTAATATTTTTTCAACTTTGTTCCACGAATATTCAAGAAATATATCTTATCTCATTGCTTTGTTTTCAATAAATATTTAGAAATACGTAGAGTAAGTTTCTTCGAATCCAAGGAGTGACATCTGCCAAACAATTAAAACTTTTAGAAGGATTGCAGAGGGAGGTGGTGTCGGCAAGGAAGGAAAAAGAGGATAAAATGAAGGACATGGAAGAACATATTAGGGTTTGTAAGGAAAAGGCGGGAAAAGGCTTGAGAAGGTGGAGGACAGACTGGGAATGGAATCAGTTGACAGGGGGGAAGGCGAGAAGCAAGGTATTTGGAAGAGGGTAGTGAATATGATAGAAGAGAAAGTGGTAGAGCGTAGGAATGAAAAAGAGGAGAGAGCAGATATGAAAAGGATAGGGATAATGGAATTGAGGGTGGTGAGAAGAGAGGAGGCATATAGGAGAAATAATATAGTAATAAGAGGATTGAAGCTAAAGAGCGGGAAAAGGGGTAGGGGGTGGACGCGTTGTTACAGTGCATAGGGTAGGTTAAAAGCAAGGTAGGGAAAGTTAGGATGGAGGGCAGAAAGGAGAATGAAGTGGCAGTGGTGGAATTGGAGAGCTGGGAAGAAAAATTGGCGGTAGTGCGTAAGAAAATATGATAAAGGAGAAGAAGGTTTTCATCAATCAAGATTTGACAAGGAAGGTATAGGAAGTGCAGAGAATGCTTTATGACAGGGCTAGGAAGGAGATGATTGAAGGGAGAAAGGCAAAGCTAGGGTATCGGAAAATACAAATATATGAGAAAATGTGCGTATGAGTCGAAGAAAAGGAGATGTTGCAGGAAATGCAGGGAAATTTCTTTCGTGGGAAGTAAGTGGGTGGGAGTAAACCAGGGTGGAGGAGTTTTAAAGGTGCTACACTGGAACTTAGCAGAGTTAAAGAAGAAAGATGAGGATTTCTGGAGGTATATTGAGAAATTCGATGTGATCAGACTGGCAGGCGTAAGTAGAAAGAAAGGAATGAGATAGAGTAACGCCAAAGTTTCCAAGGGCGTATAGTTGGAGGCTGCAGAAGGCGATCAGAGTGAAGAAGAAAGGAAGGGCTAGTGGGGGGAATTATAACAGGGGTTAGGGCCGGATTAGAGGAAAAAGTCAATGGAGAAGGAGAGGTGGATGGAAATGGTAAAAGAAAGAATGGGAGACTTACTAGAAGAGGGAGATGAGGATATTACGGTAATGGGGGGAGGGGTCTTAATGCGAGAATTTGAGGAAAAGGGGGCCTGTATCGGAAAGGAGCGAGCTTTGAAAGAAAATCGAAGAATAAAATGATAAATAAATAGGGGGAGATTCTAAGAGACTGGATAAAAGGCAGATGTTAGGTGGTGGCAAATGGTATGGTAACAGGGGACGAAAAGGGAGAATACATGTATGTGAGTAAGATGGGTATATCGGTGATACACTATGTGATCATGAATATGCAAGGGTAGGAAGAGATAGAGAAATTCGCAGTGGAAGGGAGGGTGTAATCAGACCATCAGCCATTAGGCTTGTGGATAAAGGGAAAGGGTGGCGAAATGCAAGATGGGGAAGAAGGGTAGTTAGGGGAGAGGGTGCCATGAACGGGAGAAGCGATAGGGGAGTATCAGGAGCAGTTGGGCAACTGAAGCTTGGAGAGGGTTTCGGTGGAGGAGATATGGGAGGATCCAAAAGCGAAAGGGAAAGGGCGTGTGCAAAAGAAGGTATTTATGAAAAAGAAGAAGAAGAAAGTGATGGTAAAGCCGTGACAAGATAAGGAATGTAAAATGATGAAGAGAATGGTGAAAAAGAAGTACAGAAAGTGTAAAGAAGGAACCGCGAAAAGGAAGGAGTACGTAGAAATGAAGCAGGAGTTTAGGGTGATGTATAAGATGAAAGAGCAGGAAAAGGAAAAAGAGCTAGAAGAGGAGTTGAGAAGTGTTAAGACAGAAGGGGACTAAAAAGCAACTGTATGTTTTAAAATTAATATTTTTAATTGAAAATTCATCTGTTCAGCTTAGGATTAAACTATTTTGTTACAAAGTATTTTTTTGAGCTGTTAAATTAAATATTTAACTACTTTGATAAAGTGATCATTAATATCTGATTCTGTTTCTGATAGAAAAGTGCCACTTACTACACTTCCCTAAAAAAAATTTTTTGTTTGACCCCATCAAGTCAGGATAAAGGTCATTTCGAGATCAAATTAAAAAATACATACCATCTAAAAAAAACCATTATTATCATACATTTTTGGGGTCGCTGTACCCGAATCCGAAGTCTTTTTGACACCATCAGTTCAAGATCAAGGCCATTCTGAAGTCCAAATAATAAAAAATGTTTAGGTCTAGAAAACCACCATTATTATACATTTTTCGTGTTACTGAATCTGAATCAGAGGTCTGCTTGCCCCCATCAGGTCAGGATCATGATGATTCCAAGTTCAAAATGGAAAGGAAAAAAGTTTAAGCCCAGAATACAACGAATCTTATATGTTTTGGGGTCGCTGAATCTTAATTCAGGGCCATCTAGTAGTTCACTTTTTAAATATTGAACAAAATCAATTTTGAAATAAGGAAAACGAATTTTTAACAGAATAATTCAATTTTTAACCTTGATCTTCTCAGCATAAAAACATAAACCCAAGACGACACCCCCCCTCCCCCTACTTTTAAAACTCCCTTATTAACTTAAATTTGGTGGAACGGAAGTTATAACTACAATCCCCACCATATGACGAATTGCTATTTAACTTTGACATGATTTCCACTCCCAAAGACATAGGAAACGGCGTGTTGAAAGACGGATTTGAAATATGGTTAGGAGTAAATAGTGAATCACATGGTAGGCAAAGAGCAGGTCTGCTTCTGAAGGAAAGAGCGAAACAGCATCTCGGAGATCATGATTTTGTATCTCCCAGACTGCTGTGGGCTAGAATGAAAGTAGGAATCAGAAGATTATTTATTATAGCATGCTACACTCCAGTTGATAGTAACCCCAGAGAAGTAAAAGACGCCTTCTGGGGTACTTCAAATGACACAATAAATATTTGCGATCGTGGTGAAAGAATAATCCAGCTAGGAGATATGAATGGATGGGTAGGCATCCAAAATCAGGATACAGAAAAAGTATTAGATAATTTTGGATATCCAAGGACAAAAAATAACGGAGATAAATTAGTTGGCTTATGCTTAGAAAGGGGTCTGTTCATCACAAATACTTGGTTTAGGCATAAAATGATCCACATGTACACCTGGTCCAAAGGAAATACCCGCAGTATAATTGACTTTGTTGTTGCGGATGAAAGACTAAGAGAGATGGTGAGAGATACAAGTGTCCTGAGAGGTTCTGAGTGCAATACTGATCATTACCTTCTGATCTCGAAAATTAACTTGGGTCAGGGATCGAGAAAAAAGAGAACCAAGAAAACAAAACAAACGCGAATCAAAATTAAAAACCTGCAGAAACCGGATGTGCGAATAGATTTTCAAAATAAGATAATCGACAGCATCACAGAAAAACGCTGGTGTTAAATTTGTTGCAGCTCAAATTTCATTGGGCTCCCAATGATCATTTGAGAGAGTTTTCAAGTCTCAAATGTATTCCTCTGAACGTAGGTGCTCATGTGGGCATCTAGGGGAAAGTATCATTTGGAGACTGAATTTTGGCTCATGCAGAGTTGTGGAGTTCTGAACCGCGCTGTCAGCCACCTGAATACCTGTCAAAGCAACTATTCCCTTTGCGATATTAGCCTAAATAATTGTTTATAAGGAAATTAATTGAAGCAATATTTACCTAATTTTCAAATTTATTTTATTTAATAGGGCTTACCAGTCACTTAGAATAAAATTATAACTTCCTAATGCAACTTCCAAAAGTTACGTTAGTCATGCCCTTCGACACTTAAACTGAGGCCGGGATGTATAGAAAAAGTCATGACCGTCTACATATACAATAAGGTATTTTCACTATGATCACTAGCTCACTTCACTTTGTTGAATACTGAGGAAATAACAATTGACCAAATGCATGGGAATCGGTTCATTTTTTCTCTATTTTTCTAATATCTTCGTAGAAAGTAATTTTTCTGTTAAGTGCAATTGAAAAATAATTTTTATTTTTTAGGGACTATTTAATGCAATAATAAATTGATAATAATTTTCATTCATTCGTGCGTTAGGGCTGAGTGTTGGTTGTCTACCCCTTGAAGGACAATTCAAAATTACATTGAAAAACAATTCTTGTAATTTAAATAAATAATTATTAAAATATACACAATAATGTATACAAATTTTGTAACTTTTGATTTCAGGCAAGAAAAATATAACACATATATTATATAAATAACAGTTTATTTTCATTGAATTCCAAAGACCAACTTATATTTTACAAAACATTTAATTCAAAAAGAAATTTCTTGGAAAAGTGATTTAAAATAATTAATTATAAGTTTTTAATCGAAAAGAACAATATTCTCAGCTGAAATTATTTTTAGAAAAATTCATATATTATCATTATTAAATACTACAATTAACTTCTATATATCAAGCTGCAGAAACATTATATGGTATTTCAACAAATGTATCTATTATAAAATGTTTTGTGAACCATAAGTCTGTTTTTGGAGTTCAATGAAAATAAACTATTATTTATAAAATATGTGTTATACACTTTTTTCTTGTCTGAAATAAAAATTCAGGAATTGTTTTTTTTTTAATTTAATTTTAAATCGCGCGCCAAGTGTGGCCAAACGGCGTTCAGCCCTAACGCAAGCGTAGTAGCTCAGGGTGCCAACATTGGAATCATTGGTCCACAGTACAAGCCGGAAAAATAAATCAAATCAGCAGGCAGGAAAAAGTTGAGATATAAAAGCCTCAATTAGGTATTTTCACTTCAACCGTCAGCTAACTTCACTTTGTTAAAAGCTGAGGGGGGAAATGGATCAAATGCATGGAACAAAACTTTATTTCTGTAATAAATTTGTAATTAATAATCATTATTATTATTTTATTATTTCATTAATTAGTCATTAAAAAATAAAAACTATTATTTAACTACACTTATATAGAAAAAATTACCTTTTACGAAGATATTAGCAAAATAGGGCAAAAACGAACTGAATCTCATACATTTGGTCCCTTATTTTCCCCTCAGCAATTTACGAAGTGAAGTTAGCTGTTTATTGAAATGAAAATACTTAATAGGCTTTTCTCTTATCAGTTTATTATACAATTGTATTTACCTTATCTTTCATTTATGGCACTAGCTACTGCAAGATTAGATATCTAAGATAGCTTTAAACTTCCGCAGAAAATCTAGTGGAAATTTGTTCGAACGACCAGCCATCAAGTTTGATGCAGACGGTCACGACTAGTAATTTGTACATCCCGGCTTTGGTGGTTTGAATGTCATATAGTAGGTTTCGACTAACCTAACATTTGGATATTATATCACGCCAAGTACTATTTTTATTCCAAGACTATTTAGTCGCTGGTAAATAGGAGAAAATAAAAAGTTAGGTAATTATTATTATAACTTACCTGCTTATTAACATCTGTTTCACTCAAGTAACGACCCACAAAATGATATTGACAGGTGACTTACAGTTTGTAGACGACACTTCACGTTGCACTGAATTAGAAAAAACAGTGTCTAAATGATGCTTTTCCCCTAGATTCTCCGAATGAACCTGTGTGGCTCAAATTTGTTGCAACTCTATTGAACACCGATTTCGGTGTACATTAGAGGATCAGCGATTTTCTGTGATAGATAGGTCAACATGGTAGGACCTTATAAAACACAAAGAAATAAAGGGCAGTTGGACAAAGTTACGGGATATCATTGTTAGATGTGCAATCAAAGTGTGTGGTACCGCAGTTGTAGGAAGAATGTCTGGTGATGCGTGTTGGAATGATGAACTTTCAACAACGCAGTTCTTAGCAATGAGGAAAGAAATAAGCGTATAAATGGTTACAGGCACAAAAACAGGATACTCGTACGATTAATTAAGGAGCGTAAAGATAAAATTAGAGCAGAAGAAGAGAAGAAAATACAAAACGACTTTAAAGGAAGCAAGAAACTTCAGACGGAATACTAGAAGCTTTCAGAGACTATTTTACGGGACAATTCGGAGATGAAGCTATAGGACAGCACAACCGCGAGGTTGAACACGATGCGTTAGAAAACTCAATTGAAAAAGTATGTGTCACTGAGGTTAGGGATATAATTAAGGACTTGAAAAACGGTAAGGCTGCCGGGCTAGACTGTAGTAACGCTGAAATGCTTAATTACGGTGGCAAGTACATACCACATAGACAGTGCGAATTGATATTTTTTTTTTTGAGAAGAAGCCCAGACCATTCGAAAAAAGCAATTATCGTACCAATATACAAGAGAAAGGGAGATAAAAGTGAGTGCGGTAATTACAGAGGGATTAGCTTATTAAGCACCGTAAGTAAAATATATTCGAAAATACTTATTCGTAGGGTAATGAAAATAACAGAAGCAAAGATTTGGGAAGTCCAAACTGGGTTTATGCCAGGAAGGTCATGTACGGATCAAATATTTAGCTTAAGGCAAATTACAGAAAAAAGTTTGAGAGTAGGAAAAAAAGTTTTCTGTGCATTTGTTAACCTAGAAAAAGCTTTTAATAAGGTAGATAGAAGTAAACTTTGGGAAGTCTTGAAAGAGTATGGAGACAATGGATGGCTACTACAAGCTATAAAAATAATATATACGGGGAAGTAAAGCGAGTGTAAGGGTAAATGGGATTGTGAGTGATTGTTTCGGTATTATTCAAGGAGTTAGACACGGATGCGTTATGTCCTCATGGTTAATTATATTATTTATGAACAAGTGTTTAAGAATGGCTCTTTTCGACGAAGAGGATGTGGATCTCGAAACAGTAAGGGTACGTGGGTTAGCGCTCGCAGATGATAATGTTGTTGTGGCAGAGTCAATCGAAGACTTACAAAAAATGTTGAATAAACTCAATGCAAGCATGAAGATCATCGGCCTCAAAATTAACGAAAATAAAACAAAAACTATGGTTTTTGAAGGAAAAAAGTCAGAAAACACTATGTAATATTGTATTAAATGATGAGAGAATTGAACAAGTTGAAAAGTTCGTATACCTTGGTAGCTTATTTACTAGGGACGGGAAGATAGCTAAGGAATTAGATAGACGCATAAACGAAGGTAAAAAGGTTATTGGTAGAGCAGGGCCCTTTATCAGAATGTAAAATAAATCAAATAAATTTAAAATGACAATAGATGACTCTATATTTGTACTATATTTGGCAGCGTGCTGAGAGGTAGACCGCGGAAAGAATATTAAGAATGTCTGAATAAGACCTTAGTTAAAAGAGACATAAGAAGCCACAGAAACACGAGACCCTGAATGAAAAAATGCATGGACATAAAAGAAGCTAGAGAAGTATGCCAGGGCTGACAAATATGGCGACAAGTAGTTAATAAAAAGAGTGTCAGTATAGTGAATGACGCCTGAAACAAAAGACCTTGGAAAATTGTAAGTTACGCTATGGAAAAGCAGAACTCAAGAAGTAAAACTCGGGAAGAGGTTTTCTGCAGTTTTTCTCTCCCCTAGCCAAACATCTAAGAAAATTCAAGTACTTCTAATAAATTCGGAAGTAGAAGGATATTATCATTGTATGTCATCAAATTCATAGAGTGATTGAAATCCGACTTTAGAAAAAGGAAAATTTTCATACTTTCCTACATGGTGCGAAAGCGGTTTCTGTCTTGCCGAGGTTTTTAATAAAAGGTATTTTTCAATAGGGTAAACCGTAGAGCTGCCTGAAATGAATAAATTAGCGTATTTATAATAATTATTTATATTAATACTAATGCTAATAAGTAATGATAATGTTTTAATTGTATGGATCTTCACTTGGGGCGAATGCTAGAGAGATTGATCAGCAACCTGGGTCGGAGAAGTGTTGCGGAACGAACGAGTTATTTACTTAAATAGCACGAGAATTCTGGATCAATCTGAAAAATCTCTATCCCTTCCACACACTACTCCTTTCCCCTACTGAGTGAGTCACGCCTAATGCTTAATGGTGCAATAATAATAAACTTTCAACCAAGTGGTTGAATTGTAAAATGAAAAAAAATTCATTTTAGGCCAAAAAAATTAATTTTCTTCTAGAAAAAAGAGATTTACAATAAAATACATGAATTTTCAACCGAAGGGATACATTTTTTACAACATTTTTAATCTTTAACCAAAAAAAATCATTTTTTACATATAAGCTGAACTTTTAACCAACCCGTGTGGGAAAATGGAGGGGCCCCTAGTCAAGGCCCAAATGGTTTGCCCTCATACCTTGTGGAATCCATGAGGATTTAATTTTTTTTAGGAAATCAGGAAAATCAGGAAAAAAGGGTTTTTCGGGACAGATGTATTCATAGTTTTTTGAAATTTCAGAACTGTGAGGGCAACCGAGCTGGGTACTCTGCGGGGCCCCTATGGAACATCCACATTGTCAGAGTTCAAATTTCAAAAAAGTGTTATCGAATTTTTGTATGAAATTCGCTGTTTGTCAAACAAATATTCACCCTTTGAACTTAGAAATTTCAATCGTTGATCCATGAGGGCAACCAATCTGTGCCCTCGCTAGGGACCCTCATAGAACATCCATATGGTGTAAGTTTGAATTTCAGAAAGCAGTTATTCAATTTTTAACAGAAATTCATTGCTTGTAAGTCGGAAATCGTGAAATCTGTGTGGTGTCAAAAAATATACGTCCTTTGGACTTTGAAATTTTAATTGTTGATCCGTGAGGGTAACCGAGTTGGGCCCTCAACGGTGGCCCTCGTAGGATTTCCACGCGTGGAACATCCATGCGGGCCCCCGCATATTTTTAATCCACTTTAATTAAAAAACAGTTGATAGTAATTTTTAATTTAAAAAAAGTTAATTAGCAAACAAGAACCGTCCTAATCGTTAATATTTCACCAAATTGTAATATATTTTTAAGGATTATTTATATTAAGGATATATTTATATTATTTAATGTAAAAGAAATTTATTTTTAAACAAAAATAGAATTGTCAATTTTTTAAATGAAACGAATTATTTTCAAACAAAAACAAATTTTAAACTAAAAAAATGAATCTTTAACCGAAAAAATTAATTTTTGACAAAGCATTTTTACTTTCAACCAAGTTGTCGCATATTTAAAGAAGAATATTAATTTTTCTCATGAAAATATAATATCTGAAATTTCGATCAAACTAAATTGTTATTTTAAATCCGAAAGCGTTAAATTCAATGAGAAAGATGAATTTTGCACAAAGTGAATACAATTTTATCAAAATATTTCAAAGTTCCAATTAAAATCAAATTGGATTAAAAACATATTTTTAAATTTTTAATTACAATGATGAGTTTCTCAGAGATAATTTTGCAACAGAATTTTTCAATTTTCAACCAGAGAAATAAATTTTAACCAGAAATGTGAATTTCCAACAAAATAATTAAAATTTGAACCAAAAATATTATCCTTCTTCTAAACAGGCAAATTCTTAACAACAGCCATTTTTTCAAAATTAAAAGTGATTAATTTTCAACAAATTAGTGCCTCCTTTTTAACAAATCTCATGAATTTCTTACTAGGTGATTTAAACGGAATAGATAACTTTTGACATTTCAACTTTTTTTTTTAACAAAACGCATCAATTTTTTACCAAGTAGTTTAATCGAAACAATTGAATTTTCAAATGAAAAAATTAATTTGAAACCAAAAAAAGAATTTGTAACCAAGTTATTTAATTGTATAGCGAAGAAATGAAATTTCATCAAATATATATAATCCTAAAACAAAGCAATTCATTTTAAAGAAAGTAGTTTGATTGCATACCAAAAAGAATGAATTTATAAGAAAATACAATGAAAGTTGTTCTAGACTGAAGAATGCTTAATTAGGTACTAAATAAGAAAAATTTTTATAAAAAACGGATATAAACACACAGATAAATAAAACACTTTGTGATAAATTGTACATTTATTTAAATAATAATTTCAGACACAAAAGAATATTTATCATTACTTATTAGCATTAGTATTAATATAAATAATTATTATAAATACGCTAATTTATTCATTTCAGGCAGCTCTACGGTTTACTCTATTGAAAAATACCTTTTATTAAAAACCTCGGCAAGACAGAAACCGCTTTCGCACCATGTAGGAAAGTATGAAAATTTTACTTTTTCTAAAGTCGGATTTCAATCACTCTATGAATTTGATGACATACAATGATAATATCCTTCTACTTCCGAATTTATTAGAAGTACTTGAATTTTCTTAGATGTTTGGCTAGGGGAGAGAAAAACTGCAGAAAACCTCTTCCCGAGTTTTACTTCTTGAGTTCTGCTTTTCCATAGCGTAACTTACAATTTTCCATCATTTAAAACTTTTTGAGACTTACTCTAGAATAGAGCTTACTATAATTTTTCTGGTCGCACTTAAAATTAAAATATATATTGTCACACTGAATGGCAAGTTATCAATTTTATCTGAAATAAAATTATGCAGAAACGTTCTTTCCGTCTTCATATTATTACAGATTTTGAAATTAATTAAATACCCTTACAGTAAAAATGATAGGATAGACCACCCTATAATGAATAATGGACCTACAGCCGATAACGGTAATATTACAGGTAATTTATGGTAACGTTCAATAAATTGCCTAAAATTTAATTTAAGTGTCTATAGACTTCCAGAAACTTATGGGAATTTTCGGTCATTTATGGTAATTTCACAGATATATTTGGTAAATTACCATAAATTAACCAAAATTCATTTTAAACATTTTTATACATTTCCTAAAATGATGAAATTTTTGGTGATTTATGGTAATATTACAGGTAATTTATGGTAAGTTACCATAAATTGCCCCACATTAATTTTAAATGTCTATAAACTTCCGGAAATATATGGACATTTTTGGTCATTAATGGCAATTTTACAGATATATCTGGTAAATTACCATAAATTACCAAAAATTTATTTTAAACATTTATACAAGTTTCCGGAAAGTTAAGAAGTTTTTGGTAATTTATGGTAATGTTACAAGTAATTTATGGTAAGTTACCATAAATCTTCCCAATTTCAATTTAAAAGTGTCTATAAATTTTTGCTCATTTATGATAATTTTACAGTGAAATGGTGTTAATTACCATAAATGACACAAAATTCAATTATAAACATTTAAATAAATTTCCAGAAATTTATGATTTTTTTTTAATTTATGGCGATATTAAAGATAATTTATAGTAACTCACCATAAATTGTCCAAAATTGAATTTAAATATGTCCACAAATTTTCAAAAACTTTCGGTCATTTAGGGTCATTTTACAGTTAAATGGTATAAATTACCATAAATTACGCAACATTAAATTTTAGACATTTTTATATATTTTTGGAAATTTATGAATTTTCTCCGTAATTTAAAGTGATATAAAGGTAATTTATAGTAATATGCGATACATTGCGTAAAATTCAATTTAAATGGTGTGAAGTACCATAAATTACCCAAAATTAAATTTTAGACATTTTTATATATTTCCAGAAATTTTTGAATTTTTTGTTGTTGTAATTTACGGTGATATTACAGGTAATTTATAGTAACTCACCTTAAATTGTCCAAAATTAAATTTTAAGGTTCTATAAATTTTCGGAAATTTATGTATATTTTCGGTCATTTATGTTCATTTTACAGTTCAATATGGTAAATTGTCATAAAGTACCCAAAACACCATTTCTTAAATTTCTAGAAATTTCAAAAATTTATGAAATTATTTAGTAATTTGTGGTCATATTACAGGTAATTTATTGTAATATTACAGGTAATTTTAGATAACCTAGGATGAATTAACCAAAATTTAATTTAAAAATGTCGATAAATTTCCGGAAATTTTCTGAAATTTTTGGATATTTTTGGTAATTCACGGTAATTTCATCCATGACATATATCATCGTAAAAGGTGTGCTCATAGATGTATAATTTTCATTATTCACCTCTGACGTCATTTTTCACCCTTTAGGGAGTAAAAAGTAATTTTTACTCCCTAGGTAGTAAAAAATAGACCTTCAGCCCCA
This sequence comes from Belonocnema kinseyi, assembly GCF_010883055.1. Taxonomy (NCBI): domain Eukaryota; kingdom Metazoa; phylum Arthropoda; class Insecta; order Hymenoptera; family Cynipidae; genus Belonocnema; species Belonocnema kinseyi. The sequence goes on along the minus strand of NC_046662.1, from coordinate 27,001,217 downwards.
CTTCATAGACGCCGAAAAGGGCTGAATTCGTGCAAAATAATTATAATTCTCAAAATTATACCGAAAATCAACCCCAGTATTAAAATGTACTGCAATATCAACGCCTCTAAAACCAAGTACTTGGCACAGTCGTTCATTTATTACGATACCACGAATAACACCATCCAATATTACTACACCTACAATATAACGTACGGGCTGGATTGGATGTCTCAGTTCCATTTACGTAATAATGAATACTAGAAATTTGAATAACATCTCTATTGTGCTGCACAGGCTCAGAATGCTGAGATATACTCCCATCAGGTGGATAATCATTTCCAGTAGGCAGATGAAGATTCCAAACGTTCCAAGTAGTACTTAATTCTAGAAACAGAAATATAAAATTTAAATTAATTATTTTGCCTAGCGCACGCAACTGTTAGTCTTCGAATTTCGTGCTCGATAATATATTGAACTGGCGCACAACTGTGATTTGGGTATTGTGAATTTTCTTTCGTTAAAGCTCCTTTGGCTTTAACGAAAAAATTCTCATCACATATCTCGTGCTTCGAACTCGATTTAGTCCAGAATGTGAACTTTTCTACATTATTCTCAACAATTTTATACCAAATGTATATTACATTTATTTAAGTTCTTATCCTGGGATTGTTTACTCAGATACCATACCTATACGTTTTTAGTGTAATTACATCTGAGCCTGGGTTTAGTTTGACTCTCTCATGTCAGAATCAAGTTCATTCCAAAATAAAATATGAAAAAGAAACGTCTAAGCGACGAAAGTCAGGATTCTTATACCTTTTCTTGGGTCGTTGAATTAGAATTCGGGGCTTTTTTGACCCCGTATCGTCATAATCGAGGTCATCCCAAGGTCAAATTGGGGGGAAACCGTTGAAGAAGAGAAAACCACGAATCAGGTATTTTTCTTAGGTTATTGAAGCGGAATGCAGGGCCTTATTGACCCGATTAGGTCAGGATCAAGGTAATTTCAAGGTAAAATTTGCAACAAATGTTTAAGTAAAGAAAACAACGAATATTTTATGTTTTCGGGGCATTGTGTCTTAATATGGGTCTGCCTGACCCCATCAGTTAAGAATCAAGCTAATCAAGTTAATTCCAAGGCGAAGTTGCAAAAAATAACGTTTAAGCGGAGAAAACCACGATTCTTATATATTCTTGGTTTTATTAAAACTGAATCCGAGGTTTATTTGACAACATTAGGTCAGGATTAAGCTCATTACAAGGTCAAATTAAGAAAAACATTCAATCAGAGAAAAACACGATTCTTATAAGTTTTTGAGCTCAACCAATCTGAATCCGGAGTCTCTTTAACTCAACAAGGTTGAAGTAAAGGTCATTTAAAGGTCAAATTTTGTTTATCAAATGGAAAAGAGTTTTGGCCACGAATTCTGAAAGAGCGGGATATTTTAAGTTCTCACTTGGTTCATGATCCCTTGAACAAAATGACCTTTAGAGGTCACCTGAAGGTCAAATCACTCTGCTGATCTTGTTAGGGTGTTATCTTGTCTTCACGATGAGAAAATGAAGTTGGGAAGTTTTTGGGATAATGGTGGTAAATGAACAAAGAACGCTATACTTTTCTGTATTCATGAAAAAAATATACAATAAATTAAGAATAATTTTTAAAAATGCGCCGGAGGGTACATCTATTAATCTATTTCATAATTTCAACTATTATTAAGTACTTTCATTATATAAAAGTTGCAAACTAGCTGTGAATTTGACCTCGAATGTCTCCACTTTGCTTGTATGTATATTCATATGTTGCTCATTTCACGAGAATTTTGCTTCCCGCTTAAAGAAACTTAAGTTTTTATTTCAATAAATTCAAAAATAGAAATGAACAAAATATAAAAAATTACAAAATAATACAAACAATTTGCATAACCTCCTTACTCTTCAGTGAGGTTTATTAATATTATAGGTCAATTAATTTTCCGCCAATCAAGAAATCTTTTTCTATCTTGAATCAATTTTGAATTATGTTTGTGAAAAATTTTACTATAAAAAATAGTATTTTCAAATATCATGCGTTTTTATAACTTCCTTGCTCTTTAATTAAATATATCAGTATTGTAGGTCAATCGATTTATCCCGAAATAAACATATTTTCAATTCACGCGTCAAATACAATTTTCTATTTTAAATAACCCTAAACCTTTAAATAGCCCTAACCCTTTCCCAGCCTTATGACTTCTTTTTACAAAATCATCAGCATTATTTTATTTAAAAATGAATGATAAAGAATTATTTTCTATATATGCACCAACTTTTAATCATGTCAACTAAAAACATTTTTATCGTCAAAAGAAATGTTTCAAATTTTATTAATGAGCATAACTTGCTTACTCTTCAGTAAAGTGTATTAATATTATAGGTCAATCTATTTTTGCGATTTAAGGAATCTTTTCCTTTCTTGAATCAATTTTGAATTATCTTAGTGAAAAAAGTTTTACTATAAAAACCCGTATTTCTAAATATTATGCGCTCCCAAAAATTTTCTTACTCATCAATTAAATGTATAAATATTATAGGTCAATCGATTTGCCTCGAAATAAACATCTTTTCTATTCTCGCATAAACTTTAAATTATGAGAATGAAAATATTTTAAATATAAAAATGGATTTAAATATAATATCAAGAACGATAACTTCCGTAATCCTCAATTAAATGTATTAATATTATAGGTCAATCGATTTGTCTTAAACCAAGGAATCTTTCATATTATTGCATTAACTTTGAATTATCTTAATCAAAAATAGTTTTCTATAAAAAACCGATGAAACAAAAAATTATAAAGAGCTAAAAAAAGTGCAATAAATGTTTTTAGAAATCCTTCAGTCAGTTTCAAGATATTTGTAGAGGAAATCAGTCCTTAAAATTTCGTTAATTTATCTGCAATCGTTTTAAAGTTATCGTGTTCACAAAAAATTTTACCTCCACACATCCACATAGACAGATCCGAAAAATTCCTTTGAACATTATATCAGACATTTTTAAATTAGGGAATGTTTTATTAAATACATTTTAAAAAATTTTCGAGCTTGCTCTGTGATCTAATTAAAATATTTAAAAAATTATAGTTACCAATAGAATGAAAGAACACTGCTACCGAGAGGAACCAAATACTAAAAAAAGTCTTCATTTTCTCTTGATATAGAAAAAAACTGATATGTAAAGAATCTCGTAAAGATCAAAAACTATTTTTCTGAAACATTTGTATCTCGAAAATCATTCATTTTTTCCCTTTAAAGGCGCCAGGATTGTGCAAATTTTACAATAAAGTACACGGTACATATGTCAAAAGTTTTAAAATTTTTATTTATTTAGAGAAACTTGGAAACAAATAGTAGAATATAGCAATATTGTACCTACTGATTCCAAATTGCCGTTTGCTTGAAACAACTTTTGTAGATTCAGTGTACTTATTTCGCGGCAGATACAATTTACTTTAAATATTATTCCATTCAGAAAAGTAGTAAAAATATCAATTAAGAAAATTCTCAAACCAGAAGCGGATTATTTATTAAATAATTAACCATGAAATGATTTATTAAAAAAAAAACTAGTTTTCTGAAATCGATTGGTGTTCGGTTTTAATTAATCGTTCATTAGCGATTATAGGTCGTGCTAATTTAAACATTTACATTATGATAATTTGAAACATTAACTGAGATCTGTCGACTCACGATGATGAAAAATTAGATCTTATTTTGCAATAAAAAATTTAAGTGCTTGAGACATTATAATTTTATTTTTTAGTGGATTTAATAAAAATATGCTCAAATATTTTAAAAATAGAATAGTTTGATTTTTAATTACAATTATGAGTCCTTGAAAGATGATTTTTCAATATAATAGTTAAATTTTGAAAGATCAAATCAAATTTAAAACAAAAATGGAATAGGTCAAATTGTAAGTAGGAAATTTAATTTTCATTAAAAACCAAATTTTTAACAAAATAATTTAATTTTCAACCAAAATAATTATTTTTCTACCAAAAAGGCGATTTTTAGAAAAAGACATTCTTCAAGATTTAATTTGATAAATTTTCAACAAAATAGTTACATTCTCAACAAATTTCATTGATTTTCTATTAAAAAGTTGAATTTTTAAACTAAAAAGTATTAAGTAGCCCAATGCTGAACAGTTTAATTTTCATTAAATTATGAAATTTTAATATAAAAAACAAGTTTCCTATTAAACAGTGTCACTTTCAATTAAAAAAATTTCAACGGAACAATTAAATTGTCAAATGAAAAAATTAATTTTGAGCTAAAAAGCGACTTTGTAACTAAGCAGTTCAATTTTAAAACAAAGAGATGAATTTGCAACTAAAATTATGAATCATAAATTAAAAAAATTAATTTTTAAAAAACTAGTTCAACAAAAATACTTCATTCTTCAACGAAAACTGAATAATTTTTAACCAAAACGTTGCATTTTTAACCAGAAAAATTAATTTCATACCAAGAAAGATGTATTTACAAAAAATACATCAATTTGTCCCTTAAAATGACAAAATTTCCAACAGAAAAGGGAATAGTTAAAGTTTCAGTTAAAAAATAATTTTAAACAAAACAAAAAGAAAGGAATAATCAATTAAATTGTTACATATTTTCAAATAAAGAAATTACTTTTTAACTAAAAATAAATTTTTAACTATGTTCAACTTTCGACCACATTGTTGAATTTTAACCATGTGTTTAGATTTTTCAGCTGAAAAAAATAAATTTTCAAACCATACAAAAAAATTAACTTGTTGAATTTTTTATGTTGAAAAGTCGAATTCTCAAAGAAAAAACTTGAATTTTAAATAAAAGAGGAGGACTGCGGAAATCTGTTGTAGATAAATGGAAATTTTTGTGATTTTCAGACTTAATAATAATAATAGTTTGAATAAAAATTAAACGTAATTTTTAATACTTTTTGAAGCAACAATTAAGTCAGCTTAAATTATACTAGAAGATTATGGACTTTGGAGTATTGAATTAAGTATTAAATAAGTCGAAAATATAATAAAAAAAGGGATTTGAACACAAAGATAAATAAAACACTATCACTGGTATAAATTGTAAATATATTTAAATAATAATGTTACATAAAGAAAAAGGAATATTTTTTATTTCTTCTTATTATTAATAATATTGCTAATTATTGTAGATACACTAGTTTATTTGTCGTAGCACCCCGGTTTAACCTATTGCAATTTATCTTTCTTTAAAAATCCTGATAAAACAGAGAAACTCATCGGGCAAGGAAATTTTATTTTTACCATGACGGGCTCACAATCACTTTATGAATTTGATAACATACTTTGATAACATACTGTGATAACATCCGGCTGCTTCCAACTTTATTAGAAGTACCCAAATTTGCCTGTTCGTTCGACCAGGGGAGAGGAAAACTGCAGAAAAAATCTTCCCAAATTCTACTTCTCGAGCACTACTAAGGGAAACTTTATCTACAACAAAATAAACTAGGAATTTTGTCTCTCATAAATACTTATTGAGTGTGGTATGCACATTTTAATATTTTTCTTATTTGACCTATTCTGGAATAATTTGAACTGTACGCAAAGAAATTTCAGGAATGTGCTGGGGTTCCTGCCCAAAATAATTATAATTTGATAAATTAAACGGAAAATTAACCCCGGTCGTTAAATGTACTGCAATATTGTCACCTCCAGAACCAAGTACTCGACAAAGACGTTCATTTATTACTACACCACGAATAACACCATCCCTTACTCCTACACCAACATTATAACGTCCTGGTTGGATTCGATGTCTCACAGTTCCATCTACGTAATAATGAATAGTAGAAATTTGAATAACATCACTATGGGGCTGCGCAGCCTCAGGATGATGAGAGCTACTCTCAGCAGGTGGATGACCATTCCCGGTAGGCGCAAGGCCAGTGGCGGTAGGCGTATGACCATTCGCGGTAGGCACATGTCCATTCCCGGTAGGCGCATGACCATTCTCGGTAAACGCCTGACCACTCCTAATAGGCTCACGACGATTCCAAGTAGGCGTGCCCTGTAAACTTAATTCTGTGGACATGAATATAAATTTAAATTATTTATTTTGCGTAAAGTACTATCCAGGATAATGAAAACACTTTAATGAGATTAGGAAAATAGGGGGATAAATTCCATTAAACAAAATTATTGTGGGTGCGATAATGAATTCCATTTAAAATGAATTTTCAACCAAATGGTTAATTTTTGAACAAATGAGATAAATTTCTAACTAAAATAATTAAACTTTAACACACAAAAAAATGTAGTAAAGCTGTTTAACGCCTAGGGTGCCCGCCTGTTGAATATCGCGCTTTGCACTTGGACATACTTACACCTCACGCTTTGCACTCGGATATTTATACTTTGCATTTGAAATGCTTAAATGAAGCATTATCCAAAAGATTTCTTTTACAGCGCATTATTTATATGAGTTTTCATATTCTAAATTTTCGACTTAATTAAGTGTAGTAAAAAATTCAGTTTCTCAAAGCTCTGTTCATCGTGACACTCGCGCTGCGCGCTTGATTTTCTGCGAACTACCTACTATAAATATAACTAAAATTATAAGTCCCATTTGAAAATGGTTAAGTCATTTTGTAGGAATTTTTAAAGGCTATAATTTCTCTTTGAGACTTTTTACGTATTTTGCGTCGTTTGGTTTCAAAATTTAAATGTTGTGGTGTCAAATTTTAGACAATACTCATAGCTTCTCAATCGGAAATGATGAGAATGTAATAAATCATTACACATTTTTAGCTCTTTAGCGCGTAAACAATTTTTGTTACATAATTTTTTTCATAACTTCTGTCTTTTTTCCACAAATTTCTTATTTTTTATTTTTTTTTTAATGTTATTTTTCACGAATAAAATAAAAAGTAAGCGTCCTATCAAGAAGTAACTATTATCGAATTTGAAGATCCTTTTTGGGATCTCAATTTTTAAAATTTCGTATTTTTTCGTAACCTTCATTGTTGGAACACAAAATGGAATTTTTGAATTGTCATTATTTTTTACGCACTCAAAATTTAAATTTTTCATTTTCCAAGAAAATCCAAAAAGTTGTTATGATAATCTTGTAGGGGTGACAAAAAGCAATATTCTTCTTTTCTTCACTTTTTTTTCACGTCGTGCATTTTTTGGCTTAAAATTTTGATTTTCGAATAACTTAAAAAATGTTATAACTGAGAATTTTCTTTTTATCGAAAACAGTCATTTAGATAAATTGTTTGTCTTTTTAGCACAATAAATATCTTTACATGGAATTCTCAATAATAAAGTGGTGTCAACCATCTTCAAAATGCGCTCACTTTTTGCATTATTATCCAAAATGGTTTGTTAACGAACTCGTCCTTTCTTTTAGGGCCTGAAAAATGTGTGCCAAAAATTGATTTGATCCGTTCATTTTTTCGAGAGAGACGTCATCGTAAAAATTGATTTTCGGATTCAGGGGTCTCGAAACGTGGAGATTCGTTGAAAAACTGTGGTGTCAAATTTCGGATCATCCTAATACTTCTTCAATCATAAATGATGAGAACGTAAAAATGTCAGTTTCGAATTTACAAAAAAATAGTTAAATTTTTATTTTAAAATATTAATTTTTCACGAAAAAGAGAAGAATTTTCAGCCAAATATAGTCAAACCTGGATTTAATGTCAATTTTGGGACTTAAAGTGACATACAATCCAGGCTCTCAGTCAGGTAAGTATGAACCGTTTCCGGTGGATTTTACTGCCTGGTAAAAAATATTTTAAAAAATTGTTTTTAATACATAAAAAGTGGTAGACTGGACATTTAACGAAAATAAGGGAGAAAGCTTTTCGTTACACGTTAAAATAAATGAGATTTTCCTGCTTACGCACTTAAAACGTTTGCGGGCCTTTGACCATCTCTTTTAAAGAAGATCTTTTTCGTAAATGATTGTTCCATTTACTGAATTACCTCTGTCTCTCGCTTGCTTAAATCATTCGAAAAAAACAGTTTTCACGACTCTCACGTCAAAACTTGACAGGTGGTGATTCGGTCTTCGATACCGGAAGTCTACCGGACCTCTCTATCGGACCAATGACAAGTTTTTTTTGTTTCGGAAATTTTATACTCTATCTATGTATGACATTTTTGATTCAAATGAATTGATACTCATTGCTTTTCTTCGTGAACATTACTCCAATAACTTCGCGATACTACTTCGCACTATATATTCGCGTGCTAGATGGCGCTCTTGCTGAGTACAAAAAACTTATTCGATAACACGAAATAATCCGATCTGATCAATCCCACCGGCTTTAGTAGGCATTGGAGCCCCACTGCTGCTCGACGTGAGCTCGCCATCGTGCTTATGCACGTATGCTTCCCGCTTCAATCCGTCAGATCGCCCAACCCCGCCGCGCGGCTTCCATTCTCGGAAACATTAAATAGAGAATCGCTAAATCCGGGTTTGACTGTAGTTAATTTTTTAACCAGAAGTATGGATTTTTAACTGCACTTCTGAATCTTCAACTAGTAAAATAAATGTTTAATATTGCAGTTCTACTTGCAACCAAGTATAGTTGACTGTTAAAAAAAAGAAGAATTTCTTCCAAAACAGTTGAATTTATGAAAAAAAATATTATTTTTAATAAAAAAAAACTTAAATGCGACCAAAAAGATTAATTTTTAACAAAGTAAATGAATTTCCTACAAAAAAAATGTTTAACTAAAAATCGAATAGTTAAATTTTCATTTAAATTCATTAATTTATTCATAAGGTCTTTTTAGCCTAAAACATCAAAAACTTGAGAGTAAATTAAACTATTTGGCTAAAAATAAACTTTAAAAAACTAACTGATTGGTTTAAAGTTGAAAGTTTTTTATGACAAATTAACTATTTGGTAAAAAATTAAATTTCTTGTTGAAGAATCATGTTTTTGGGACAACAATTTCAATATTTGATTTGAAAATTATATTTTTTGTTTAAAAATTCTACTATTTAGTAGAATTTCGAATTTGGTTTTATTTAGAAATTCTTTCTTTTGGTTTAAAATTTATGTCTTTGGTCGAAAATTTAACTATTCCATTTTTAATGTGCAAAATTCCTGAAAATAAAATCAAACGTTCAAGGACCAACCTGATTTTTCTTTGGTCATTTGATTCTTAGTTTTATTTTCAGGAATATTGATTAATTAATTCATCCACTCATTTTAGTTAACTTCATTACTGAACGTTAAATAGGATTTTTTGAATTTGATTTTAATCTCTGTTAAATTTCTGAAATTTCTCTTTCATTTTTACAGAATTAATCTTACTGGTTGAAAAATTATCGTTTAGCTTGAAAATTAAACTCTTTTTTTTCAAAGCTATTTTTTTATGATTGGAGAATTATGTTAGAAATTTACTGCCCTAATTGAAAATTAAACCATTTTTTTTCGAAATTCTTTCTTTTGTTGATAATTAATCTTTTTAACTGGAAACTCAACTATTCCGTATGCGAATAGAAATTTTTATTTTAAACTGATGTTTAATTTACATGTTCAGAAAATTATATTTACCAATAGAATTAAGGAACACTGCTAACGAGAGGAATAAAGTACCAAAAACTATCTTCATTTTATCTTAATATATAGAGAAAAAACTAATTTGTAAATGATCTCGTGAAGAAAGAAGCTAATAATTGTTCTGATGTTCCATTGGACTATATACACATTTATATACATATCATATAAATATAAAGTTATAAAACATATTTATCTAAGATATTAGTTTTTTTTACAAATCAGGTCGATCTTTTCTTAAGCAGCGTTAAAATTACGTAAATTTGTTGATATAATAATAAATTATAATACATTGTTACGGTATCGGTCATTGACACTGTGTACATTGTTATTCAATTTTAAGAATATTTAATTATTCAAATAAACTGACAAGCAAATAATAGAACATAGCAATATATAATTTTTTTATTAAAGAGCGTTTACATAAATCAAATACAGCCGCACTTAAGTTTGAACAAGAATTTTGTAAACATTTGGATGCCATTTTAAAAACCATTTCGAATTCTGGATCTAGATTAGATCTATCATTTTGAACTTCGAAAGTCTGACTTCAGATTTGTAATATGCAAGTCAAAAGACCCTAAAGGACCAATTTTTTAACCACGGGATTAATTTTTCAATTAGATCATTTTACCATTTATATAATGCAATTGAAAATTAAGATATATATTTTTTTGCTTGATCTGCGCAACAATTCAACAATTTCACAGTATTTTAAATTTGTCAAATATCAATGTCTTTTCTTTAAAAAAATTTAATCAGAAATTTAATGGTGAGCTTTATTTTCATCTTGACTATGACCTTTGTGGGGTTTTCAAGGTCAACTTAAAAAATGGAAACCCCCTTTTTTACATCGGCAATCGATCGAGCGGGAAATTTAACTTTCAAATATGTACTTAGGTCATAGGTATATTGTGATCTTGAAGATCACTCTAAGTTCATTCAAACTTAAATAAGGTCTGCACACCTCTAGGTCAAGGTCAAATTAAACCTATAACCAGTCTAGATATTCGGACGTGAAATGTACAGCTCTATCAATTTCAGATATAAAAAGGAGGTTTTCCATTTTTTTAAAGTTGACATTGAAAAAAACTTGAAGGTCACTCTGAGGTCATTTAAACCTAAAGAAGGTCCATATACATCTGGGAATGGTTACTAACTTTAACAAGCCTTATTCAGTAGCGACCTTCACCATGACCCTGACAATTACCTGGAAGGTCATCTAAAGGTCAATTTTACATAATCGACTACTTTTTAACTGGAAATTTAACTTCTCTATTTCTGGTAGAAAATGTGTCTTTTTTAGTTAATGATTCAACTATTTTGTTATAAACTTATGTATTTTGTTAAGAATTCGACTATTTTAGTAGAAAATTAAGCTTCTCGTTTAAAAATTTAACTTTTTGCTTGAAAGTGAATCTGTTTTAGTTAAGGATTAAACTATTTGGTTGAAAAATAACTTTAATTAAAAAAGTTTTATTACTTTTAAGAAATGGAAAATATTTGCTTGAGTAATTGAAACGAATAATTTGTTTCAAAAAATTATTAATCAATGCATTTTTTTACAATCTGTTCAATCAAATTCATAAACATATTTATTTGTTCAAACAAAAAATAATATACAAAAAATTCTCAAAATTGCCTTAAAATCTTTTCGATTCTTCAATGACTATTTTTGAAATCTTCTAAAATCTTTTCAAATAATCTCTTCAAATTAATTTTTCGAAATAAAAAATTATTTTAATTTTTCTTAGGAACCTGAAAAATGTCTTTCATTTTCGTAAAACTTTAAAAAATTCTTTAAAAATATTCACAAATTTTGATCATTTTTTAATCATTTCAAAACTTTTGAATATATCTTAAAATTACTCAATTTTTTTTAAATTATGAAATATGGCAAAATTTTGCTTTAAAATCTTTCACACTTTTTATAGATTTTAGGAAATAATTCAAATCGTTTTGTAATCTTTTTTCGATTATCTCTTAAAATTCACTACAAAACAATTCTTTACAAATTTCCCATGAATTTTAAGAACGTTTTTTCACACCCTGACCCTGATTCGATAAAAAAGCAGAAAATCACAATTAGAAAAATCCACCGTGTCATTTTCACAATAATTACATAAATGCCCTGGTGGACCGAAGGAACCGAAAGGAGCCTCTCCAAAGTACACGTAAAGACCCAATTGGGCCCCCATTCGGTTCCTTTTTAAAAACTCAAAAAAAAAACAGTCCGATCAACTTTTAAACTGTTGAAATTCGGAATCTACGTTAAATTTTCTATTAGAAACTCACGGAGTAATCGCAATACTTTTTTTGCAGCGTTAAAAAATTTTAAAAATGTCATTAACTTCTGTTGAAGCTAACTTCAAGCGCATCCATAATAGCTTAAGTAGTATGTTGCGCGCGAAGTTTAAAAATAAAATTCTCTCCCACTTACATGGCATCGTTGTTGTCTCAGGTTTCCACTGCGTGGCGGTAGCATCCAGACAAAATTCTTAAAGTTACCGACGGAACGTTTATTAACTGCTTCTAAAAGAAGATGCACTTGAAGGCGCCTTCGACCCATGTAAATGACAAGTGTTTTATTATTTTTATTTTTTAACGCTGTAAGAAAAAGTATTGCGATTGCTCCGTGAGTTTCTAATGCAAATTTTAACGCAGAATCCTAATTTCAACAATTTAAAAGTTGATTTTGCTGTTTTTTTAGTTTTTTAAAAAGGAACCGAATGAGGACCCAATGGGGTCTTTACGGGCACTTTGTAGAGACTCCATTGGGTGCCTTCAGTGCGCCAGGTTAAACCGTTTTCTTGATATTTTTAAGAGTTTGTAACGACTCAACATGACAAAAGACATATAACCTGATATAGCAGTCAAAACAACCTAGTAGGCATAAAGTGTGATAACGTCTTTACGACATCATTACGACACCTTTGCGACAAATTTACGACATCCTATGTCCATGCCGTTAAGATTTCTTTACGATATCGTAAATAAGTCGTATGGTCTGAGGATGTCTTTACGATATCGCAAAGACATCGAAACGAAATGGACATAGAATATCGTAAAGATGTCGTTAAGATGTCGTACGAATGTCGTAAAAACGTCGCCAAATTTTGTGCACACTGGGAACTGAAACAAAGTTACTACTAGCGCCACCGCATGACCGTTTTCAACATATGGGCCGTTTTCAACTCTCCGTGAGAGGAGGCTGATGAAAAGTGGCTGGACCCGGAACTTAACGTTCCTAAGATATCTATTTATATAGTGCAAAGTGTAAAGACAGTCACTTAAATCATAAATAAAAACAATAAGTATTAATATTATATCCAAAAACTCTGCAAACCTGTAAAACATTAATATTTTGCAGAGAAAATATCAGAATATCGCGGAAAGAAAATAACATAACCTGCAAAAGTGGCGAAAATGCGCAAACCTTTTTAGCTTATTTTGATGAAATTTGCACTGTTCTATTCTGCAACTGTATTAACGCTGTGATATTTAATTTAACTAGTCCCCTTAAAACGCAATTACACTATTTTATTTAAAGAAAAATATAGCACACCACAAGCAGATTTTCTCATTTGATGGCCAAATACGTTTCGTGAAAATTAAATCATTCGCGTTTTATAAATTCACGGACCGTGTTCAGACCGTTCCCCGTTGGGGACAGAATGTTCAAAACCACCTACAGGTCGCAAATCTTAACCAAATCAAACAAAATTTAACCAGAAATGTTTGTAAATGAATTTCAAAGAGAGTCACACAGCTAACTTTTTCAAAGTAATTTGTTCGAACAAATATTTTAAACATATTTTGTTTGCAAAACTAATGGCAAACTTGAAACTAGCACACGAAAAAACCCTTTAGTCAACATATGTATGTTGTATTATTATTCGTTTTTTTTACAGACGTTCAAAGCTTTAATAAGATTTGATATATATTATGCAAAATTAATTATTTAGTCATATGATTGTAACCAATTGTATTTTAAATATAAAATATACTGCTTCGGACTTATTTTTTCCAGTAGAATTAGATTTTAGAATTTATTTTGCAACAAAATTTAAATTAATTTATTTAAACAAATTTACTTTGTAAAACTAATGGCAAATTTAAAATTAGCTATGCCTTAAGGGCATGTGACACAGATAAATACCTATATTACCGACCACAGTTTTTCAGTTCACTGAATGTTTTTTTGAACCTGAGAACTTTTTTCGTAAATAAAATATCGAGCTGAAACTTTGGAAA
>NC_046662.1:26946973-26987289 GCF_010883055.1 Belonocnema kinseyi | reverse complement strand
GAAGTTTCAGCTCGATATTTTACTTACAAAAAAAGTTCTTAGGTTCAAAAAAACATTAAGTGAACTGAAAAACTGTGGTCGGTAATATAGGTATTTAGCTGTATCACATGCCCTTAAACTCCTTAAATTCTATACGGTTTAACTATTTCATGACCCGAAATCTTATATTCAGGGAAGGATTATACAATTACGTTAAAAAAACAACTTATTTCGCCATATTTTGCTTAAAAAGAATGTTCAAGCAAATTAGTTTTTTAAATTTGGCTTCGTGAGTATCTTTGTCCCTTTCAAGGGATCTGCATTATCATCAGAGTGATGTTAACCACCTATCAGTGCAGATATCTTTTTCACTCATCGTGAAAATAACTCTTCACATAACAGAAAAAATTCTTAACGTCTTTTCATACAAGATAAAGATACGAATTAAACATTTTTTTAAATTAAATTTTTTCTGAAAAAATATCTTCTCGTTTTCGCTGCGCTGGGAACCGAACCACATTCCTGCCAAAAAGAAAGGAAGTTCAATGATTCGTTTCCCAGCGGAGCGAAAGGAGATCTTCTTTCAAAAAAATTTAATTTTAAAAATGTTTAATTTTCACGATGGGTAAAAAAGATATCTACACTAATCGGTGGTTAACATCTCTCTGATGATAATACAGATTCATAAAAAAATTTAACTTGTACCAATGCGCAACAACTGGAAACATAATTTGCGTATTTCTGAAAAAGGATTATTCTTTCGATCTCTAGTCCATGAGGACGGATATACGTGAGACAGTATGAGTATGGGCGGAATTCCTTATTCTCAGTTTGTCTCTGCCAACATAACGTAGAATTGTCCATAGTTATGAATCGCCTCTAGAACCCCTTTTTTTATAAAAAGCACTAATTTCTGACAACCAAAATTCAAAATTTTTTAAATATTTTTAATCTTGTTTTAATTATACTTCTTTTTATTTTAAAACCCCAATTTTAAAAGAAAAACGCTAAATTAATCTAAAATTATTAAAATATGATAAACCTTGAAATTAAAATGGTTTTTATAATTCTTATAATTTTTTTTTTTTTTATAATAAGAACTTCTCAAAACTGAAGAAGAAAAACTTTTTTTCGATCGATTTTTAAATTAAATAACTAGATAAGAACATGAAATTTATTTATTCCGATATTACGATCAATTTAGATTAATAAAACATAGGGATAACCCGAGTCAAATTTCTTTAATTATTAAATTAAAAAAGCATATTACAATATGAGATGTTTCGACCAATCTGTCAGTAAGTTCAGCTAAATTGTACCTAACAAAGCAATAAATTATTCAAAAATTGGCGAATTTAAAATAACTGTCGTACAAAAGAAAACCTCAATACAAAAAAATGTCCTGTTATCTTAAAGAAATCTTCGAAAGCAAGAAAATAATGGTTCAAGATGAAGAAAATTAAAATAACCATAAATAGACACATAATTAAATTAGGAAACCTTCCAAATAAAAGAGGTTCCTAGTCATTTAAAATTACATTTTTTTTCAATTTTCCGATGCACGATGCTAATTTTTAATTGATCAAATCAAGAAATTTTACTCAGATTGTTCCTCTAAGCAATAAAGAAAACGCAAACAAAACCAAAAAACTTTATTTGTTAGAAAATATTCAATATATAAAATATAATAATTTATGATTAAAAATACTCATTTCCTAAGCAAGACGCTAATTTATTCTAAGATTGTTGGAAATTGGGGTTGGGTATGATAATTTTAATTAATCGCACTTAAAAATATGAAAGGCCAATTAAGTTTTCAACAAATATGATTGCAAAAATTTTGCTTTTGCATAGAGGAAGCTTTGTAATTGTAACATTTTGGGAAAAAAATTAATTTAATCAAACGTTCCTCAATTTTAAAATTTCTAATACAATAATCTACGCAATTTTTCAGATGTTTACAAGACCCTGAAATGATCCCGAAGGTCATTGCATATCTGAACCTACAATTTTCTTTTCTTTATATTGGGTGGTGTCAAAAATAAGGGTTTCATTTAAAAATAAAATTTGACCTTGAAATAACCATGAAGGTCAACGCTAAGGTAAGCTTCAGGATCAACAGTCAGATCCTCGTCCAAAACCTTAAAACTTTTGTCTGAAATATTTCTCTGGAAAACGCATATTTTCTCTGATTAGCCGTATAGACCTTGTTTGAGTTTATACGACCCAGGAAGGACCTCAAAGGTCATCAGTTCACATGACCTTGATGCATATCTAAACGTGAGAGCTTTCAATCTTTCGATTGGCGGTGTCAAAAATAGGGGTTTTATTTGAAAAAAAGTTGACCATGAAATAACCTTGAAGGTCAACGCCAAGGTCAGCTTCAAAGTCATCATTCAGATCCTCTGCTTAAAACCTTGGATTTTGTCTGCAACATTTCTCTCGAAAGCGCATATTTTCGCTGATAAGGGGGGGGGGGGGCGATACTTTTTGATGACCCTGTATATAGATTTATATACAGGGTGATTTTTTAACTTGAAACTTTTGATATATACACTGGATACGAGATAGCCATGTATCAGTCAAAGAGAGTGTGAAGCAAATTAAAAGAGGTTTTCGGCATATAGCGCCCTCCATGGTTGCCAGAAGAAGTATGTGAAATGAGTGCGAGAATTCGAAGTGTGTAGTTTATGAGAAACAAAAGAAGTGGCAAATTTTATTGGAAATGCAAAAGAAAAATATGAAGAAAATATAAAATAAGTATATTCTTTTACCATCTGTACAATATATACGTATAGTATATGAAAATGAATGCAATTTAAGAAAATATTCCTGCATCGAAGAAATTAAATGAAGGGAAATAATTATTGCTGGACTCTTATTTCATGGAAAATGTAACCATTTTAAAAAATAATGATTTTTGGTTGCAAATTCGTCTTAGGCGATAGAATAATAACGTTCCTTATGACTAATTTTGGTTTTTTATTTAAAATCCATTTCTTCTGTTAATAATTTAAAGAGTAGGTTGACAAATTCTTTCAAAAATTCAAAATTTTTGTTGAAATGTGATGTATTTTGTAAAAAATCTGGTTTTTTGGTGAAAAATTAATCTTTTTAGTTGAAAATTAATGATTTTATATGAAAATTCGTTTTTTTAACCGAAAATTAATCCAATTTTTTTCAAAAACGTTTCTTTTTTGATAGAACTTTAATCTTCTTTGATTAAGATTCATATTTTGAATGGAAATTTAAGTAAATTGGTTGAAAATCGATGTCCTTAACGAAAATTGAACTACTCTAAATCGAAAAATTATGTGTTTTACATAAAATTTCATTTTCTTCGATGGCCACCCAGTGGGCACAAAGTGTGAATATGTCTTTACGACATCGTTACGACACCTTTACGACAACATTACGACATCATATGTCCATGTCGTTAAGGTGTCTTTACAATATCGTAAATAAGTCGTATGATCAGAGGATGTCTTTACGATATCGCAAAGACACCGAAAAGAAATAGACATAGTATGTCGTAAAGATGTCGTAAAGAGTTCGTATGATGTCGTAAAGACGTCGCCAAATTTTGTGCCCACTGGGCATTTGTTTTAGGTTAGGTTTATAGTGGGTTGAGAATTCCTTTACAAATTCAAATATTCGGTTGAAATTTCATGTATTTTGTGAAAGATCTTTGTTTCTTGGTACGGAAAATTAATCTCTTCCGCGAAAAATTAGGTTTTTATACGAAAATTCATTATCTTAACCAAAAATTCATTTTCAGAACTAAAAATTTTACTATTCCAATTTATATTGGAAAGTTAGTGACTAGCAAGAAGAATTATTTTGTGAAATCCTCATGATATCGAATCTGTACTTTCTCTGCAAGCCATGTATTCTTCACTAATTTAAAAATGTTTTTTAGGCTTTGGTAACCGTTTTTTTACAAATACTGGTTCAATACCCCATTTTTGAGATATTTATATATTGTCTCCCTTACACTTTTCATATTGAAGTCTATACTTTTTTTAATGTAGCAGAACCTTGATTATTCGGCCCTAGATTATCCGAGGCTCCGCGTTATCCGAGGAAACGGGTCTCATCGAAGCACTCCGCATTAACCGAGGTGTATGCTCGGATAATACGGAGAATCATTAATAAAACAGATATTACAGCTAAAAAACTTTTTACCATAAAGATAAATGCACATTCGCAATTTGTTTGCTTTTATTTGCTAAATGTTTATATTAATTTTTCTATTTAAAATATATCAAAAATAGATTACTCTTCTGAATTTTGTAGTTCCTCCGTATTTTCCGAGTTTTCGCTTATCCGAGTTATCTCCTTCCCACATTACCTCGGATAATCAAGGTTCTACTGTGTTTCCTTGCAGTGTTTCAGATTTTAAGTGCACAACTTGAATCTATATTTTCTGCTCGAAGTAATTTCGATGAAATTACTTCGTTTAGAATATTGGAAAGCATTATGCACTGCATTATAAATTCAAACGTCAGAACATTTTTTTGTATAATAGCAGCTTGTAGCGGCATTAATCCATAAGGTTACACTTTTTCATTAGCCAAAATATTTCGGAATATTTCAGATATGTAAAAAAATAATCTAGACAATTTTAAATAAATTTTTTTTATTTGAGAAGAGATTACACAATTTTAGGAAAAATTTAAACTAGTTTATAAGACTGTTGGGACCGTTCAAACCTCGGGAAAAATTTCAATATATAATACATTTTTAGAAATCTTTGAAAGTATTAAAATGTTTTTTATTAATTCTTAAATTAAAAAATTCGGAATTATCTTCTAAACTAACTTAAATTACCCTAAAATTGTCTTCAAATCTTCGAGATTTGTTTCTGGTTATTTTGAAAATCTTATGTGATTTTTTAAAAGCCTTTCAAGTATTCTCTTAAAATTGAAAATTGTTGAAATCCGTTGAATCACACTGAAATCTATTGAAAACTATTGGGTTAAAAATTCGGAATTAAACATAATATTGAATGATTTCGAGTAGTAAATTTTCTTAAAAACGTCGTTTCAACGTTTAAACAATTTTTATTCGTGAACAATTCATGCTTAATTTAAAATAAATGTGAAAGCAAAAAAATTAATTATATAAACATTGCCATAAAGCTTTTAGCAGAATCTACCTCTCCTCATAATAATAGAATATTAGGTTTTATTATTTGTTCAAATATTAAAAAAATGGTTGTTATATTCTTTCGAATTTCTATAATTGAAATAAACAATTATTTAAAAATGCACAGAATGTATGAAGTGTAAATTTAAATATAATTTGGCCACTTGCCGTAAAGGACGCCCTCGCAGAAGGAAGCCCCCCCCCCCTTGGCTGTTACGCAATTCAAGTACAGTCCCTTACTTAAAATATCGTTCAGTAATTACAGCTATTCGAAAAGAAATTCCAGGAGTATGCTCAGCTCGCTGGCCAAAAGTAATATTATCCTGAAAATCAAACATATGAGGAACGCCAGTTCTTGAATGTACTGCAACACCATAGCCTAGATAACCAAGCACACGACAAAGCCGACCATTAATGACAATTCCACGAATACGATCATCATGAATTCCTACTGTATAACGTCCTGGTTCTATTCGATGCTTCCCAAATTCATCTACGTAAAAAAAAATAGCAGGATTCCTGATAATATTTTGATCATGCTGAGCAGGGTCAGGATGCTGATGAGCCTGATTATTCTGATGAGAATTCGCGGGACTAGTCGCAGTAGGCGCAGGGCTGTGCACAGTAGGCGCAGGATTATGCACAGTAGACGAAGGATCACTGCCATTAGAATCAATAGGCACCAGGCTGGCCTCGGAACTTAATTCTGTAAACAGAAATATGAATAGATGAGTTTCAATTAATCAAGGGACGTACTTAAATTGTGTAACAGGTTATAGGCCCACTTTCAGACCCCTCTTCTCAATCTAACTTAATTTTTAGTTTTCAGAAATGTTTTGCTAGTTATTGATAGAAGAATTAGGGGGTCTGAGAATTTCATTTTTTAAATTCCCTGATTTTTTCAGATTATTTTTCATGCTCCTTTATCAATAATATTCAAATGCCAGCATTTTAATCTGGGAATACTTTTTACATAGAATCGTTTATATAAACAGAGTAAAACAGTATATCAGATACAATTTGAAAATTTTCGAATTTATTTATTTCTTTTTAATTAAAAAATATATTTTTTCTATAGGAGATAGCTTTTCAATTATATAGTTCAATTTGTAACATTATAGTTGAATTTTCAAACTGCAAAAATAAATTCCTGAGTAAAAGGTGTCGTAGTTTATATTTCAAACAAAAAAGATTAAATTTATACCAAAAGGAAAAGAATTTTAAAAACAAAAAGACGAATTTTCAACAAAGAAAGATTTTTTACTCAAGAAATAAATAAAGTTTATTTAAATTATTCAACCTTGAAACCAAAAGACAAATAATCTCTACAAAACTTGAATTTTAAAAACAAAAATGTGACTTTTCAGAAAAAAATAATCTTTTATTAAACTGATGGATTCTTACCAGACAAAAATGAAATTTCAAACTAAAAAAATTATTTTGTACAAAGAAAATGAATTTTAAACTAAAAAAAAAATCAATCTTAAAAAATGTAAATGTTACATTTTCAGTTAAAAAAGATGAATTGGCAACAAAATAGTTAAACTTTCAACAACAGAGATAAACTTTTAACTCAAAATATAAATCTTTAAAAAAGTAATTTTTTAACAAAGTAACGTAACTAAATCGTTTGAACCAAATAGTTGCATGCTCAAGCAAAGAGGAATCATTTTTAACCAAAAAGTTGGATTTTATTTGGATAAATAAAATTTCTACTAAACTAGATACATTTTCAAAACAAGTAAATAATTTTCTAGGCAAAAAATTGAATTTTCATTCCAAAAGGACAAATTTTTAACAAAAAAATTACCCTTTAACCAAATGAGTGAATTCTCTTTCAAATGTTCGCATTTTCATCTAAAACAAAATTAGATTTCTCCTAAAACAGATGAATTTTTATTTAACGTCAACATTTCTAAATAGCTGAATTTTCATCAAGAAAAGATTCCAGTTGACTTTTTAAGACCGAAATATGGATTTCTCAACAAAAGATTAATTCCGTTGAAAAAAAAGGAAATTTCTAATCCAAAAAGGTAAATATTTTTAACAAAAACTACTGGGGTTTTGATAAAAGAACGAACAGATTTTTGTTTTAAAGTTAACCTCTCATCCAGAAAAGATTTCAGTTCAATATTCAATACCAAAATGTGATTTTAAATGAAAAATAAATTTTCTACGAAATGTTTCAATTTTTAACGAAATAGTAGTTTAATTTTATTCAGAAAGGATTTCAGATCTCTTTGCAATAACAAAATATTAAATTTTAACAAAAAGTAAATATTCTACGAAATAGTTCAAATTTCAACAAAGCAGTAAAAATTTTCTAAGAAATATGACTTTTCACTAAAACTGTTGAATTTTGAACCAAACAGTTGCATTTTTATCCAAAAAAGATGAATATTTCCTGAAAGCAGATGAATTTTAAAATCAAAAAGACAAATTTTCAAAACAAAGTTGAATTCTCAACCGAGCATTTGCATTTTTATTTGTAAAAATCGTAAAATTTCATCTAAAACAGAATGATTAAAAAGATCTTCAAAAAATTGTTAAATTTTCATCCAAAGAGTATAAATTTTTAACAAGATTGTTAAATTTTCAACCACACAGTTGCATTTTTGTTCAAGAAAAATGGAAATTCTGCTCAAAAATTAAAATTTTTAAATTAAAAAGTAAAATTTCTACGACAAAAATACTTGAATTTATTATCCAAAAAGGTTTCAATTTACGATTCAAAACAAGGCCAAGATAGATAGCTGCAATATTTCTATTAAAAAGTATGATCTGTCAAGTTAAAAAGACAAATTTTAAGAAAAAATAGGTTTTATCCCAAAAATATTTCATTTGACTTATTATCAAAAAAATATGGATTTTAAACCAAAGGTTAACGTTCTACGAAAAGAGTTGAATTTTTTATTCAAAAATCCCAATTTTCAATAAAGACGTTAAAGTTTTAACCAAGAAGAATGTATTTTTAATTAAATTATTAAATTTTCAACCAAGCAATAAAATTTATAATTAAAAGATTATCTTCCGCTGAACGTTTTTGCTAATATAATCAGCGTCAGTTACAGCTTAAATAATTCTAAACCACTTATTCAGCCAGAGGCTATTACTCGTACAATAAATTAATCTTTATTCGTAGAAAAAAAATTTTCTTGGTTCCAAAGTATTTTTTTTTTTTTGTGAATTTAAATATTTTTCTACTCAAAATAAAATTTTTTTGGGTAGAAATATCAACGATTACATTTTTCGTTAACAGCTTATCTCCTTATTCAAAAAAATTTAAATACTTGGAGGAAAGTTCTACTACTTTCTTAAAAATTAATATCTTTTTTTTAGCGATTCAGAATTTTCGTTGAAAATCCGTTTTTATTTTGTTTAAAAATACAATTTTTTCAATGAAAATGTTCTATTTATGGTTTAAAATTGAATTTTTTTAAAGTTATTTTTCGAATATTTTACCAATTTTTAATCAAAAATGGAATAGTTGAATTTCTATTTACAGAATTATTTTTCTTAACCAAAAAAATAACTAATTCTGAACTAAAATAATGAATCTTTAACCTAAAAAATGTATTTTCAACTAAATAGTTCAACTTTCAACCAAACTGCTGAAATTTCAAACAAAAACATTGATTTCAAAATAAAAAAGCTACAATTGATCGAAAAAGAACAATTTTGAACCAAGAATGATTTTCTAATTATAAAGACAAATTGTCAATAAAATACATACAATTTTAATCGAATAGTTGAATTTTTAACTGAAAACGATGTAATAAAATTTTCAATTAAAAATTGAATTGAATTTATAAATAAATTATTTGAATTTGTTGAGAAAAGAATATGAATTTTTATAAAATACAAATTCTATACAGGAAAAATTTTAAAAAAACTTAAGTTGGAAAATATATTGGAATATTAAACTTCAAACAAAAAACGGTTGTATCTTTAACCAAATAATGCATTTTTAGTCAAGAAGACAAATTTTTTAGATAACCGCTTAATTTTTGACCTGAAAAGTTAAGTTTTCAAAAAAAAATTATTTTCAACTGAAATGGATTAAATAATTATTTAATCATCGTCAAAAAGCTTCAAAATTTAACAAAAGAAATATTTGAACGAAAATCAGAATGTTTTAAATTCAACTAAATTGTTCAATTTCTAGTTAAAAAATGTATCAAAAGAATTAATTTTCAGCGAAATAATAAAATTTTGAACCAAAAAAATTGATTTTTTAGCTAAATGAGATCAATGCTCAACAACAACAAAAATAGTTTAATTTATAGTTTAAAAAATATAGTTTAAAAAAATTCATCAAAATAATTAATTTTTCAGCGAAATAATGAAATTATTAACCAAAAAGATTAATTTCATGCCAAAAATGTAAATTTTCAACAAATTAAATGTTTCATCCAAAAAAGTTAAAGTTTAACAAACAATAAAATAGTTAAATTTTCAGTGTAAAAATATATACTTAAAAAAAAAAGAAGTATCATTAAATTAATTAAATTTTTAGAGAAATAATAAAACTGTTAAGCAAAAATATAAATTTTATGCAAAGAAAAACAAAGTTTCAAAAAGAATAGTTTCATTTTTATTTAAGAAATTGTAATTTAAAAAAAAACAGTGTTTATTAAAATAATTAAATTTTCTATGAGAGACTAAGATGTTAACCAAAAAGACGAATCAAAATCAAAAATAAAATAGTATAATTTATAGTTAAAAGGTATATATTGAAATCAAAAGAAACGAATTTTTATCAAAATTATGAATCTTTACACAATAAAATAAATAATCGGATTTTCAACCAAAAATGATATAGTCCGAATTTTCAATAAAAAATGTATTTTTGACTAAAAAAAAATAGGAATTTTCTAAAAAATACTTGAATTTTGCAAACCATTTTTTTTTTATTTAAAGCGAAAACAGTTAATATTTGAACCCACAAATATATAAATCTGAAATTCAAAGAAAGTACAATTTAACCCAAAAAGGAAAATTTTCAATTAATTTTAATTGTGATTTTAAAAATAAATTAGTTGAATTGATTAAAAAAAGAATATGAATTTTCATGAAATACAAATTCTGTACAACAAAACTTTTAAAAAATTTAAAGTTGACAAAATATATTGGAATATTTAACTTTAACGAAAAACAGTTCCATCTTCAACCAAATAATGCATTTTTAGACAAAAAGACCAATTTTTTGGATGCGAGCTTAATTATTAACCTGAAAAGTTGAATTAAAAACAATCTATTTCAACTAAAATGGATTAAATAATTATTTAATTATCGCCAAAAATCTTCAAAATTTTAACAAAAGAAAAAATTTGAAAGAAAAATAGGATGTTTCAAATTCAATTAAATAGTTCAATTTCTGGTTAAAAAATGTATTTTCAAACCAGAAGAAAATGTATCAAAAAAATTACATTTTCAGCAAAATAATAAAATTTTGAACCAAAAAGATTTTGAACCAAAAAGATTCTGTTTTATTTCAATTAAAAAAATATATTTTTAAACAAAACAAAAAAAATGAATTTTCTTCAAAATCATTATTTTTAGCGTAATAATAAGATTATTAACCAAAAAAATTAATCTCATGACAAAAATGTGATTTTCCAAAAAATAAATGTTTTTAACCAAAAAAGATAAAATTTTAACCAACAATAAAATGGTTAAATTTTTAGTTTAAAAATATATTCTTAAAACAAAATAAAATTTTCATCAAAATAATGAAATTGTTAGCGAAATAATAAAACTGTTAACCAAAAAGATGAATTTTCGACAAAAGAACGATTTTTTAAGAAAATACATTTTCCTAAGCAAATGAGATCAATTTTCAACAAAGAATAAAATAGTTAAATTTCTAGTTAAAAAGCGTATTTTCAAACCAAAAGAAACGAATTTTCATCGAAATTATGAATCTTTACAAAAAGAAACTAAATGGTCGAATTTTCAACAAAAAAAGATATAGTCTGAATATAAAATCAGCAGTTTTGAATTATTTGATCTGTTACTGTCATTGATCAAATCATTAATTTTTACTAATTAAATCAGTTATTTTGAATGATATAACCAGTTAACTTACAGTGTTAACTTGACAATTATTATTAATTTTCATCATTTATTAAAATGTAAAAATCTATTTAAGAAGAATAATTTCGAAATAATGTGAATGAATTTTTAAAACCAGAAAATTTTAATAAAAGAGCCTTTTTAAATATAACAGTTGCAAATATTTAACTTAAACTAATGGAAAGATTCTCGGAAAGAACTAGATTGATTAGAAATATTTAAACAATTATATTTACCAATAGAATTGAGAAACACTGCTATCGACAGGAACAAAATACCAAGAACGATCTTCATTTTCACGAATTAAAAAAAAACTGCTTTGTAATTAATCTCGAGAAGAAATAAACTAACAATTATTCCGATGTTCCATCAGAGTATACTAAAGCCTGTTCTATTCTGCGTCATGAGTCTTTAGAATAAACGATTTATTTACATAGCACAATTTAAAGAGATTAAAATAGCTTTGCACTTTCTTATCAAGCAATTATATAATTAATTGCGTTCTAAACACCTCATATCATATCATATCATTTTGAAAATATAGCTCATAAGTTATAACAAAACTGCTTTCTTTCATTTTGTGTCGAATGCCTTATCTTAATATTTTTAACAACAATTTAGAAGAATTAAACCCTTTACTCAATGTATATTAATAAATAGTACAAATACCGATAAACTTAAAAAATTCTGAATTTGTCATTTCAAAAATTGTGAATAAATTTTATGTTTCACAGACATTTTTCTAGAAAATGATGGGTGAAAAATAAAACAAATAAAATCTAATTTTACCACACCATAGTCTTTTTATTATTATCAGATATTATTGTTTTTTATCATAACATTAGGCTATTTCCCTTTCGGGGTAAGCGTGACTCGATCAGTTACATTTAGCAAAAAGAATAATTAAATTTTTAAGCAAAAAGACCACTTTTTAATGAAAATTGAATTTTGCATCTGAAATTTAAATGTTCAACAATTTTAATCTGAATTTTTAATTAAATAGTTAAATTTACAATCAAAAGAGATGAATTCTAAGAGAAAAATATAATAAAGGACTTTTTAACAACAACAACAAAATTACCTTTGAATAAAATAATTTAATTATTGAACCAAATATTTGAATTTTTAAATAAAAAAGATCAGTTATGAACCAATAATGTAACAATTGAAATTTCAATTTAAAAAATATAATTTTCAATACAAAAAATTGATTTTCAACCAATCATTAAAATTTTTAAACAAACAGATGAATTTTTAATCAAATAAATTTTAATGTTCAGAATTCATAAAATTACAACCAAAAATGTAACGCTCGAATTTGAACCACTATAAAATGTCCCTATTATAATATGAAGAAAGATCCTCTTTAAAAGAAAATTTCCTATAAAAGAAAACAATTTTTGAACAAAAATAAAACAGAAGAAATAAAAATAAAAACGCAACCAGCCAAATCCCCTTCAACTTGATTCTTGGACCTTAAAAATGATTGAAAATTGCAATTTTTAATCTAATTTAAATTTCCTACATTTAAAAATAGATTTTGTTTAACGCAGAAGTTTCAATTTTCAATTAAAAACGGAATAATTGAATTTTCAGTTAATTTGTTTTTATAAAAAAAAAAGAAGTTTTCAACTGAAATGATGAATCGTTGAATTTTAAAATAAAAAAGTTTTCAATTTAAAAAAACAGTAGATATTTTAAACAAAAATAATTTAAATTTAGAATCCAAAATCGGTTAATTCAGTAAAGAAGATAAATTTTTAATAAAAAATGAATACATTTTTAACTAAGTAGGTTAAATTTAAACTCAGTCTTTGAATTTATAAACAAGAAGATTAATTGTCTACAAAAAAAGTAATAACTCATGTTTCAAACAAAAATATTTATATTTAAAGCAAATAAACAGTTAATATTTCAAACATAAATCATTTTAAGTTTAAATAGAAAATAACCAAAGTCAATAAAAAAAAGATTTTTAACTTAAGTATATTTTCTAATATTAAAGACGAATTTCCAACAAAATCTTTAACTTTTCAAACAAAAGATATGCATTTTTAAACAAGATGATATGCATTTTTCAGCAAAAAGATAATTTTCTAATAAAGTGTTTAACTTTCAGCCAAAAAGCTTAATTTGAAAAAATTATTTCTTAACAAACTATTTAAATATTCAATAAAAGGAGATGAAATATGAATAAAGATACATCAACGCACATAACAATTTATTTTAAATTCTTCACATAAAAAGCAGGTGCGGATTAGAAAAATCAACATGAGCAGATATTATGTTGATTGGAATGTTTACATTATGATAATAAGAAGTGTCAGCCAATCTTAAATTTTAGATAATATGTGGTGAAATATTACTTAATTCAATAAATAAAAATAAAAATCATCGAAAATTATGCGACTCTCGTTCCATTTTATAACAGTTAATTCTAAAAAATGTCCATCCAATCCCATTGGAATTTTATTGACAATTGAATATTTATTGTAAATTAAAAAACAAATTTTTAATTTAAATTTTTAACTAAACAATTTTCATCTAAATTTTTTTATTATATTATATATAAATTTGTATAAATTAAACTATAATTTGTTTATATTCAAAATATTAAATTCAGTATAGGTCTGTACTAATTTTTCTATAATAAATTTCTTATAATTTTTTTCCGATACTCAAAAGAATGTATGGAAAATAATTATAAGAAAATCAATATAGAAATAAGAAATGTTAAAATATTGAAAGACTTAAAAAAATGGAGAAAATACAAAAGAATGTTTTCTTTATTTACTTAAAATAGAATTTTTATTAATTACAAGGAATATTCAGGAATTTCCATAGACTTCAAGCTTCAGATGATTTTGAAGATTTCCAAAAATTCTCACGTATTCTAAGGGATTCTTAAGTTTTTCAAGAGATTAAAAAAATTTCAAGGGATATCAAAGAATTTTTTAAGGATTCCCAATTCTGTAAAATATTTCAAGGGATTTTAAGGAATTCCACAGAGTTGATTGATTCCAATAGTATTTTATAGGATTCATAAATATTGCACGTAGTTTAAACAGATTTCATCGGTCTTTAAGTGCTTTAAAAATATTGCCACGAATTTCAAAATTTTCAAAAACAATTTTCAGGGACTTTAAAGGATTTTTGCTTTTTGCAAAGATGTCAAGAATTTCAAAAATAATAATTGAAGTATTTTATAAAATCTTCAATGATTGTAAATGTTCTGGAAAATTTATAAAGATTTTTAAAAAAATTAGGAAGAAAACTGGAATAAATAACGATAATATAATTTACCTTTAATTATTTTTAAAATTTGAACGAGAAAAAAAAACAGATTTTAACTATTTTAATGGATTTATAATTATTCCCAAAGGACTGAGTTTCAATAAAATTGTGAATTTTTCAAGAAGATGAATAAAGATTTAACAAAACAGTTCTATTTCCAACTAATGCGATTAGTTTTCTACCGACTACGATCAACTTTCAAGAAAATACTCGAATTTTCGACAAAAGGTTTCAACTTCAATTTTCAACTAAAAAAGATAAACTTTTAATTAAAAATGATTTAGTTCCAACAAAAATAGGACAGTTCATATTTCAGTAAAAAATGTAATGTCAATTAAAAGAAACCAAATTTTAATAAAATATTTTAATTTAAGAAAAAACATGAGTTTTCAAATAAGATTGAGAATGTTGGATTAGAATAGTTCAATTTTCAAATGCAAAATAAAGTTTCAACCAAAAAACGATAATTTTCTAACAAAATACTTGAATACGCAATCGTAAATAATAAATTTTCAACAAACGAGGTGACTTTTCAAACAGAAGGGATACTTCGAAACAATTTTTTTTTTAATTTTAACACAGTATATTAATTTTTAACCAAACGGGGAAATCTTTAAACAAAAACATAAAAACGATTGTATTTAAAAAAATAACTTTTTAACTAAGATTTTCTTACAAAAGAAACGAATTTTAACCAAATATATTAATTAAATCGTGAAAATCAATTTTCTATAAAATAACGAGTTTTTAATAAACAACATGTTTGTTAAAGCAAATAGTTCAATTTTTAACAGAACAATTGAAATTTCTACCAAAAAATAACATGGATTTTGAAGGAAAAATATTAATTTTTCTACCAAATAAACAAACTTCAACAAAATACATGCAAATTTTACTGAGAAACATAAACTTTCAAAGAAATTTAAATTGTTATATATTTATTAAAAAATATTTAATTTTTAAGGGAAAAAACAAAAAATTTTCAAGAAAAGTAATTTTTAGTTAAAAAAGTTCATTGTTAACAAAATTAAAATTTTTTTTAACAAAAACAGCTGAAAACAATTTGGATTGCCTATGTAAATTACACCGATCAAGTAGAGCACAAGTTAATTAAATGAATTCCTTAAATTTCTTTTAATTCTCAGACTAACGATCACTTAATTTTTTTAACTATCCGAATAATTAGTGAATTCCATAAAATTCGTTAGAAAAACTCGGTTCCTCCAAGCTATAACGGAATTAACTAATTCATATTCATTCATATAAAAAAAAATACTTTTGGATCCATCTCCGCAATACCTAGATGCGCCATTTTACAAAAATTTTCAAATAATTTAAAAATAATTACATGCTACTTTATTATCGGGGCTATGAAATGTGGGAAAAAAGTGTTTTTGGAACTTGGGAAAAAAAGAACAGCTAACTTTAGTATTTCAAATTTAGAGTCGGATTCAGATTCAGCGACTCACTATACTTAAGAATTGACTAGTCTGATCAAACAGAACTTCTTGTTTGAGGCTGGAAAGAAAACAAGAGCTAACTTTGAGATTGCTACATCGGATTCGGATTCAGGGACCCAAAATGCGTAAGGATCGAATAGTATGGTTTATCAAAACTCCCACTTTTTTGTAAGGCACAAGAAAGAAAACAACTGCTAACTTCGGCATTCCCACTTTGTATTTAGTTTCAGCGACTCTATATACGTAAGAATTAACTTATCCGGTGACTCGGAACTCCTACTTTTTTTGCGGTGCCGTTGAATTTACGAAAACAGTATTTTTTGCAGTTTCAAAATTGTAATGTTAGAAATAGAAGAAGAGCTAAGTTCAAAATTTTTGCATCGTATTCAGATTAAGCGACCCAAAATACGTAAGAATTTACGAATCGGCTTCGTCAAAACTCTTACTTTTTTGTGTAGTTGTGAAATGTTGGAAGAAAGTCTTTTTGAAGTTCGAAAGAAATCAAGACATAACTTCGGATTTCCTACGTCAGGTTCAGATTAAGCGACCAAAAGAACGTAAGAATTTACTGGTATAGTACATCAAGACTTCTACTTTTTGTAGACAGTGAAATGTAAAAAAATATTTTTTTTCAATTTCGGAAAAAATAAATTGCTATTTTCGGAATTCCTACATCGGATTTAGATTCAGAGACTCAAAATACGTAAGAATTAACTTTGATGATATATCAAAAACTTCTAATTTTTAGTGGAGTCATGAAATGTAGAAAAAAAAGTTTGTTTGTATTTCGCAAAAAACCAGCGCTTATTTCGGCAATCCGACTTTGAATTTGGTTTCGGGCTCGGATTTAGAAACTCAAGATACTTAAGAATTGACCAGTTTGATCCGGCAGAACTCCTACATTAAGGCTTGAAAGAAAACAAGAGCTCACTTCGGAATCAACTCACTTCGGCTCAACTCGGAACTCCAACTTCTTTTGGTGTTGTTTAATTTACGAAAACAGTGTTTTTTGCAGTTACGAAATTTTAATGTTAGAAAGATAACAAGAGCTTACTTCGAAATTCCCATACAGGATTCGAATTAAGCGACCAAAAATACGTAGGAATGAACTATTATGGAACGTCAAACTTGCAGTCGGATTTGGATTGAAATTCGGATTCAGCGACTCAACTCACGCGAGAATTGTACCAGTCTGGTCCGGCCGAACACCATCTTCAAGGCTAGAAAAAAAAAAACAAGAGCTAACTTCGGAATTCATACACCTGATTCGGATTCAGCGACCCACAATACGAAAGAACGAACTACTATGGTAATCAAAACTACCTCTTATTTGTGGGTCTGCGAAATTAATAAAAAAGTTTTTTTTGAAAATAGAAAAAAAAACAAGAAGTAACTTCGGTAGTTTAATTTCAGATTTGGATTCGGATTCAGCGACCCAAGGTATATGAGAATTGACTAGCTTGGTCCGTCGAACATCCAGCTTTTTGAGTAATCACAAAAGTTTGAAATCCATAGATATAAAAAACTGCAGACTCGTCGATAAAACTATAAAACTTGATATAATTATAAAAAATACCACAGAAAATAGATAAGAAAGAGAATTTTCAAAAACATCTTTATTGGCTATAAAAAACGCAGTTGGAGGTCCCTTGGAGATGAACCAAAACCGTCCCCTAGTTGAGAATGCAAAATTATTATGTCGGGAACTTTCAATCTACCTGGAGGAAAGATCGTGACACCCATGGGACTTTTTCTACCGTGAAAAAAAAGCATAAAGAATATTACCTCGGCGCTGTTACATGACTCCTATGATTAAACTTCTACCAGCTAAAGATGTGAGGGCTCACACTATGCAGCATTTTTCCTTATGCTTATGCTTTCATTTTTCTGATTTTTCAGGTTTTCAAACAAATTTTTTGAAAGTTTAAATTATTTTAAAGGAATTCATCAGTTTTCAGGAAATTTAACAATGTTTGTACAGATTTCAAGGATTCTCGAAACGTTGTAAGGGTCCTTAAAAGGTCTTCAGAAATTTTCATAGTTTTTCGGGGATTTTGAACAATTTTACAAATTTGAAAAAAATTACAAAGACCTTTCTAAGATTTCCAAAAAAAACTTAATAGATTTCTGGGTTATGTTGAAAAATAAATAAAATGAAGTAAATAAATTAAATTAAATAAAGTGTAAAGGGATTCCTTGTGATTAAAAAGATTTTAAGGGATTTCAAAGATTTCTAGGAAAGTTTGTTAAAGAACCTTAATGAATGAATTTAATTTATTTAAGTATTCAAGGGTTTCAAAATTATTTATTTCATTGGATTTATGAAATTTCTAAAAGAAAGATTTCACTTGTTGAATTTTTAGCCCAAAGAAACAAGTTTTAAACAAAACAATGTAATTTTTATACAAAAGTGATTATTTTGTAACAACATTTTTTAATTTTCTTTAAATAATTAAATTTTTTACTAAATTGTAAAATTTGTACCCAACTAGACAGAATCTTCACCAAAGGGTATGATTTGTTTAACTAAAGTGATAAATATAAACCGAAATACTTAATTTTTTTCCTAAAAACTTCATTCCCTATTAAAAAGGATAAGTTTTTAACAAAAAGTTAGATTTGTAACAAAAAATTATTTTTCAACTACAGTGAAGAATCTTTATTTTAAAAGAAAATAAATTTTCAACAAATGATTTCCTTTTTCAATCAATTAGTAGAATTTCCAAACAATAATATTAATTTTTTGAAAAAATGAGGCGAGTTTTAAACAAAATATATGATTTTTTGACCTAATAATTGAATTTTCTTCTAAAAAAAATTATTATTTTAAACAAAAAAAGTAGTATTCAATTTCAAACCAAGTATTTGAATTTTTAACTGACTATTTGAATTTTCTAATAATTGAAATAAATTTTTAATAAAAAAGAATTTCATAAATTTCTGTTTAACCGAACAAAATTACAAACTTTTCACGAAATAGTTCAATCTTTAATCGAATAGATGAATTTTTGACAAAGGTCTTCAAGTTCCAACCAATTAGTTGCTTTTTTTACAACGAAAGAAAAGATGAATTTTCAACCAAAAAAGTTATAGTTGATATTTCAGACAGAAAATATTTATTAATTCAATTAAAAAAGCCGAATTTCACAAAAAACAAATGAGTTTCATTTTTAACCATCAGACATTCTTCAGCCAAGAAAAAAAGGTTAACAAAATTGTCAAATTTTCCACCAAACAACATTAATTTAACAAATTAGTTGAATTTTCACAACAACAAAAAAGTGAATGTTCAATTCTAGAAATTAATTTTTGGTTTATGTGATGGAATCTCTAGGGCTCTACAAATTATTATTTCTAACTCTGAAAAGTGTTTCGAAAGATTTATGTCCTTCAAGTATTTGCCGAAACCTCATGATTTTCCGATCAAAAAAATGTGCGTATTTTTTTCGAAAGTTTATTTTTTACATTTCTATCTGCATACAGACAACAGCGATCATTCTCATCAACTGGCATTTGATTGTGAACTTGCTAACGCAGTGCGTCGAAATTTAAAAACATAATTTTTTTTTAATGAGCTATAACGTAAATTAAAAAAAAAATAGTTATTTATCTTCAGAAACTTCTGAAAAAAGAATTTACAATTTGAAATTCTACTTATGTACTGTGATGAGTTGTACATTTCACTCTGAATGTATAAAATATATAATGTATACGGGAATCAATTTTTAATCTTAAATTTCTCAATCAAATTCCAATTAAACTCAAGAGCTTTTCTGAAAATACTTTTGAGTATAAAATTGATTAATTTTTTATTTTATTAAGCATTCTTAAAATTCTAAAGCTTTCGGCAACGAACCACACATTCAGTCGAGCATCTCTAGTCCAAACTGTCCATTTGACCAACCCTCTGGGAGGAGCTTTTCGCCACTTTTCGCGACAGTTGATATGCAAATGCCGAATGGGATTTAAAACTTTTTTGCAAGCCATCCCCAAACAAATGCTTTTTTACTTCGAAAAATATTATTCCCTCAAAAATTTGGTTTGTCGACAATACACTCAGCAGTTTATTTGAAGAGCAGATTGCAGCTCAAACTGATGTTGCCTTATAAGAAATAATTCAATTAATATTCAGAATGATACAAATTGAAAAAACTAAAAAAACTTTTAATTGAAAAAGCAAAAATTTCTGATATGAGTAAACACACATGCAAACACTTTTATTCGAAATAATAAAAAGAAAAATTACTTAAATAAAGAGGAAAAAAACGGGTGACATAGAAATTCCCTTTTCTCCTTTATCTCATCTTTGCTTTTTAAACAAAAAAATATTATTACTTGAAGCGGGTTTATATCATGAATAGAAATCTTTTAAATAATTTTCTTTTAGAAATAATACCTTTTAGTACTCTTATGCGGTTAAATTAAAACATTCAAATTATTTAATTAATTATTGGATAAATTATATATGTTTTACCTTAGTGATTCTCACTGAAATTGCTTTTTTTAACGATTTTAATACAAAATGAGACATTTTCGCAGAACAACATTTTACACAAAAAATTAGTATTTCAAAAAAAATCATAATAGTTCAAACAAGATTTGCGATTTTTGAATTGACCTGAAATTGGTATTTTCAAACAAGTTGGAACTATTAGTACTCTCAATAAAAATTCAATAATAAAATGAGATTTTAAAGAAGATTCACAATTTTAGAACAATTCCAGATTATTTTAACAAATAACATTAAGTTTTACAGGACATTTCCGAACCTTAATAGTTTATGTAATTTAATGTAATTGGTGTTCATTAAAAATAGCCAAAATTAGTCTAAAATAGAATGTTTTTTTTACGAAAACCGCGGTTTTAAATCAAAATATTTGTCTTCAAAATTTAAAATTGTAATTCATAATTTTTGTTTATAATTAATTTCTTTGCTTTAAAATTGCATTATTTTGTTTAAAAACTTATTGATTTTGTTAAAAGTTAATTTATTTGAAATTATTTTTTTAATACTCCATTTTTGGTTGAAAAATTATCTTTTTGAGTTGAAGCTTTAACTTTTGCAGAAACTGTAGGTACTTTGATGAAAATTCAATTTTTTTGTTTAAAAATTTATCTTATTGAGTTGAAAATTCATTTCTATAGTTCAAAATATAGCTACGTAGTTAAAATTGGAATATTTGACTGAAAATTCCTCTTTTTTGTTGAAGATGCATCATTTTAGTTGATAATTTGTTTAGTTTTTTTGGATGAACATTAATTATTATATATTATAAATTATAATGTATACCTAATAATATATACATATATTAATTTTGTATTGATTATAAATCATTCTTTTTCGGTAGAAAATTTCTCGACGCGGTTCAAAATTTAAATATGTTAAAAATTCGTTATTTTTTAGTTAAAATTAATTGTTATCACTACAAGCTTAACTGTTATAATTTTGGTTAAAAATTTATTATTTTTCATTAAAAATTCAACTTTTTGAATAAAAAATCATGTGAAAATAAAACGTTTGATTTAAAAACTCTTTTTTGTGGTCAAAACATTTACTATTTTGTTGTAAATTCGCTCTTTTTTGCTAAAAAAATTAGTTGATGAAAATTATTCTTTTTTTTAAGTAAATTCAAATATTTAGTTGAAAATTCAAGTATTTGATTAGAAATTTACTTTTTTGTTCATAAATTCATCATTATTGTTTTAAAATATATAATTAATAAATCATCATTGTTTAAAAGTATATTTCTTTGGCTAAAAAGTTGACTATTTTCTTGAAAATTCTTTTGTTTCAGTTATCAAATATAAATTATTAACTGAAGGTCAAATTATCCCATCTTCAGCTAAAAAATTAATTTTTCCATTTGAAATTTCGAATTCAATTTACAATTCAAAATTTTAATATTTTATGTAAAAATTCTTCTATGTGGTTAAAAGTTTATGTATTTGGTTGAAAATTCATATTTTTTATAGAAAATTAATCTTTTTTGTTAAAAATTCATCTTCTTGGTTAAAGTATGGTGCGGAATAGTGTCACGCACGAAATACCGGTTCTTGGTCCATTTTGGGCCATCGCGTTTTCGTAGGCACGTGAATCCTGAACCTGGTCCTTAATCTATTTTCAGGACGAAAGACCACACCAGCTCCGCCCAAAAGGCCGACGACCACTTGGCCAGCCTCACACTACCCTTACTATCCAAAAAGGACCGAGAGGCCTCCCGTGAGAGAGGAAAAAATCGAAAGGCCAGAGGAGAAGCTGCGCAGTCACAGTTCAGGTGAGGTCCTCGAATGCTCACCAATACCTAAACCTGCCTGCTCCTTCATCACCAAAACGCATCACGCCACTGAATTTCGCAACAAACAAAAAAAGATCTCGCATTCCGCGCTACGCTATTCTGCACCATGCACTGTCGCCCTTTACAACTCATTTTTATTTTCAAAGTACGTCTCCCATTCTGAGCATTCAGAAATTTGTAGTGCAATGTACAAGTGTTCGTAGACTTATAATTAGCTGGCTAATGTTATTCGTGTATGTTCAGCTGCAATTCAGGAAGAGGATTAATAGGTCCTCTTCACTGGTGTTGACTTTTCCGAGACACTCGATAAAGTCAAGGACTTTGATTTCGACTCTAGGTAGATTTAATTAATTTTTCTCGATTGCAAAAAAGAATGAGCTTACCCAATGAAACTTTTAATCAAAGAGGAGAGCGAAAATATAAATCTGTAGAGTCGAGAAAAAAAATTGGATTTACCTACGTCAGAGTCAAGTTGTCCATAAAAAGCTAGCCTGACACAGTTTCTTATTAGTACAAAATAAATCAAAGTAGGTGACATACAACTATAAAAAAGGGTTTCGTAGCCTTTAAAGACGTAATTTAACTCTTTTAAGTCCTCCCTCCCATTCTCTGCCCCCTCTCTTAACATTTTTCCCCTGCTCTTTCTGAACTTTTTCCCCCTTTACTTACCAAGCCCTCCTTTCCCTTTATTTCCATTAATTTCTCCTCCTTCCCCTCCCGTCATTTTCAATCACTTGTACTACTACTTCTACCCTTATGTTCCATCATTTACTCTTCACTCATTTCTCCTTACTTCCCGTAATTCCTTTTTTCTCATTTGACAATGCTTATCCTTCCCTCATTTCTCCTTATTTCCTCTACTTTCCTTTCTTCTATTTGCCCTCAATCCCCTACCCTCCTTACATTTCCCCCACTTTCTCTTCTTCTATTTCCTTCATTTCTCTCAAATTCCAATCGTTCAGTTTGTTTTATTTTCCTCATCGTCCTCATTTTTCCTTAATTCTCTTCCTGCTCCTCCCCTCATTTTCCGTCACCTTCTGAACTTCCCCTCCATTTATTTCCTCTTAATCACACCCCTCTTTAATAAAAGTACGACACGTGGGTCTTCGAAAAACTATAAGAGTTTCTGCTAGCTTTGAATCTACAATTATTAGATTTGAAAATTTGTATCATATCAGATTTCCGTAGGAATTTTTAATAACTATTTAAAAAATTAAACCTTATTACAAAATGGAAAAATTATATAAAATGTTTTTAATTACAATATTTTAATTCATTTATCGACTTTTTCCACAATGAAGCTCAGTGTGAATTTATATTGAATTTTAAAAAGCGTGGTGTAAAATTTGGAAATTATTAACGTTAAATTCTGGTGTTCCAAAAGTGTAATTCAAGAATTATTTAATTTCAAACGCAATTTGAAATTGGTACTTTTCAACTGCACCCTTTTCCACCCTTCACTTTCGTGATACTCGTCCCCTTATTTCCCCTCACTTCGATAACTTCCCCTAGTCCCATTTTCATAATCTTCCTACTTCCCCTGACCCTATTTCTCCTCACTTACCCTTTCCTCATTTCACCCCACTTCTCCTAATTCACTTTTTTCCTATTGACCCCCACTTACCCTTCCCTTAATTCCCACCGCTACCTTTACTGTCTTTCCTTTCATTTACCCTAACTCCACGTACTTTCCCACCTCTTATTTCCTTTTACTCTTCTACATTAGCATTCCCTTCCTATCACATAGTTTCTCCTCAGTTCCACATCTACATCTTTACCGTGTATTTCCCCTTATTTCCCGTGTTTTTCTCTGCTTTATTTTATTTTTTTTTCTACTTGTATGCCCCTTAGTTCCACTCATTATACAATATTCTATCCAATAACTTCCCATCATTCCCTTTACCTTCCCTGTGATCGACTTCCCTCCTTTCTTCTCAATCCGTCATTTTCTTTTACTCCCCCCACTTCATCTTCCAATTATTTCCTTATACCTGCATTGCATTCGCTCTCTTCACTTCCACTTTATTCCCTGCTTCTCCTCCTCTAATTTTCCCTCAATTCACTCACTGCCCCACAACTAATTATCATTCACTTTTCCTGCTTAGAAAAACTTTTGTTTGAGCAAATTTACAGCAAAGCTCTCGGTAACTATTTTAAAATCAAATTAAACCTAATTACTAGTTGGCAATTTATTACAGACAAATATTCATCATAATCTTGCAATCAATTCATTCACTTTGTCCACATTTTTGCTCTGCTTGAATGTTGATTGAATTTTAAATAGGGTGATGCACAGTTTGAAAATCATTAATTTTTAATCACTTAGTTACAAAATCCAAATTGAAAACTTTTTTAAATTTCAAACGAACTTTGAAATATTTTGCTTATAACTCCACCCTTTCCCCAACTTCTTTTTTCTTCAGGACGTTGCTCCACTTTTCCGCTTATTACTAATCCTTCTTCTATCTTTACCATCCCTCACTTCACCTAGTTCTCTTCCCCTTATCTTCCGCATTTTCTCTATTCTCCTCCTCCACCACTCTGCCCCTCATTCCTCATCTCTTCTCCTTCATCCCATTCCTTAACTTCACCTTACCTTACCTACTATCATCCTAACTTTTTTCACTTTCCCAATTTCATTTTTCCTATTACCCGCTTTTCTTAATTTTTCGTTACTTCCCCTACTTCTCCTTCCTATGTTTCCCCTCAATGTCCATACTTTCCCTCTTCTTATTTACCGTCACATCTACTAATTCCCTTTTCATCACAATCCCTTACTAAGATAAATATGTCTAAACAATTTTATTGCTATATCAAGATTACCTTTATGTAATAAATAACAATTATAATCTTTTCGAATTTCAGAAGCTTTTATACATAAAAAATTCAATTTAAATTTTTCAAATTTTAATTGTTTTGAATTTCGTCAATTTAAATCTAAAATTAATTTTTTTAGAATGTAATAATTTAATACACAATATTTTTATAAAGTTAGTAATTGATTTTTTCATTTTGAAATGTATTTCAGATTCGTTTAAACTTATACGTTTTTCCGCCGTCAAACTTTTTCATATTTTTTATTTAAAATTACATATTAGAAAATTGTTTGGAAAATAACTAAATTTAAAGGGCTTATCATTACATTTTTTTATTGGTTTAAATAACGGTAAATTTATTTCGTGGTCTGAAAAAATTTGTCTTAACGATTTAAATGTCAAATTATAATTTTTTATGCAATAAAAATTCAAAATTCGAAAATTGTAAAAGCTTTAACTTTGAAAGACTCAATTTTGTGTTAAATTTCCAATTTTCCAATTTAAATCGCCTAAAAATTAAATTATTTGTATTTAAAAATATAAGATTTCAGATTATTTAGTTTTAAATACATTCAATTAGCAATAATGCACTCTCAATTTGTTCGACTTTTAAATGTTTTTGTTTTCAATATTTTCTAATAAAATAATGCAAATTTTAAACGTTTTGTAATTGACCTGTTTTCGGCATTTTAATCTAAGATCATTATATTTCGAAATTGATTAAGTCAAAATAAAAAATACAATTTCAACTTCTTCCTAATGAAACTGTCAATTTTACAAAATTATAGTCGGAAAATTTTCAATTTTGATAGCGATTGATCAAAATTTTCAAAATTAAAATACCCTTAATTTTAAACGCATCCATTTAGAAATTACGCATGTTAAAATCCTTTTTATTTCATTCAAAATATTGTCATTTTTACAAAATTTTACCTTATGGGTCAACATATCTCAACTGTGCCACTTTTAAATCAGTAGTTCTATTTTCAATCAATTTATACAGTTTTCGATTGGATTTCATATAAAAATAACTCCCCTCAAATAGTTTTGCACAATATTTTTTTTAAAGTTATTAACAATGAAAGTTCTTGATCATTTTTTTATGAAGGTAGATTTCTCGCGAACGGTTCATCGAAATTCAATAGTTGAGCTATGAAAATTTTTCTTACGAAGTATGCTTTACGTTAAAAAATTGCTCGGTGGTAAAAAACATTTTTTTATGTTTAAATAATCGTTTTTTTTATACAATTGAAAATTAATTACACTTTTGCGCCTGTTGATGAATTCTTCCACGTTCAAATAAATTCGGCAATCTCTTCCGAAAACTATGGTGAAATAAAAGTTTATATTTTACAGTAGTTAAAAAGTTTTTGATTTTTTGTGACTGGGCTCCGACTTCCATGTTTATCAAAAAATGAATTTTTAATTAAGTGATTCAATTTTCTACCAGGAATAGTTAATTTTTTAATAAGCAAGATGAATTTTCAACAAAATAAATCAATTATCAACTAAAAATCGATTTTCTACCAAAAGTTGAATCGTTAAGTTTTCAGGTGAAAAGATTAATTTAAGAAAATAATATTATCGAAATAGTTCACTTTTCCATAAAATAGAAGAATTTTTAACACCAGAATAAAGCCACATTAAAAAAAAAGTGGATCAACTTTCAGCCAAGAAATAGGTGAATAATTGGAGAATAAATTATTTTAAACAAAAGTATTGCGGGTGTCATATAGAGTACAATATGAAATTAATTTTCAACTAAAATGATGCATGTTCATGAAAAAATTAATTTTTAATCAAGTGGTTCAACTTTCTACCTGGTATAGTTAATTTTTTAATTAAAAAGTGAATTTACGATCAAAATAATTAATTTTTTAGTGAAAAAGATTAATTTGCAATAAAATAGATCCATTATCAACTTTAAAAAAATCGATTTTCAACCAAAAGTTGAATGGTTAAGTTTTCAGTTAAAAAGATTAATTTAAAAAAATAATAATATTATCAAAATAGTTTACTTTTACAACTTTATGCCAAGAAATAGAAGAACAATTGGGTGATAAATTATTTTAATAAAATTATTATGGGTATCATATTAAGTACAATATGAAACGAATTGTAAACTAAAAAAGAATAAGATGGTTTAATTTTCAATTGTGCATAGATAAATTTTCAAGCAAAGAAATGAATCTTCAACCAAAAATATTTCTTTTTAAGAGAGTGGTTAAGTATTCAATCAAGTACTTGAATTTTCATTCAAAACATGCGAATTAATTTTCAGAAGAGATTGTAGAATTTTTTGGAACGTGGAAAAATTCTTTCACAGGCGGATAAATTTAATTAATTTTCTATTGTTTAAAACTAACTATTATTTATACAATAAAAAAATGTTTTTTACTGCCATAACGAAAATTCTCATAACTCAATTATTGAATTTCGATGAACCGTTCGCGAGTAATCCATTTTTGAAAAAAAATGATCAAAAACTTTGGTTGTTAATAACTTTTTTTTAAATAAATTTTTTGCAAAAATATTTCATTGGATTTATTTTGATATAAAAACGAATCGAAAACTGTATTAATCAATTGAAAATAGAAATATCGATTCAAAAGTAGCACACTTGAAATATTTTGACCCTTATCGAAAAATTTGAAACGCTTTCATTTTGAAGTTGTAAATACCGAAGTTTCGAATTTCAGTGCATCTGAACACATTCTTAAAAGTTTATTTAAGGTTCGATTTTTAATTTAATTTCTTAGTTTTCATATTTCATATTGTTTTCATTGCTTTAATTGTTTATCCAAAAGTTATGAAAATGATAGAAACCAAAAATCTGTAGAAGCATGTTGTATGCAATTGAAGTTGTTATTGTTACTGGTCGACATTTGAAAGTTGTTTTTCTTCACCATTGAATGATTCAAATCACGTTAGGTTTTCAAAAAATTTCACATGAAGTAGTTAAAAGAACTTTTTTTGTTTGTGTAACTCTGCTCTCATACCCTGTTTATTTTTTTATTTCCAAAGTACATCTACCATTGTACTTAAAAACAATACATTCGCATTTATCAATTACGAATTCTCCAATGTGTAGGAATAAAGGTCCGACTGTTTTTTTTAGCTTTCAAAAATTTTATTTTGTTCCGAAAAAAATAAAAGTAACAATCTCTTAAAAATAAAAATAAATTCTAGTAGATACCAATGTTGTATGCTCGAATATGTGGACATTTAGTGATGATAAATCGATTGGAATGGCAACATAACGACAGCTATGAACACGAAATGTACAATTTTCCATTTATTCTGAAAAAAGTGTATTCAAAATACAACATGATATACTTTATACAAAAATTCATATATCATATCAGAAATTTTTTTTCTTTTACATCGATCACTTTATTCTCTTTACTTTATCATCA
This sequence comes from Belonocnema kinseyi, assembly GCF_010883055.1. NCBI lineage: Eukaryota > Metazoa > Arthropoda > Insecta > Hymenoptera > Cynipidae > Belonocnema > Belonocnema kinseyi. The sequence goes on along the minus strand of NC_046662.1, from coordinate 26,958,805 downwards.
CATAAGCTTACACTGGAGTGGATAGCATTTTTTTACTAAAAAAATTGTAGTGTCCTATCAGGGAATGTTTTGCAATTTCCTGTCATTGCCAAGCGGAAAAATGATGCCATTTATCGAGGAAAAATTTATGTGTAATTTTTATTTGTTTTAATAGATTTTCTTTTTAATAAAATGCCTGTTTTTTTCGTCTGTTTAGTTTGTACGAAAATGGTTATTAATTTTTATTTTTGAAAAAAATCCTTCTATAATTCCGCTAGGAGTCGAACCCAGGTCTCAAAGATTGCCGGTCTAATGGTCTTACCCACTAAGCTATGAATGCTAACTGGAAACTGGAGACCTGGGTTCGAATCCTAGTGAAATAACAGATGAATTACTTTATTGCGAAAAAATAAAAAACATTCTTGTTAGAATATGCAGATAAAAAATCTTTCTTCCGTTCGTTAAAAACAATATAAAAAAATAAGATTCAATATGAAATAATGTCATCAGGTAACCTGTCCCTGAATAACTTCTTGAAATGTATAACGTTAAGTCTTTCAAAATAAGAGCAAAATGTAATGGTTAAATCCTAGTATCTTTTCGGAATTATTTGCGGAATCGCATGATAAAACTTTTTCTCGTTTCCAGTAATAGCTTCAGAGTTATAATCTTTTTTTGAATTTCCCCGAGCTTTTCATGTCATCCAGTAACAAAACCGCTTTTCATTAATTTTTTATTAATTCCGAAGAGTGTAATTTCCATACTTAAATTTAATTAAAACGGAATCTTATTGAATATCTTTTAACATTTTTAAATTTAGCCACACATAAATTGTCTTTATTTATCCAAATTAATCAATTAGGAATCGAAAAAGAATCGATCAAAAAGTTTGATAACATCCAGTAGTAAGGGATTGTTGTTGGAAACCCGATATTTTAGAGTTTAATTAATTAAGGAAATTTTAATTTGAAAAATCGATATTCCAATTATTTTTTAAATTATATACTAATAATAATGTTTACAAAAAATGTTTCTTTTAGCATATCAAGACGATCAATAGGTCGTTTAAACGTCCGCCTTCCATATTTCCTACCCTCTTATTTCCCCCTACATTTCCCTAATTTCCCTTTCTTTGTTTCGCCCATCGCAACCCCCCCCCCCACACTTCCTTACCTGCTCCAACCTCTACCTTTCCCTCTCCTCACATCCCCAGTAACACTCCTCTTCCCTTTCTACATTTCCCCTTCTTCTCTACCCCATATTTTACTTTCCTTCTTCTTCTGACCCTAATTTCTGATAATTTCCCCTACTTCCCCTACTCTTCCTCATTTCAGCTCAATTTCCCTTCTCTATTTTCTCTTTTGTAATTCCCCTTACATGCCCACTCCTTATTTCATCATGTCCTTATCCGTCTACGATCTTTTCCCTAATTTTGTCTTATTTCTCCTTCTTCCCCTCCCATAATATTCCTTCACTTCTGTACTTCCTTCATCATTTACCCTACCCCTTCCCTCATTTCCCCTCACTTCCCCCTCCCCTTAGTTCCCCAAAGTTTTGAATAAATTATTAGTTCAGTTTGAGAGACACTATTGTACATTGTGCAATTGATAAATGCAGATTTAAAAATAATAATTAAAAGTTTATAATAAATTAATAAATTTTATTAATAATTGTATTTTATGAACAGCACCCTGGGATATTGTAATGATTTTGAATATTTAGAAACTGCCTTTGGTTTTTAATCCAATTTAAAATCATGTAAATGCCTAATTAAAATCAATGGCTGTATATTTATTAATGTTATAAAAAAGTGGTACTTCTTAGCAGTATGTTTTCATTTTATGAAAAATTCGATTGTTATAAGCAAATTCATTGTTTTTGAAAATTTCGAAAAGTTCGAGTTACTCTTTTTTACAAACTTATTTCAGTTGGTTTACCACTCATATTCTGGAATAGTTTATTAACAATTTAAAACAAATTTGATTATTATAAAAACGCAGAATGAGCAAATTTTGCCACTTGCGCAATTTTTTAAATTTTGATGTACTTTTTCGGAAATTTCTGTTTTGATTGTTTCACCAGTGATATTTTGATACCGTAAATTTACATTTTACAAAAAATGTTAAGGTTATAAACAAACTCGCATGTAGGGTACCCCATTTTTCATGAAATGCCAATGTGCTGATGTGCTCTTCAGGATTTTCGAACAATTTTATTTAATTTTGGAGAATTTATACAAAATTTAGAAGTTTGGTGAAATTTTTGTTAAGATTACAAAATAAATTCGTAAAATTTTCTAAAGATTCCTGATAATATTTAAAGTGATTCTTTAATTTAAAAATAAATTTTAAGAGAACACTTTAAAAGGTTTTAAAATATTACAAAAGATTTCCAAAATTGTGAAAAAAAAATCCAGAAGATTTAAAGATAAATTTAAGAATAATTCTAATCAGTTTGGAAGATATATAGGGATTTTAGTAGTTTCGAAGAGATTTCGTATATTTTAAAACTTTAACAGATTTCCGCACATTCCTTAATAATTTTTTTATTTCTTCGAAACGTCGAAAAACCTTAAATATCTTTTAAGCTGGCTTTGATTTTCACTAAAATTTTGTAAAATCCTGTATTTTGCATCTGAAATCTTTAAAAATCTTTTTGAATTTTCTCGAGATAATTAAGAAACTTATATTTCTATAACCTTAAAAGAAATAAACAGACACTAATAAAACATATTTTCCCAATTAGACTTTGGTGTTAGAAATTATTTTTTCCTATAAATTATAATTTGCCTACAATTTTTGCCTTTCGAGACTGAAAAATCTTGGTTAAGAATTCAGAGTTTTGTTAAGATTCATAGATAATTTTGTTGAAAATTTATCTTTCAGGTTTGAAAATTCATATCTTTTGATAGAATTTTCATCTTGTTCTATTAAAATTGTTACATTGTAATTGTGCTGTGAAAGAGGAATTCTTCGGTTATAACTTTTTTCTGATCTCGAAAAGTGAATTTAAAAAAAAAAGTTTTATTAAATTTAAAAAATAAAAATTTTAGTTTTCACCTTTTTCATAATGAAAAGAGGGAATTTGGTTATTTTTAACATTTTTAGAGAGTTGGAAGGGACAAAATCTTGCGTTTTTATTTTTCTAAATTTCTATTTTTTACATTTCTATTGAGTTTAAGGCTAATATAAGAATTTTCCTCATTTTTTTTATATTTTTTTAATTGGTAGAAGGACAATTTCGGCCTTTTGTAATTTAAAAAGCATAATATAACAATCTTTTAAATTTCACAATTCTAATATTAAAAGTATTAACTTTGAGACTCTGTTTAGATTTGTCCAATTTTTGGTAATTATAAATAAAAATTATGCAATTCATAACATTTTTTGCAATTTTATCGTGAATTCATTTTTTGACCGGAAATCTTATAAATTTCTATCTCATAAATTATTTTAAATCACATACATTATATTTCAATGATTCCAGTGAAAAATTTTCAAAACTTCGAAGTTGTGAGTGTAAAAATTTTAATTTATTTTTTAAGGTCTAAAGTTTGCAATTTTGGATGCTTCATTTCAAAATGGTTTTATTTTTTAAGCCTCAAACAAAAAAATATTCACTTTCACCTGGTCAAAATTAAAATTGGTGAATTTTAATGGTTTCCAATTTTATTCCTCAAATAAAACATATAAACTGATTATTTCTGTTATTAAATTTAAAAATTATATTTATTTTTATAAATAATCGATTATATATGTTTAATATAAAGAATGTATATCTAAAAAAATTTATACAATAAATTTAAAATATATATAATATAAATTTAAATGATAAGAAACTGATTTTCCGTTTTTGATGCTTCTACAAGAGTAAATTTCTCAAATTTTACATTATTTGAACTAATTTGCAGTTTCAATTTTGTAACAGTAAAGTTTTAAACATTTTCAAAGTACAAAAACTTTTTTAAAAAGTTGCTCTCATTTTAGCATCCATCCTACTGAATTATTTCGAATTTAACAAATTGATATTTTGTTTAAAATTGTTTAAATATGTATAAAAGTGTATATAAGGGTAGACTTTATAAAAATGATGGAAGTGTTTATATATTTATTTTTGATGGAGCTATGCTGTAATGTATTAATATTTATTCTAAGACCAAAAATTGTTTTAAAAATTTGTAAATTAACGCAGAAAAACTAGGATAAACGTAATAGAATTTATCCCTAATTTTTGTTGACGTGCAGAACGAAACTTTTTGTACCATGAAATAGTGGCAGACACATTCAGAGTAAAAGCTTCTCTGTTTGTTTAAAGAAAAAGTTGAGTAAAAGGCTTTCTAGAAAGTTAGTATCCGTGGACCCAAGTTTACTAGAAAGTTTTCAGTGAGAGGAACAAAAATGCGTATGTGCACTTACGGTAGTCCAAAAATGCATTGGAAAAATGTTTTTTAGAATCTGTATGAATATCGTCCGGAAAATTATTCGCATCCATAAAAAAAAGGAATTTATACATTTTTGCAGAATAGTCAATATTTAATTGTATATTATGCATTTATGGTAATTTTACGGATAGAAATGATAACTTACCACAAATTACACAGAATTCTATTTTAAAAATTTTTATAAATACCCGAATTTTTGGGTAACTTATGGTAATATTACAAATAATTTATAGTAACTATCCATTAATTGCCCAAAATTCAATTAAAAAAAGATTGTAAATTTCCGGAATTCTATGAAAATTTTCGGTCATTGGGGTAATTTTAGAGGTTTATATGGTAACTCGCCATAAATTGCCAAAAATTACATTTTAAACATTTTAATATGTTTCCGGAAATTTATGTAATTTGTTGGTAATTAAATATAATATTACATGTAATTTATGGTAATATTACAAATAATTCATGTTAACTTGCCATAAATTGTCTAAAATTCAATCCAATTTTTTCATTAATTTCCGGAAATTTATGCAAATATTCGGTAATTTGTGGTAACTTTACAGGTAAATATGGCAACTTACCATAACTTACCCAAAATTCAATTAAATTTTTTTTTACGTTCGAAAATTTTTTGCAATTAATTGTAATTTTACGAATAGATAATAAATTACACAAAATTCATTTTTCAACATTTTGATAAATTTTCGGAATTTTTTGGGTAACTTATGGTAATATTAAAAATAATTAATTATAAGTTACCATTAATTGCCCAAAATCCAATTTAAAAAAGCTTATAAATTTTCGGAAACCTATGTAATTTTTTGGAAATTTATGGTAATATTACGTATGATGTATGGTAATATTACATGTAATGTATGGTAAATTGACATAATTTGCCCAAAATATGGTAACTTTACACGTAAATAAGGTAAATTACCATAGCTTACCCAAAATTCAATTTAAAACATTTTTATAAATTTTCGAAAATTTAAGACATTTTTGGTAATTTATGGTAATATTGTAGATACTTTGTGGTAACTTGCCATAAATTGTCCGAAATTCAATAACATTTTTTTATGAATTTCCGAAAATTTATTAAATTTTATGGTAATTTATGGTAATATTACAGTTAAGTTATGGCAGCTTATCATAAATTGCCGAAATTTCAATTTGAAAATGTTTATAAATTTAGATAATGCTGAGAGTTTGGATTTGAGTTCTTGTTCTTTTTGTTTCAAAAGCCATGATGTTGGTTAACCATTTAACAAATAAGTTTTAAAGTTGAAACTACATTCTTAACAATTAAAAAAAAATTTATTTTCTAAAAATTCGTCTATTTTGGTAGTAAATTAATCTTTCTGTTTAAAATATGTTTTTTTTTTGCATGAAACTTTAACTTTGCTTTTCGGTTAAGAACTCTGGAATTCTATTAAAAATTCGTTTTTTTTTAGTAAATTAATCTTTTTTTCAATTCTTCTTTCTTTGTTCACAATCCAATTTTTGGGTAAGAAGTTTTTATTTTTGTTGAAAGTTCGTCCTTTTTAGGAGTAATTTAATCTTTTTGTTGAATAATTCATCTTTTTTAGTTTAAAAATTCAACCTTTTAGTTGAGAATTCTTTAACTTCGTTAAAAATTCGTTTTTTTATGGACATTTTTTTTTATTATCAAATGAATGTTTTTAGTTGAAAATTTAAACTTTTATTTGAAAATTCTTGAATTTTATTAAAAATTCGTCTTTTTGGCAGTAAATTATTCTTTTTGTTTGAAAATTTAATTTTTTGGTTTAGAATTCTTGAATATTGTCACAAATTCGTTTTCCGGTAGAAAAGAAATCCTTAGGTTTGAGAATTCATCTTTTTGGTTCAAAATTTATAAACCAGATTTAAAAGTTGAACTACTTTTTTTTAAATTATAAAATATATATTTCTCAAAAATTCAACCTTTTTAGTTCAGAATTCTACTTTTTGGTGGAGACTTCTGGATTTATGTTTAAAAATTGGTTTTTTTTTGTAGAAAATTAATCTTTTGTATTAAAAAATGCATCTTTTGGGTTAAAAATTTAACAAGTAGGTCTTAATTTTTAACTTCTTTCTTAAAAATGCATTTTTTGGTTGCCGATTCATCTATTCCATTTTTGGTTGAAAACGTTTTGTCTTTTAAAATAAAAATTCAACTATTTTTTACAATTGGACTATGTGTTTAAAAATTTGTTTTTATTGGAAAATAATCTTGTTTAGTTCAAAATTTAACTTTTAGCTTGTGAGTCCTTGAATTCTGTTGAAAATTCGTCTTTTTTGGTATTAAATTAACGTTTTCATCAAAATTTCATATTTTAGATTCGATAATTTTAACTATTTAGTATAGAAAAATCGTCATTTTGCCTTAAATTTTCAACAATTTGGTTCAAAATTAGACTTTTCATAATTATAAATCATCTTTGTTAATTATAAGTTTAACTATTTGAACACTTCACTTTTAAGACTTCCGGAAAACTTGGACGCGTGAATTCGGATCTAGTTAGTTTGCATCGCTCGTAGCGCCTCTTGCGGAAAAAAATCGAAACAAGAACATTTTCAAAATTCCCTTATTTTTCCTTGACTAATTTTACATTCGAAATCATCAATATTCAAATACCAGATTTTTAATCGGTTAATACTTTTAACATAGAATATGTTATAAACGAAATAAAACAGTATTTCAGATACGAAAAATTCCAATTTTTTAATTTATGAAATAAAAACAATGTCTTCTCTACTATAAAAGATTAATTTTTAACGAAAGACTTAAATTTTGAACAAAATAATTAAATTTTTAACATAATAGTTGAATTTTCAACCTAAAAATACAAATTCCCAATCAAAATGTGTCATCATTTATATTTCAATAAGAAAATTAAATTTATACACAAAAAAAATGTTTTAACCAAAAAAACAAATTTCCAAAAAATACAGACTTTTCACTCTAAAAAATAAATAAGAGTTAATCTAAATCATTAAACTATCAAGCCAAAAGACCAATTTTCTCTACAAAAATTGAATTTTCAAACCAAAAATATGACTTTTCAGAAACAAATTAATTCTCCACAAAACTGATACATTTTTATCATACAAAAAGATATCTTTAAACTAAAAAAAAAATAATTTATTACCAAAAAGGTGAATTTTCAACTTAAAAGACCAATCTTAAACAAATGGAAAATTCATATTTTCTGTTAAAAAAATGAATATTTAACCAAGAAAAAGTATTTTCCACTAATCATTTACATTTTTTACCAAATACATAAACCTTTAATAAAAAAATTAACATTTTGTTCAACCAAAGAAATGAATTTTTATCTACAAATATAAATCTTTAACGAAAAACTTATTTCTCATTAAATTGAATCAACTAAATGTTTTTAACAAATTAGTTGAATGATCAAGCAAAGAGGAATGATTTTTAACCAAAAAACTGTATTTTCGTTTTAAAAAATAAAATTTCTTATAAAAATATAAAATTTATCTTAAAGTAGAAAAATTTGTAATTACGGATGCATTTTTAACAAAATAGTTGATTTCTCTACAAAATAGTTGCATTTTTATACAAAACAGATTAAATTTGGTACTAAAATATATGAATTTATATTAAAAAGCGAGACATTTATTTTAAGTGGAACTTTCATCCAGAAAATATTTCAGTTCATTTCTTAACAGCAAAATATAAATTTTATAAACAAAGTAAATTTCTAACAGAATAGTAAAATTTTAAAGCAAATAAGAGAATTTTCAACCAAAAAGTATGACTTTTTAACGAAATAGTTTAATTTTCAACCAAACTGTTGCATTTTTATAAAAAAAAAGATGACATTTCTCTTAAAACAGATGGATTTTTATTTTATTTTTATTATGACGTTTTAACAAAATTGTTGAAATTTAAACCAAACAGTTGCATTTTTATTCAAGAAAAAGGAAACTTGGCCTAAAACAGATTAATTAAACAAACAAAGGAGATGTCAAAGAAGATTTCATTTTACTTTCTAACACCAGAATAAGAATTGTAAATAATTTGCGATCAAAATGGATGTCTTTTTGCAAAATTATGAAATTTTCAACCAAATAATAAAATTTATGACTAAAAGAATAATCTTGAGAAAGAAACTTGTTCCAATTACAGTTTTAATTTCTTTAAATATAAAACAATCGAATTTTTTAAATTTTATTTGTAAAATATTTCATTTTTTAAGTTTTGACCTTGTCTTATTTTCGAAATTTTCTTATAATCTTAAATCATTGAAATTCGGAATTCTTATATTGAAAATGAAATTGTTTTTTTAGAAGCTTTAAAATTAAAAATAATACAACAATTTCCAAAGTTTTATAATAAAGTTGTTCAATTTTCAAAATTTAATTTTTAGCGAAAATAAATCAAAAATCGTGATATAGCTTTGCTTTTAAGATAAAAAATTGAAATATCTTAAGGAATTTAAGAACATTTGAAGGAGTTTAAGCATTTTCAGGAAATCTTACAGGATTTCTAAGAATTTAAGGGATTTTAAGAAATCAATATAGGGACTTCATGGGATTTTCAGGTTTCTTTTTGAAGGATTCAAAGATAATTCAAGAAGGTTTATATATTTACATGAGATTTTATGAGATTATAAGCAGTTTAAGTAATTTTTAACAATGTCAAGCAAGTCATGGAAAAGTTATTTAAAAATATTTTAATACATTTGAAAAGATTTTAAAGGATTTCAAAGAAATCTGAGATTTTATGGATTTTCAAGAAATTTTAAGGAGTTATAAATCACTTTTTTATAGGATGCGTGCTTTTGCCTTTAATCATGAAAAACATCACTTACAGTAAAAAAAATCTGACCGCCTTGTTGGCAAATTCTTATCACAACTTTTGTCTCGTGACTGGGGTTTCAATAAATTAATTTTTTCAAATGTTTTTAATGCTATTTTTTACGATTAAAACCAAAAAAAAACTGAAGAAATTATTCATGAAAAATAAATCATTTTTACATTCTCATCAGAGAAGGTATGGGATTTATGTTCAATTAGACGTCCCCCCCCCCCCTTAGCCTAGTTTTTATCAAAAGTCCACGTTTTCAGACCCCCTGAATCCGAAAAACAATTTTTTCCTAATGTCTCTACCTGTAGGTCTGTCTGTCTTTATGTTTGTATGTGAGCACAATACTTTTGAAAAAATTAACCTATTAGATTGGCCTTTGGTACACTCTTTTAAACAAATTACTTGTTAAAAATTTGTTTTCTATGATTTTCAATACTTAAATGTTTGTTAAGTTGTATTGCAAGAAATTTAAATGGATTCAATATTTGAATAAAAAAAATTCTCTTAAGACTAGTCTTGTCAATATTATAAACAAATTTAATGTAAAATTCATTATTCAGGAATTTATCATCAGAAAAATTCGTTTTCTTCTATGTCAATTTTTTATAATCAGAAACCGTACAATAATTTCTAAAACTTCATAATTTGTGGATGAATGTTATAATTTTATCAATAAAATTTAATAAACAAATGCTTATTTCCTGCCCTTATCGACGGAAAAATTCGGTTTTTTCAATGTCAGTCCTTTTAATTGGGAACTTTACGATAATTTCAGTAACAGTCATAATTATTTGATTAATTTAATGTTTTTTTAAACAGATTTTTTATTCGTTCAGTACTGAAAGTTGGCCAACACAAGAGGGTTTAAACACAAGGCATGAAGGAATTATCGTAAATTTTCCAATTAAAAGGAGTGACATTGGAGAAAACGAGTTTTTCTGTCGACAAATGCCAAAATAATGCATCTGTTTATTAAATTTGTTGAAAAAATGTTCAAATTTATCAACGAATTATGAATTTTCTTGAAATTATTATGAGGTTCTTAATTTTTTTAAATTGACATAGAAAAAATGAATTTTTCTTACGACAAATGCTTGAATTATGCATTTGTTCATTAAATTTGTTTATAATATTAACAAGAATAGTCTTGAGAGACATTTTTGCATTAAAATATTGCTTCCATTAAAATTTCTTGCAATATTACTTTAAAAAACGTTAAATTATTGAAAATTATAGAAAACACAAATAATTTGTTGATAAATAATTTTTTCGTTTATTGAATCATGATTTTGTATCTTTTTGTACGTCATACTCAATTTTTTTTATTTTTTTATTTATTTAAGGAAAACGAAAATTTGCAACGAAAAAAGAAACAATCCTCTTTTGCATTGAACTCGCCAGATCTCTGTCGGGAATTGATATTTTTTCTTGAAAATTTTATGTAAAATTCTTTAACATATTCTACGACTATTGCAGTGTTTATCTTATTTTAAAAACATTTCAGAGCTGTGTAGTGAATTTTCAAAAATATTTTCTTTGAAATCTAGAATGCATGTATATAAACGAGAAAATTGTGTGAGGAAGTTTCGAATTTTGACAGCTTTCAGTGAGAAAATTCTTTCTTAGGGATCAAAGAAGTTTTTCCAAAAAGTTTTAGATATTCTTTCATCACGGGAGGTTAGCAAGCCAGATTTCGAAGAAAATGTCTTTGTAAATTCACTAAACAGCTCTGAAATGTTTTTATAATAAAATAACCACTCTAACAGTCACAGAATATGTTGAAGAATGTTACATACAATTTTCAAGAAAAATATCAATTCCCGACAAAAATCTGGCGAGTTGAATCCAAAAAATTATTGATTCTTTTTTCGTTGAAAATTGTTGTATTCCTTAAATAACTAAAAAACGAAAAAAAAACTTCGAATTTGTTTGTCGTACAAAAACGGTGCGCAATAAAATAGTCTACAAGTATTGATGGTCAACACTCAAATTTTAACAATTTTGAAAATTTGTTCAGCGGACAATAATTCTCCATGTTTCCGAGCGCTAAGGTGGTTATTGCATCCTCCCCTTCAATTTTCCTATTATTGACGAGCACTGAGAACGTTAAATAGAAAAAATTGGCATCTTTTTCGTCATGTTTATTCATTTATAAAAAATTGCAAAATTAAATTAAAAATCAGGCTCGACAACTTTCTTTGAAATTTTATCAGCTTTAAAAAAATATATTGTTTGAAACAGAGTGTCGTTTACACTGGTTAATTAAATAGAATATCATTTTAGAGGCCTAATACCAGTGGTTTTTGATGTTTGTACGACAGAGGTCTCTGTATGGTACGGTTGATAAGTAGGAGAACTACTATATCATAATCAATTTTTATTACGCGAAATTAATTGAAAAAATAAATAAATTTATAACTTATTTTTCTCGCGATTTTAATTAATTTCGCGTAATAAAAATTGATCATGATATAGTAGGTCTTCTACTTATCAACCGTACAATACAGAGACCTCTGTCGTACAAACATCAAAAACCACTGGTATTAGGCCTTTAAAATAATATTCTATCCAATTAACCAGT
>NC_046662.1:26945305-26946873 GCF_010883055.1 Belonocnema kinseyi | reverse complement strand
TCTCGCGTTTTCAATTAACTTCACGTAATGAAAATTGATTATGATATAGTAGTTCTTCTACTTATCAACCGTACAATACAGAGACCTCTGTCGTACAAACATAAAAAACCACTGGTATTAGGCCTCTAAAATAATATTCTATTAAAAAAAATATATCCAAATCGGTCTATAGGTTCAGCCGGATTCGTATTTTGAACAAAAAAATGTAATTTTCCCCCACTGTGCATCGCGAGCCAGGTATGCTCACAGAAGATGATGCGTGGTTACCCAGTGGGCACAAAATTGGGCAACGTCTTTACGACATCGTTACGACATCTTTACGACATTTTTACGACATCCTATTTCCGTGTCGTTTCGTTGTCTTTAACATGGACATAGGAGGTCGTAAAGTTGTCGCAAAGTTGTCGCAACAATGTCTTAAAGACGTCGTCACACTTTGTGCCCACTAGGTAATATTCAAGGTGTACTATAAGTGCTTCGCGTGTTGTTGCTACCTAATTTCCTACTAAATATACTAAGGGACGCCTATGCATATTTCAGTGTATGGGATTCTGTAGTTGATGCTACCTTGCCGTTCGCATTACCGATAACGAAACACATCTATACGATATAATGGTGCAAGAGAAATACACAATGCCAACCAATACGATAAACCTCGGGGCAATGTAGCATGCGAGTCCTAGCTTCTACGACCGTACACCATTTTCCACTGCATTTCATCAGAGCGATTCGGACGATTTTGATGAATCGCATTTGAGTGTAGACGATCTTTCAATTCAATATTTAATGCCTCGTGATCGCATTGACAGAACTCTCCAAATTTGACAAACGCAGAGCAGTAAATCCCCGCGATATCATGCATCTAAAGTTAGATAAAAACGCTGCAAATAATTGAAAACTACACTGTTACGAATTTCTGTTGGAAGCTTCCCATAAATTTACTAGAAGTTTATTTCCGAAACGTAAGGCAACGCTAGAATACGTAATGTTGTAGTTTCCAAATGCTCGCATTGGTATGATACCTCAAGTGTATTAAATTTTATAATACAAATCCAGTAGCCAGTAAAAAAAAATTTTCATCATTTTGTTCCTGGCAAAAAATAAGTTTCCTGGCAAAGCTGAAACTTTATTTATTATATAGCATACAACACGCGCATTTAAAAAATTCACGAAATTCTCGGAATTCACGAAATTCGCGAATTCAAGGAATTCGCGCAATTCTAGGATTTACGGTAAGCAGAGAATACAATGAATTCAAGAGATTCAAAGAATTCATGGAACTCAAGCAGTGTAGGAAATTCGCGATATTTACAGAATTCCTGGAATTTACGGCAATGACGAAATTCGCCAAATTCATGGAAATCATGGATTTCATGGAATTCACGGATTTCATGATATTCAGTGAGTTCATGAAATTCAATGAAATCACGGACTTCGCGAAATGTATGGAATTCATGCATTTCCACGAAATTCACAAAATTTATGGAATTTTCGGAATTCACAGAATTCAAGCGATTCGCGGGATCCATGGAATTGACGGCATTTGCGGTATTCATCAAATTCACAGA
>NC_046662.1:26923841-26945205 GCF_010883055.1 Belonocnema kinseyi | reverse complement strand
TCTGTGAATTTGATGAATACCGCAAATGCCGTCAATTCCATGGATCCCGCGAATCGCTTGAATTCTGTGAATTCCGAAAATTCCATAAATTTTGTGAATTTCTTCATTTCCATAAATTCCTCGAATTCCGCGAATTTCATGAATTTTGTGAATTTCGCGAGTTACATGAATTCTGTGAAAAACTTAAATTCCGTAAATTCTGTGATTGCAATAAATTTCACGAATTTCTTGAATTATATGAATTCTGTGAAATCCATGAATTACGCGAAGTCCATCAATTTCTTGTATTCCATGAATTCCGTGATTTCGATCATTTCCGCGAATTCCGTGAATTCTATAAAATTCAATGAATTTAATGAATTTTACAAATCCACTGAATTCTGTGATTTAGATAAATTTCTTCAATTCCATGAATTCCTGGAATTACAGCAATTCATTGAGTTACATGAATTCTATAAATTCCGCCAATTCCCTAAATTATGCGAATTTCATGACTTCCGCGAATTCCATGAATTTCGTAAATTTCATTATTTGCATGAATTCCTTGAATTTTATGAATTCCGTGAATTTCTTAAATTTTATCAATTTCGCGGTTCCCTCGAAATTCATAAATTCTGCGAATACCGTGACTTTTGTGAATTTCATGAATTCCGTGAATTCCTTAAATTCCCTGAATTCCATTAATTCCGTAATTTTCTTGTGTGCAATTTCTATCTTACAAACGCTTTAATACTTGTATTGGAATGCTGGACGGTTAATTCACGATTTACAACACTTACAATACATGTATTGCAATTTCGTCATTCGAATACCATGTTTGCAATTTTACCTTACACTTGTGTTGCTTGTATTAGGATTTTACAAAATAAGTATAGTAGCCAGTAAGACTTTTGTATCAATTCTCAAAATCAAAAAAATATCGATTCTCAAAACACAGGAAATTCAAGGAATTCAACGATTTCATGGAATTCATGGAATTCGCGGGATCGACGAAATTCACGGAATTCAAGGAATTCTCAGAATTCACAAAATTGAAAGAATATATGGAAATCAGGGTATTCACAGAATTCACCAAATCCATAGAATTCAACAAAATAATAGAATTCATAGAATTCAACGAATTCACGAAATTCAATGAATTCATTAAATTCACGGAATTCAAGGAATTTCTCAAATTCACGGAATTCATAGGATTGAGGGAATTCACTAAATTTGTGGAATTCCAAGAATTAAAGGAATTGAATTATTTCAAGCAATTCATTGAATTCGCACAATGGAATGAATTTAAAGAATACACAGAATTCAAAGAACTCACGGAATTCAAAAAATAAACGAAATTCAAAAAATTCGCAAAATTTAAAAATTACCAAAATTCAAGGAACTTGTGAAATTAACGGAATTCGTGCAATTCACGTAATTTTCATTTAAATACTTCTTTAAAAGTGAAACACTTTATACAAAATTTATTTTCTCTGTTAAAGCTTCATCATTTCAGTTGGAAAATTACCTCTTTTGGTGAAAATTTAACAATTTGTTCAAAGTACGTCCCTTTAGTTAAATTCAATTACTTTGTTAATAATTCTCTTTTTTTGTTGTTGAAGATTTAGTTAAAAACTTCATTTTCATAAAAACAGTCGAATTTTCAACGAAATAGTTAAATTTTTGACTAACAAAATAATTTGTAACCTAAAAAGATGAATTTTTAATAAAAATGTAATAAATTATATTTCAACATGAAAATATTTTGATTTAAAATTAAAAACAATTAAAAACTATTAAAGACGAATTTTTCACAAATTAGTTGAGTCCTCAACTAAATAGATTATTTTTCAAACAAACAGTTATATTGCTAACCAAAAATCGATATTCCTAGAAACGAATTTTCAACAAAGCATATAAGTTTTTAACAAAATAGTTACATTTTTAACCTAACACATTACATTTTTTACAAAATACATTTTCTGCCACAAAAATAAATTTTCCACCAAAAAGACGTATTTTCAACAAAATAAATGAATTTTCTAATACAAATTATAAGCTTTTAATGAAAAATGAAATAGTTTTCTGTAATTTTCGCGCCGAAAATAAAAGAATTCTACAAAACAGTTGAACATGCAACCAAATAGTTAAATTTTTAGTTATAAAAATTAAAATTAACTTTAAAAGGATGAATTTATAAACAAGAAATGTAACAGTCGCTATTTTTACAAAAAATAAGATTTTAATTTAAAATAGAATCCAGTCGAATTTAACACATACAGACAAAAAGATTAATTTTCAAACAGGAAGATTTATTTTTTAATAAAAAAATACGCATTTTCGACAAGCAACATACATTTCAACCAAATAGATGAAATTTTTAATTTAAAGAAATCATTTTTGTTACCGAAAAATGAAATATTTAAATTTTAAATAAAAAAAAAATTCTACAAAAAAGAATAATTTTAAACCGCAAAATATAAAATTTCAACACAAAATTAAAATTTCAGGCAACAGTAGAATTTTCAACCATATAGTTAATTTTTAGTGAAAAAATTAATATTTAACTCAAAACGATGAATTTTCAACAAAATATGTAATAGTTAATATTTCAACCTAATTATAATTGAATTTAAAGAAAAAACAGTCAAGACAACAGATTTCTGATGAAATTTTTATAAAAAATTTTTCAAAATATTAATTAGTTGATTAATTTTCTACCAAAAATGTTTTTAACAACAAATGGAGTAGTTAAATGTTCAATTAAGAAAGGTTTTTGTTTCAACGAAACAAAAACAAATTTTTAACTAAATGGACTAACTTTTAATAAAGTAGATGAATCTTCAAAAGAAAAAAAATTATTAGCAAAGCAGTTGAATTTAAACAAAAACAGAGAAAATGAAATTTTCATAAAGTGCTTAACTTTCAAATAATTATTTGAATTTGACCAAAAACATACATTTTCAACCAAGAATATTAGTTTTCTACAAAAGAAATTGTCTATGAAGTACATACATTTTTCAACTAAATAATTTAATTTTCTACTAAAAACAATAAATTTGTGACAAGCAAAAAGAAATAAATATTCAACGAAAAAGTTAAATTTTTACCAAGAAATATTGGTTAGAAAACAAAATTATCTAAAATGTTGAATATTTAAACCAGAAAAAATCAATTTTTTACTAAAAAGGAAGCAATTTGTAGTTTTAGTTTCAAAAATAAACGACTAAAATTATGTTTAACCAAAAATACTGAATCTTGAAACGAAAATATGAACTTCCAACAAATAATATTCTGTTTCTACCACAGAAGACGAATTTTTAACAAATTATATAAATTGTTTAGCGATTAGTTGTAATTTCATCTAAAAAATATAAACTTTCAACTGAAAAATATAAATTTTCATCTAAAAAAGATAAATTAACAAACCAAAAAAATAAAGTTTAAGAAGGCAGATTAATTTGTTGCTAAAAATAAAACAATTCAATTTTCAATTGCATTTTTAATTGCAATTTCAACTGAATTTTCAACCAAGAAAGATTTTTCGAAAAACAAAATTATCCAAAAGGTTGAATACCCAAGTCGAAACGAATAAATTTTCAACCAAATGAATGGAATAATTTAATTCTTAGTCTTGCAAATTAATCACTGAAATGAACTTTCAGATATAAGTAATGAATCTTTAACCAAATTAATAAATTTCCAACTAAAAGGATGAATCTTCAACAAAAACCATAAATTGTTTATCAATTATATTTAATTTCTGCCAAAGAAGATGAATTTCTAAAAAAATACATGAATTTTCAACTAAAAATCATAAATTTTCTACTGGAAAAGATCAGTTTTCAAAGAAGATGATCAACAAGACGAATTTTTAACTTATAAGTTGAATTTTCAATCCTGAAAGACTATTCGAAAAACAAAATTGACCAAAATTTTGACTTTTGATGCCAAAGCGGTGAATTTGGTAAAAAACAGTCGAGCTTTTAACCAGAAAATTTTAAAACAAAAAGATGAATTTTCTACGATGAAAAGATTTTTTATAAAAATGCATGAATTTCGAGCCCAAAAAAAGAAATTTTCGACCATAAATATATAAATTGGATTTTCAGTTTACAATTTCCAAACAAAAATAGGATAATCAAATTTTCAGATAAAAAGAAATAAATTTTCAATGATAAAAAAAGTTTTTGACATAATTGTTAAATTCTCAACAAAGGAAATTAATTTAAAAATAAAATTGTATATAGTGTCACGAGTGATAAATTATCGATAAAAAATATGTTAACTTTCCAGCCAAGAAGAATAAACTTTTATCCAAACTTAATTAGATTTTCTAATTAGTTTCTATTAATAAGCGAAAAGAGAAAAATGGGGGAATAGAGGGAAATATATAAAGTCTATTATAAATAAATATGAGTTTTAATAATTTGAAAATTATGAAAAATAATAGTTTAATTGAACGGTAAGATTCATTTGTAAAACTGAATCCTTGTTATTTATCAGCACATTTTCTTTTCAAAAATTAGTTTCTTTCAAATTCCACGTTTTTTCTCTAAAAGAATGTATATGTTCATTTTCTAAATTTATAAAATGCTAGTAAAATTTTGAGAAAAGGGGGAAGGTTAAATCAAATTTTATGATATCTGACAAGTAATGTGGTTGGTTTCAACATTTCGGAAAAACACCTTAACTAATTTGTGGATGATCCCTTTTGAAATACACCATTTGCCAATAAAAGTTTTTAAAGTTTTTTTTTATGTGCGATATAAGTTAGTATTCTTAATTCGCTTTCTTGAATATTGATATAAATGCTTTGATTTGCATAAACTGACAAAATGATAATATGCATGAGCAGTCCCAGCCCTTGGAGTCATCAACGCCACTCTCAGGCAACAATGTGTCTAACTGTCTGAACTCCTTGGTGAGAACAAATACTATCGTAAACAGAGGATTATGGAAACACTCAGGGATCAACTAAGACGATTGGTGGAGCTGAATGTGTATTGCATACTTGAATTTAGTTAACTTGTTTTGAGCTAAATGTCAACATAATCGGTATTAGCAAGTCACATTTCGACTGCTCTATACAGTATGGAACCAAGATCGGATGATTTGATATAAGAGATCTGTACGGAAAGTATCCGATCTTGTCGTGTACCAGGATTGAGATTTAATTCTAGTGGATATTTCAATTTAAGAAAGAACCAAAAATCACAGGGAGCGGGTTCAGGCCTGTATGGGGACTACCGAAGCAGTGTGGAAGGTGCTTGTGCAATTTCTGGTGCTTCTCCAGAAATTGCTGAATAAGCTGCGATCAATTAGCCGGAGTTCCGTGTATGGAATCAAGTGTATATTTATCGATTGTCACAGTTAAAATTTTTGTAATGAAATAAACAAAAGCAGGCTATTCTACACTACTTAATAAAATTTTATGGGATTCGCTAGAATATTCACTACTAACACAAATAGCGCAATACCCACGATTATTAAAGTGTCTTAGTTTGATTGCCTGATTATCATATTAGAATATGTGTTTCTGTATGAACCTCTATAAAATATTATGATTTATAAATCATAATAAATATTTAAAATTCTACATCGGCATTTGTACAATTTTAATTTCAATATTCTTCAGCTTTCAGCAATTGAAAGATTTTCGATTTTAAAAATGTAGGAATAAAAATTATTCAACCTTGATGACTTTGAATATTAGGGTCAAGCTTTGAATTTTAGATTTTTTAGTTTAGGGAAGTTTGATTGCTTATCATCAGCATTATAGAAATTTCTTATTGAAGATTATCGAAATTGGAAACTCTGCAATTTTGAAGATTAAAAATTTAAAGTTCTTCGATATTGAAGATTTGCCATATGAAATTTTTTAATTTTTAAAATATACAATTGCAAATTCGTCAATTTTCAAGAATTATATTTTAGAGGTATATAATATAGCATATTTTTTTCAGTAATACAATTTTTAAGATTCACAATTAAATATTTTTCAGTTTTTATGATTTTTAATTTAAAATTATTCAATGTTCAAGACCAGCAACTGAAAAATCGTTAATTTGAAAGATCTATAAATAAAAATGATTAAATTTCGATGATTTCGGAAACCAAAATTGAAATTTTCAAAAATAAAGTTTGCAAATTGACGAAATTTGAAATTTAAATCACCAAACATTTTTTTCAGTACTTCAATTTTGAAGATTCACAATGAAATATTTTTCAGTTATTATGATTTTTAATTTAAAATTATTCAATCTTCAAGACCTGCAACTGAAAACTCGTTAATTTAAAAAATCTATAAATAAAAATTCTTGAATTTCGATGATTTCGGAAACCAAGATTGAAATTTTCAATTTTAAAAAATAAAATAAATAAAACAAAATTTTTAAACCTGGAGCTTATATCCATTTTTGATTTCTATCTTTATCATTAAAAGCTCCTCAGTTTTTGAAATCTAAAATTCAATTTCCTAACTGTTTCAAGTCTCATAATTGAAATTTCTTGATTCTTGTAAATATATAATTCAAAACTGTTCAATTTTCAAGATTTATATTATAAGGTATTCACCTTTAAACGGTTTTGTTAGCAGCTCAATTTTGAAGATTTAAAATTGAAAGTTTTTCAATTTACATTATTTGCAATTTAAAATTCTTCATATTGCACTAATTATCAGATATATTTATCAATAAAAATTGAAGGTTTTAATTCTAAAAGTTAAAAATGAACTAAATTTAAAACTGAAAACATTATGATGAAAAAATTTATCATTTTTGGAAGTGAAAGCTTGAAAAGTTTCAATTTTTTAATTTTTAGCATAATATAATCTTCAATTTTAAAGATTCAAAATTAAAAATTCCACGCATTGGAAGATTCATAATTGAAAACTCTTGAATTTTTTTAATCCTATAATTGCAAATTATTCGAATTTAAAGATTTATATTTTAAAGTTATTTAATTTTACACGATTTTTTTTAATAGTTCGATTTTTAAGATTTACGATTGAAAGTATTTCAATCCTCATAAGCTGCAATTTTAAATTCTTCGATTATGAATATTCACAATTAAAGGCTTTTCAATATTTAAATCGTATAATAGAAAATAATGTAATTTTAAATGTTTTAATCAGAATACTTTAATTTTAAAGTTAAAAAGTGGAAATTAATTTAAAATTATAGATTTTTTATGTCTACAATTGATAGATTTATAGATTATATAGAATGGACTGATTCATTGCAAATTCTCTCATTGTGAACCGTAACTATTTACTATTTTTACGAATACATTTTCTTAAATAAAAAATTACCATATAACTGTTCAACTTTATTTCTGAAAGATCAATTAAAAATTTTTAATTATGCATCATTCATAAAGGCAACAATTCTGTTATTAACTTTTTGACCACATCTTTAAAGATAAAAAATAACCATCTATTAAGTAAACCAAACAGCAGAAATAATCAATTTCATTTAATGATAAAATGTATTTATATCTTAATTTTTTCAAGAATTATTTTTTTTTTAATACTGTGAATGAATTCTTAATATAGTTGTAAACTTGAAAAGGGTTAATTTTAACCAAAAGTGGGATACATCAATTTTCTTCAAAAAAAAATAATTTTGAGTTAAATATATCGAATTTTCTAAAACAAAAGTAAATTTTCAAACGAACAGTTACATATTTAGTTAGAGAAGTAATTTTTTAACTTTAAATGATGAATTTATAAACAAAAATGTAATAGTTAATATTTTAACCAGAAAAGATTTTAATTAAAAATAAAAGACAGTCGAATTTACCCAATAAATAAAAAGTTGTGTTAATAAAAAACTGATCTAACATTGAATTGCGATTATTTAACAAAATTTATGAATTTCCTACTAAGAATGATAGATTTTCAACCAAACATGAAACAGTTATATTTTCATTTAAGAACATTAATTTTCTATTCGTAAACTTATTAGTAAAAAAATTATAGGTCTGGTGAAAAAATTGTAGGTACTGGTAAATAAAATTGTCAGTAAAAGTGAAAAAAATGGTCGTTTCTAGTAAAAAAATGTGCAGGTCGTGACAATTTTTGGCCGGTTTTAGAAAATGTAGAAAGAAATTAAGGAAGGGAAAGTAGTGGAAGTTATACAAAAATTAGGGAAGGAAAAGTAAGACAAAAAGGGTGAGGGGAATTAAGAAAGTGTGGTTGAAGGAAATAAGGGAAATGAAGGTTGGGGAAGTGGGAGAAGTAAGGGGTGGGGAATTGACGAGAATGAGGGTAAGGGATTTAGGAGAAACTACAGAAAGGAAAATAGAGGAAATGAGGTGAGAGATGTAAGATTAGAGCTGAGAAAGGAATTGGGGGAAGTGGTTCAAAGTGAGGAGGTATGGTAATTAATGAAAAATCAGCGGAAGGATATAAGAGAAGTGACAGGAGGGATACCAAGAGAAGTGATGGAAGTATGGAAATACAGGAACTGACGGGAAATGTGGAGTATGGAGGTGAGAAGAAACCCAGTAGTTGTGCAGGTGGAAAAAGAAAAGCAAGCCGAGAAGAGGGATCGTTAGCTGTGAAAGTGAGGAGAAAGAGGTAGAAGAGGAAGAAGTTAAGGAAAGGAGGTAAAGCGAAGGTTAAAAAGAAGTAAGGATAGGTACGGGTTGTGATCAAAGTAAAAATAGAGGGACTGAGAGGAAATAAAGAGGTAGGGGAAATAATGGTAGATGGAAGAAATTACAAGAGAGGGAATGTTAGCTATTAAAGTGATGAGAAGGGGGCAACGGAGGAAGAAGTGAAGGTAAGGAGGTGAACCGAACGCTAAAAGGAGGGAAGGGAAAGTAGGGGTAATGATGGTAGGCGAAATAGAGGAAATAAGGGAAAATAAAGAGTTTTGGCAGTAAAGGAATGACTGTTAGGTAGTGGAGGTGAGTACAGGAAGAAAAGTAAAGGAAAGGGAGTGTTAGTTATGCTAGTAAAGAGAGAGGGGAGCAGAGAAGGAAGAAGTTGGGAAGGGAAGGAGAAATGAAGATTGATGAATAGGAAAAAAAGGGAAAGTAAGGGTAGTATAAGAGAACCTTTTCATGTAAGGAAATTTATGTAAAATTCTTTGCCTATCCTAAAATATTAACTTAAAAAAGTGAATCATAACTCGTTGAACTTAAATATATAATTCAGCTGCCGTGAAAGGAAATCTGTCAACCAAGCGAATCTCTCGGCTTTCATAGGGTTTCCAATGTATCAAAAGAATCGACCAGCACTCGACATACGATACATCAGGACCGATCGCGATGGGTATGAAAAAAATCAGATACCATTGCAATGGATTTGAAAAATAAATCCCTGACTCTTCGTTGTTTTCGAACCCATCCCACTTCGAATCACTAGAGTGCAACGGCGATCCAAACTTCTCTATTGACTGACAATATGACGCGGGTCTAGTACTCGGTAGCGGTACTTCCGGTTCCGTCCTGAACACATGGCGAGATGGTTCAAATATTTTGCAGCGTTTCTGTGCACAAGAATTTATAACTACTTGGTCAGCAATTGCGTCATATAAACTTGTACATAATTTCAACTAATAACATAAATTACAATACATAAATTGCAATAAATACAGACATTTGTAGTGCTGCATTTCGATACGAGAACTTCAAATATTTTGATCGGTCTCGTTCGTTTTCGAAACGTATTCTAAAACCAACTTCTCATGCATTCATTTGTTAAAAATTACATCGTCTCATATCTAATTTCCGATTCAATTCGACCGATAATATCGGAAAAATCAAGGCTGTCATAATAAAAGTGACTTTTGAAATTAATTACATATTCGTATGTAAAAATGTAAATAGATTCTACAGAGCAAAACCCACCTTCTGGAGATTCGTGCAAGAAAGGGATTTGTTTTTCAATTTATATATTTTAAAATATATTTACAAGATTCGAAATTTAAATTAGGTTCGCACTTTTACAATTTTAAAAAATTCTACTAAAAATGCAATGGATAATAGTATATAATTGGCGGGTGATTTTGGTTGAAAATTCAGCTATTTTGGTAGAAAATCAAATATTTGTTCAATAATTAAATTTTCTGTTGAGAATTCAATAATTTTATTAAAAACATTGTTGTTTTTTGTTGGTTGAAGATTCGTCTTTCTGGCTTGAAAGTTCAACTTTTTTGTTAAAAATTAAATTTTTTGTTGACAATTCAACAATTTGATTTAAAAAAAAATTTTATTAAGTTTCTTTGACAAAAAATTCAATTTTCCTATTTTTAGTTGAAAATTTGTCTTCCTGGCTTGAAAACCAACTATTGTGCTTCAGGTAGAAAGTTGAGCTATACGGCCAATCATTAAATTTTCGATTGAAAATTTAACAATTTGATTGAAAATATTGCTTATTTATTTGTTTATTTAATTCATTGTTTTTTACTGATAATTCATCCTTTTTGGTTCAACTATTTTCATATAAATTTGAAATTCTTCGTTCAAAATTAAATTTTGTGTTGAGAATTGAACAATTTTATTGACAAAATTATCTTTCGAAATTAATTTTTTTATTGAAAATTGAACTATCCCATTTTTGGTTGGAAATTCGTCTTTCTGGCTTGAAAACTCTAATATTTTGGTTTCTAGTAGAAAATTCAAAAATTTGGTCAACAATTATGTTTTCTGCTGAAAATTCAACAATTTGATTAAAAATATTGAATTTTTTTGTTGAAATTTTTTTTGGGTTAAGAATTCATCTTTCTGGCTTAAATATTGCACTATTCTCTTTTTAGTAGAAACTTGAACTATTTGGTCATTTAATCATTTTCGTAGAAAGTTCAACTTTTTGGTTCAAAATTAAATTTTCTGTTGACAATTCAACAATTTGATTGAAAATATTTGTTTTCTATTTCTGATTGAAAATTCTTTTTTTTTTTGCTTGAAAATTCAACTATTTTGGTAAAAAGTTCAGCTATTTAGTTATGAATAAAATTTTCTCTTGATAATACAGCAATATAATTGGCTTCTTTTTTAAAATAATTTTTTTAAAGTACAACTTTTAAAAACGAAAATAAAAAAAGCAATATTTTTGTTTAAGTGTTTTAATAGTCTTATAATATGGAAAATGTGAATATAAAATTCTGTTAACATAAGGTAATTAAACTTTAAGCAAAGTAGTTAGATTTTTTACCAAATAGCTAAATTTGTAGCGAATAGAAAGTAGACTACTAAAGTTTCAGAAAAAAAATTAATTTTTTTCAAAAAGAGCAAATTTTCAACAAAACAGTTCAATCTCGACCAAAAAATTAATTTTTTAACAAAAAAAATATGATTTTGTCCTACCTCTTAAGATTTGACCAAAAAAATTAATCTCAAAAAATTAATTTCAAATAAAAAAGTTCAATTTTTAAACAAAAGTTTAATTTTTCACTTAAAAGTTTGCGTTTTAACCAAGAAGATTAATTTTCTTGAAAATATAAATTTTCAACAAATCAAATGAATTTTCACCCAGATACTTCGATTTTCAACAACAACAAAATGCATTTTTTATTCCTAATTAATTCATAATTTGATTATGAATTCTACAGGAAATCTTTTTCAGTTTTCAATATTAATTTATTTCAAAAATTTGCAAACATAAGGATATAAATTGAACATATTAAAAAGATTCAAACAAATATGTAAGTGACAAAATATTTTTTTTAATGCACAAAAATTGATAAAGATTTCCTGAGACTCAGGAGGATTTTCAATTCTCAAGAAAGGATTTATTAATTTCAAGAGATTTCAAAATATTTCCAGAGATTAAAAAAAAATCCAAATAGTTTTGGAAGAATTCCAGAAATTTTTAAAATTTCACAGTTATCTTAATACAAAAATAATTCGTTCCATTTGATCTCCTGTTTGACTCATAATTTAATAAATCTGAGAATATGTTGTATTTATTTTTTTTTACTTGTCAATAAGAAAATACTATTGGAACTGTAAATATAAGTTCTGAGGAAGAATTCTCTAAATAGAGGGCTTGTAGGGGTCGAAAATAAACAAGAGGTTTTAAGAGGCTCAACTTTAGCAGCCCTTATACAATCCCTATAATTTCTGGTTGTTTCCAAAATTAGAGGATCCTCTAAAAGGAAACCTATTTCGAGACGTAGAGGAAATAAAACAGAGTTAGATGAAGTAGCTATTAGCTATTCCTGAAGGTGACTTTAAAGAGTGCATCAGAAAGAGGAAGGATCGCTGAAAAAAGGTTATGGCCTCCCAAAGAGAATACTTTGAAGGGAGTATCATCCCCATTGACTAGAAATAATTCTACACAAAATCAATTTCGATATCCTCTCCAACATTATAATAAATCGAATCTAATCGCAGCATGTTCAACAAAAATACTTGGATGAAGTTAGTATTATAAGATAAAAGTTCTTGTTCGTTTTGCAATTCTTCTAAGACCCCAACGAGTCAATATTTAACAGGATTCAACTTACACCCTGCTGCCTACTTTCGTAGATAAGCACTAGTCGATGGATCGTACGGAGTTGAAAATCGTCTGAGTAGCATGGGTATAACGTACGATCAGTGCGGTGCTGGAAGTGCAGGTAATTCAGATCCGCTTAACGCCGCACTTTTATGTGAAGTCATACGGATATGGTCTAAAGAGTTCAACAATTTTCACTAGAGCCAAAAAGAAACAAAACTTCCCTATTTATAGCCTTTTAGTTTTAGAAGAAAAGACATTTCTGAAAAGGAATATACTGGAAGAAATGAGCAACATACAAATGGTAAAAAGGCCTGGATCCAATTCAGCAAGTCTTGTTTTTAGTACGTTTCTTTGGTCTTCAAACCCCAGTGATTACTACCAGCCCCTAACAACGTTCTATACAACTACCTAGCAACGGAGAATAATAAACTTCTATAACGGCCAACATGAGCTCTTAGAAAAGCTAAATAACATCCCCTAGTAACGGTCATTAATAATCCTTAGCAACGGCCTCAAACAACTTAAGCAACGTTCCGAAAAAATCCTTGCGAACAGTCAATGATAAGTCTTAGAAACGATTAATACAATTTACTTTAAACGGTCAATAAGAACCCCTATCGACAGCCGATAACACAACCTAGAAATTGACAATGATTACCTTCAGCAACATTTAATACAACAACCTTGAAAATGACGTCAATAACTTTTAGAATAAGTAATGAAAACCCTGAAAAGAGGTCAAGAACATTTACTAATAATTTCTACTACCAACCTGTAGACAAGGTCAAACAAATTTCTTAACAACAGTCAATTGAATCCCTTGCAAGGATCAAGAACAGTGCTTCGCAATAGATAATAACCTCATCTAGCATCCCATTACGCAACTCTCTAGAAACGGACAACAAAACCCTTAGAAAAGGTCAATAACATCCACTAGAAATGTTGAAATAAAAACTAGAACTAAAAAACCTCATTGTAGCCACGGCCAATAACAGCTTCCCAATAGCGGTCAATAGCAACACATAAAACAACAAGGGACTGCTAAGAGCTGCTCCTTGAAGCGGTCACGAACAACTTTCAGCTACATTTAATATAAATACTTATAAATAGACAAAAACAACCCCTATAAAAATCAATAACGTCCATTCGCAATGGTTGAGACCCACTTGTAACCGCAGTCAATAGCAACACTTAGCAAAAATGAACATAACTCCCAAGCCACGGTAAATAAAAATCCTCAGCAATGGCTTCCTGGACAACAAACAGCTTACTAGAAATGAACAATAGCAACCGTCAGCAACGTTTAGTAGAACTACGTAAAAACAGACAGGCACAACTCCTAGAAAATTTCAATAACATCCACAAACAATTATCAGTACCTACCCATAACTAAAGTCAGTACCAAACCATAACTAAGGTCAACGGCAACCCTAGGCAGAGATGAATAAAACTCCCTAGCAACGGTAAATAGTAGTCCTTACCATTAACCAATAACTGTCACTTTAAACCATTAATACAGCTTCCTAGAAACTGACAATAGAAACCTATAGGAGGGATCAATAACATCTACTAAGAATTGTTACTACCAACCGGTAGTCATGGCCAAAAAGAACCCTCAGCAGCAATCAATAGAACTCCCTCTCAATCAAGAACAATCCCCAGCAACAGATAATAGCCTCATATGGCATATAATTATACGACTCTCTAGAAGTGGACAATAACAACCTTTAGAAAAGGATAATAACTTTCACTATGAACGACTAATACCAACTTGTAGCCTCGGTCAATAGCAACTGCCTAGGAACGGTCAATAACAACACATAGAAACGGATAAGAATGGACCTTCGAAGCGGACATAATATCCCTCAGAAAAATTTAATGCTAATATTAAGAAACAGACAATAAAAATCCTAATAAAAAAGCAATAACATCTAGTAGTAATGGTAATACTAACCCGGAACCAGAGTCAATAACAACACTTAGCAAAGATGAAAACAATTCCCTAACAACGGTAAATAACGATCCTGAGCAACGGCTAATAACACCTTCTGAGAAATGAACAACAGCAAGAATCAGCAGCGTTCAATAGAACTACTTAGAAACGGACAGTAATAACCCCAAGAAAAGTTCAATAAAATCTCCACGCAATGGATTGTATGAACCCAAAACTAAGGTCAATAATAACTCTTAGCAAAGACGAATACAAAGCCCTAGCAACGGTAAATAATAGTTCTTAGCAACGTCAATAAGATCCTCGAATTATGGATAATGCCAACTTGTAACCAGGGCTAATAATAACTCCTATGCGACAGTCAATAGCAATACATAGAAACGTCTAAAAACGGCCTCTCAAAACGGACAAGAACAATCCTCAGCAACAATCAATACAACTGCTCAGAAACAGACAATAACAAACCCTATATAATTTTAATCAAATCTGCTAGTAATGGCTGATACCAAGCCGTAACTACGGGCAATAACAATACATTCCACTGTTGGAGACAATTCCCTAACAACGGTCAACAAAAAGCCTTAAAAACGACTAGTAACACTTTTTTAGAAACGGGCAATAACAACCGTCAACAACGTTCAATATAATTACCTAGAAACGGAAAATAAAAACCTGTAGAAAATATCAATAACAATCACTAGCGACGGGTAATATCGATTTGTAACGGCGGACAACAACAGCTAATATCCTCCATTGGCAACAGACAATAATAATCCTTAGCAATGGATAATACAACTCAGTAGCAACAGCAACAACAGAAAATAACAGCCCTTAGATATTATCAATAACAACCCTTAAAAAGAGTTTATTAATCCCTTATGAACAATTATTAAAACTCCCTAGAAACGGAGAATAACAATCCTGAACAACGATCAATAACAATTCTTAGGAACGGCCAATAACAATCCCTAGAAAGGTAAATAAAACCCTCTCAAAACGATCAATATTAACGGAAAAACAACTCTTATTAACGATTAATACAAATTCCTAGCAAAGGATTATAACACCTCTTTAAAAATAGATAATAACAACATTCAGCCACGTTCATTACAACTACCTAAAAATCGACAGTGAGAACCCGTAGAAAAGGCCAGTGAGTACTCCAAGCAATGATTTACATTAACTCGTAGCCACGGTCAAGAACAGCCCTCAGAAACGATTAATACAGCTGCCTCGAAATGATCAATAACCATCTTTTGCAGTAACTAACAAGTTCCTCTAGCAACGAATAATAATAAACATCGACAACGATCAATACAACAATCTAACATTAGTCAATAATAATTCTTAGCAAGGCTCAATAAAACCCGCTGAAAACGGACAATAATAACCCTTAAAAAAATCAATATCTTTTACTAGCGATGGTTAATATTAACTTGTCGCCACGGGAAATAACAGCACTTAAAAATGACCAATAAAACTTCCTAGCAACGGTCAATAACAATAATTAGCAACAGCTAATATCCTCTTCTAGCAACAGACAACAACAACCCTTCACAAAGTTCCTAACAACGTTTGTAACAGAAAATAACAAACCCTTAAGAATAATCAATAGCAACCTTCAAAAATAGTTTTCAAAAACCCTTATAAACGAATAATAAAACTCCTCTCTCTAGATACGGAGAATGACAAGCCCTAACAACGGTAAATAATAATCTTTAGCAACGGCCAATAATAAGCCTTAGTCAATAAAAATCCCTTGAAATAACACAGCCACACAAAAAAAATAAGTGTGCGGATCTGGTAACAAGACACACGTATTCCTATGGATTTTGGGGCCCTGAATTCAAATTCGGTATCAAAAATCACCCATCACGTCATGGTTGAGCAAACCTCAAAAAATGATGAAAAATCATGCAATGAGGCAAATAAATTTCAAAATAATGCCAGTGATGCAAATTTTCACTTCAAAAACATGTCGACAACTGTGAAGGATCAACCCTTGTCTGATATCAACTTATTTAACATAACTTTACCCAACAGAACCTGACCTCACCTAACCTGAATTAACAGAAATTTATTGAATTACACGTAAAGCTCTTGAAGCATATTTTCCCAGTAGCAAATGTGTTCTACATCGAATGGGTCAACTCGAGCCTGACCTAGAAATAAATCTAACCTAGCCTAACCTAACCTAACCTAACCTCATGATACACAATTAAACTGATTGTGTTGTCCCGTTGTGTTTGCGGTACTGTTTGAATCAGCTTGGGCTAACCTGCAAAGGGGTCAAACCTATCCTAACCTAAAAAACCTGACCTAACCTAACCTAACCTAACTTAACTTCACGTAACACAATTAAACTCATTGTGTTGTCCCGTCGTGTTTGCGGTACCGTTTCATTTAGCTTCGGCTTAACCTACATAGAGGTTTAACCTATCCTAACCTAAAAAAACCTGACCTGACCTAACCTAGTCGAATGAAATTCAACCACACGTGTAGCTATGTAAGCATACAGTTCTCAGTCTTAAATGTGTGCTATATTTAATAGGTTAACTCGATCTTGAACTACAAATGACTCTAACTTAACAGAACCTAACGAAATTTTGCTTAACGCAACACAACTTAACTTAAGTGTTCCCGTTGTAACACAATAAAATTCATTTCATTGTACTACAGTTGGTTAAAACTGTAGAAGAAGGTGCAAGAAAAATGTAAATCCTGAGGGGACACATTAGAAGTTTCCACTCCATAGGATAATGAAGATCCCATGGAATAAGTGGAGGCCGAGAGAAAGGTAAAATTAGTCCCCTTCCCCTTCTACTGTGCAACGAAACCACCCCTCATTAGATTTGAAGTTGCTGCAGGCCCTCGATTTTAGGTCCCTCATACAGATAATCCCTTTGTCTTTCAACTCAATCATTTCCTCACTATTTCCACGCCTATTCGTCAATTTAAGCTTTTTTCTGTCTCACGTTATTTTTCATATTTTTGCAAAAATATGGATAAAATTTTTTAAAATTGATTTTTTTTCTTAACAAAATAGAGAGCCTCAAATAGTTAAAATTTTCATCGACCAAATTCAAACTTTAAACGTCACAATTGTAATTGTTCTATTTTGAAGTTATTTAATTTATAAACAAAGTCGTTCAATTTTAATTTAGAAATAACAATTAAACCGCCGGCTAAAATAGGTAAAAAGTACATTTTTTGATTCAAAATACGATGCCGACTGAACCTGTGGACCGATTTGATGGTTTTTCATTTCAAGCTAATAAAATTTCAAAGAAAGGTATGAAACTTCATTTATAATTTAGTTTTTCAATTTTTGTATTAATAAAAAAATGAATATGACGAAAAAAATTACAATTTTTTCTATTTGACGTTCCCGGTGCTCGACAATAATAAGAAAATTGTTTTAGTCGCTGACAACCTCTTAGGATGAGGGCCCCCGGCGGGGGCCTGCATGGATGTTCCAGGCGTGGAAATTCTACGGGGGCACCGTGGAGGGCCCAGCTCAGTTGCCCTCACGAATCAACGATTAAAATTTTAAAGTCCAAATGACGTATATTTTTTTGACACTACCTATTTTAGGGTTTCATGATTTCAGACTTACAGGCAATACAATTCTATCAAAAATTGGATGAGACTTTTTCGAAATTCGAAATCGCACAATTTGGATATTCCATAGGGGCCCCCAGAGGAGCCTCAGCTCGGTCACCCTCACGGATCAACCATTAAAATTTCAAATTCCAAGGCACTTATATTTTTTGACACTACTCATTTTATGGTTTCATGATTTTAGACTTACAAGCAATTAATTTCAGTCAAAAATTGCAAGACACTTTTTTGAAATTCAAAATCGCACAATTTGGATGTTCCATAGGGGCCCCCGCAGAGGACCAAGCTCGGTTGCCCTCACAGATAAAAGATTCAAATTTCAAACCCCAAAGGGTGAATATTTTTTTGACACCACTAATTTTAAGGTTTCATGAGTTCAGACTTGCAAACAGCGGAAAAAAATGGACATAAAAAAATAGGGTTCACATTATAGTTCATGCATTCTAAAATGTCAAGAAATCATCCCTGAGATATGCCAGTACATGTGCCAGCACTGGCTAAAAAAACGTAGAGGCAATCCATGAGGGCAAGTCATGTGGACCCTAACGGGGGCTCCCTCCATTTTTCCACACGAGTTGTAGTCAAAAAAATTTGTTTTTTTTTCGAATCAATTTTTTTAAATTGAGAAACTTATGATAATTTCAAAAAAATTTATAATTTTTTGATAAATTTTGTAATTTTTTCAACATATTTAATAAACAAATGAATTATTTGGGCATTTGTCGACGAAAAAACTCATTTTTTTCAACGTCAATCCTTTTAATTGGGAACTTCACGATAATTTCAGTAAAATTCATAATTATTTGAATAATTTCATGTTTTTGATAAACAAATTTATTTTAAAAATGAATTATTCGGGCCTTTGTCGACGTAAAAACTCATTTTTTTCTAAGTCAGTCCTTTTCATTTAAGAAAAAAATATCTTTTTTCCATTCAGTACTAATACAGTTGGCCAACACAAAAGAGTTCGAATACAAGGAATGATTAAACAATATATTTGATAATTGTTATACATAAAGTCTATAAAATAAGAAAAGTCGGGTCACTCACGAGTCTGTTAGAAAAATCATAATATTATGAACTTATTATGAATGTTGCTGAAATTAACATGAAGTTCTGTATTAAAAGGACTGACATCGAAAAAAAACAACGAATTTGTCGTCAACAGATGCCCGAGGAATGCATTTGTTTATTAAATTTGTTTAAAAAAAGTAAAATTTATCAAATAGTGATGGATGTTGCTAAACTTATCATGAACTTCCCAATAAAAAGACTGGCGTTGAAAAAAAAACGAATGTTTCCGCCAATAAGTGCTCGAATAATGCATTTGTTTATTAAAATCGTTTGATAAAATTATAAAATTCATTAACAAATTATGAATTTTCTGAAATTATCATGAAGTTCCTAAATTCAAAAAATTGACATCGAAAAACACGAATTTTTTTGACGACAAATGCTCAATAATGCACTTGTTTATTAAATTTGCTTATAATATTGACAATAACAGTCTTAAGAGAAATTTTGTTTATAAAAATACTGTTTTCATTTAAATTTCTTGCGATTTTGTTAATTTTTTACGACTTAAAAGAAAATTGATATATAAATAGCGATAAAATGGATAAGTTTGAAGACAAAGGGATATCTTTATGGGGACTTAATATTGAGGGCCTCAAGCAACTTCAAATCCATTGATGATGCCCCCCCCCAGATAGGACAGCCCTACCAGATAATAAATCTCCACACACAATCAGATTTTTAATTTTTGTTATTTTAAATTAAAAATTTGACTTAGATGCTGAAAGCATTGACGACATTAATTTGCTGATTGTGAACTCTCTCTTGTTAAAGCTTCCTCGGACTTGACGAACACATTGTCATCACGTGTCTCGTGATTCGCACTCAAATTTATCTCTGAAATTTTATATCATTCCCATAATTTTTATATTATTATAATTCATAACTTGAATTGATATTAAAACAGACGTAGTTTCATTGCCCCGTATGAAAAAATGCGCATTCATAAAAAAAATAATTTTTATTAAACATTTTATTGCAACTTTTGTCGTTTTTCCATAAACTGAATTTGCTAATTTCCAATGTTATTTTTATGATTTAGACTTTACTCATACGATCTACTGATTAGCCTTACCATTTTTTGACTCCTAAATTATGTGTATATATAAATTTTTTTTTTTGAAAATGCATTTATATATTTAAAAATCTTTGAAATGCTTTGAAATTATTGAATAAAAAAGTGTAATTTTTGGATTTTCCATTTTTTGGCTTAAAAGGTTCATTTTCGTGTGTTTTTTGGAATTTTGTAAATGCTATAATTCTGGTAATTTTTGGTTTTACAAAAAAATTCATCAGGTTAAATTGTTAAAATTCTTCAATACTATATGCATCCGTACAGAGAATTTTTGAATTTAAAAAAAAAGTTATCTCAAAAATATTTAAAATACGCTCACATTTTGACTTTTTATCCAAAATGGCTGTCTAATAAATCGTGGCTTTTAGTTTATAAATACAGACAGACCGACAGAGACATTACTAAAAACCTGTTTTTCGGATTCAGAAGGTCTCAAAATGTGGACATTTGACAAAAGCTGAAGGGGGGTCAAATTTTATACAAATCTAATACCTTCTCTGATTAGAATGTAAAAGAAGCCATTAATAAAAATTTTTTGCTCAACTTTCGGTGAAAAAATGTTATCTATTTACTTTTTCTTAGCTTGTGTCGTGTGTAGAAAAATTTAATTTGTGTATTATTACTATTTTTTTTATAAATAAAACAAAAAGTGCGTGTCCTATAAAAAAGTGATTAATAACAAATTTTTAGATATTTTTTGGGTGCATAATGTTTGTTTTATCATTTTTCACCTATCTTGCATAGTTTGACCGCAAAGTACAATTTTTGATTATTTTTTGTGAGGTCAAAATTTGAGTTTTCAAATTTTCTGAAAAATTCAAAAAGTTGTTATAGTAATCTTGTAGGGGATCGTCCACAAATTACGTAAGACGTTTTTCTTTTGTTTGAATAAAGACGAGCATAAAATTGCTGTGAAGTTGAGAAGGACACAACGATATAAACAAAAGAAAAACGTTTTACGTAATTTGTGGACGATCCCTAGGGCGAAAGAAAATTAACATTGTTCTTTTCAAATACTATAAACCAGTGTACAGAGAATTTTTGAATCATGAAAAAATGTGGTTCCAATAATTTTCAAAATGTGCTTACTTTTAGAATTTTTATCCAAAATGGCTGACTAACGAACTTGGCACTTTAATCGGGACACTAAAAGAGTGTACTAAAGACCAGTCTAATAGATTAATTTTTTCAAACGTTATTGTGGAAACAGATA
>NC_046662.1:26870763-26923741 GCF_010883055.1 Belonocnema kinseyi | reverse complement strand
GAGAGAGACAGACGCATTCGTAAAAACCTATTTTACAGATTGAGGGGGTCTCAAAACGCGAACATTTCACAAAAATGAAAAATTTTAAAAACGGAATTCGGAGATGCTATAAAATATCATAGCGGACGTCCCCGGACTCTTTTTTGAGGGATAATAACAAAAAAATTTTATTGTGATAAATAAAAATTGTACGCATATGCATTATTTTGAGGTTACGTTGGTTTTCATCTCTTGCCTTTCCGATAATCTAGAAATCATTTATAAAATAAACTTTTTTGATTGGCTGCAAACAAGGTTAGTTCCGGGAGATTAGTTACTATGTTTATTTGTAAGTCCAAAGTTTTCGGCCAAAAAGATTGTGTAGTTTGGAAGCAACGCTCGGGTGAATTGTAACACACATAACCTCGAAATATACACGCACGTTGTTAGCAATATCAAAAATTTTTGGATAAAAAAACACGAAAAAAGTGTGCGGAGACGTCCGTTAGCCGGGGGAATTTAACACTGAAAAAATCGATACTATTTCCTAAGCGCTATGTAAATGAATCACATTTTGCTAAATTAAAACTTTTTTGAATTAACCTACAAAAAAAGTATGTGGGGACGTCCGTTAGCATTATCGCTATCATTTCCAAAAAATTTAAGACAAAATATTTATTATTCTAGAAAAAAAGCCGGGGGAACCTAAAACTGGTAAAATCGACAATTTTCCAAGTATCACATGTCCTTAAGTAGTTGGTTTTGAAAAGTACTCCAACTATTAATGAATGGCCCCCACCGGCAAGCCTCATCCTTTAATATCAGAGAAAAAAGATTTCGAAGAAATTGAAAAATCAGATCTAATATGACGAGACTGCCGCAAAGATGTGAAAAATACCTGTTTCCTTTTTTTAGTGCAACCGTATACCTGGGAAGATAAGCCGTGAGTTAGTATATGTGGTAAGGTTAGGATAAGATAAACCCCATAGCTTCACAAGGAAGAGCATGAGTCGAGTTGGAAGTGGCCCACGTACCGGCTATATCCTTCGCTTTACCCTCGACCTCCGACCTCCGAGAACACCCAACTCCCTTCCTTTCTATCCTCCTCTAGGTCTCATCTTTCTTCCCATTCGAGCCTAACCTAACCTCTTGCTCCGTCATAACCAATGCTCCCATCTGTGTATACTGTATAGTATAGCAATTCTCGCAAGACGAATAAAGTCCTACAAAATTGTCGGTGAACCAATGTAGTGTGGAAATATACTATTCGAACGTATTAAAGAAAAACATCTTCTTTTATGAGCTTTTTATTGCATCTTATACACCAAAGGTGATGCAAAGTTGCTGCAAGGTTGGTGCAAATTTGGTGCAAGTTTTATGCAAGCTTGCTGGAAATTATATTTTTGAAATAATACAATACTGGGTTTGAAAAATTATCGTCCCAAGAATACAGTTCCTAAGGGCGCAGGGTAAGTTAACATTACGAAAAATCGATTGTTCTTGAATTTGTTTTGAAAAAACTTTTATTTATATGAGCACAGGTGTTATGACATTCGATGGGCATAATTTTCAACTTCTCTCAATAATTTTTTCATATGAAAACATAAACAATTTATCGCGTTACAGTCATTCTCCGGAGAGCCCAAGAAAAAGAGGTGCAAAACGGGGACCCTAACTTCACAGAACTGGATTATCTTAAATCAAAAAATTTAACGGCATTTTTACATTCTCATCAGAGAAGGCATTAGATTTGTGTAAAATTTGACCCCTCCAGTTTTTGTCAAATTTCCATGATTTGAGACCCCCTGAATCCGAAAAACAGGTTTTTACGAATGGGTCTGTCTGTATGCCTGTATGTCTCTATATCTGTCTGTATGTATGTATGTCTGTCTATCTGTGGGCACGATAATTTTGAAAAAATTAATCTATTAGTTTGGCTTTTGGTACACTCGTTTAGGGTCCTAAACTGAAGGTCAAGTTCATTAGCCAGCCATTTTGGATAAAAATTCATAAAGTGGACACATTTTCAATATTTTTGACACCACTTTTCCAAAAATTCTCTGTACGGATGTATATAGTATTTAAAAATTCGAACAATTTATCCTGATGACATTTTTCATAAGATTAAAAATTACCAGAGTTATAGCATTTACAAAATTCCAAAAAACACGCGAAAATTAACATTTTAGGCCAAATAACGCACGATATGGAAAAAAGTCAAGAGAAGAGAAATTTTGATTTTTGAATGCCCTACAAGATTATTATAATGATTTAAAAAAAATTTTGTTGAAAAATCAAAATTTCATATTTTGACAGCATACAAAATTATGAAAAATCCAAAAATTACATTTTTTCGTTCAAACTATGCAAAATACGGTAAAAGGTGAAGGGACAAAAATTGTGCATTTGAAAAAGATCTCCAAATTTGTTATGGACCACTTTTTGATAGGATGTATAGTTTTGGCTCTAATCATGAAAATCATGATTAACAGTTAAAAACCAAAAAATCTGCTGAATGAATAGAATTGAGTAAATTTAGGTAAGTGATGTGAATGTGTTCGTTAAAGCCAAAGGAGCTTTAACAAAAGAGAATTCACAATCATTAACTTACAGTTGTCGATACTTTTACCTTAAGTTTTAAATAGTTTGTGCAGAAAAGTCGAGCGCGTAGCGCGAGGTAAATACATTATCGAGCGCGAAGCGCGAGATAAATGTACTGCCCAGCGCGAAGTGCGGGAAACAACAGTCGCACGCTCTAGGCGCGCTCAAACTTGCGAGCGCAGCGAGCCGCGCGCGATGCGACTGTGCCCCATAAGCGGGAAAATTTTTTAATAAACAATTTTCGAAAAGTTTTGAACAATCGTAAAGTTGATAATAATCATTTTTTACAAAACGGCGGACTTTAAAAGTCAAAATTAAATTTTTTCGGTAAAAAAACGCTCGTTTTTGGTGTATCAAAAAAAGAAATAATAATAATAAAAACGATCGTTCAATCCTCGTGGAATGATTTATAAAATAACTGGTTCAAATTTGGTAACGATCGGATTTATAGACCGTAAATTGTATCCCATAATTACCTCAAAATGTACCATAGTAACCTAGGTTGACGGTAATAGAATTCAATAAAAAAAAATCAATCTTTTTTTTATTTGAAGATCGTTCTTCTCGGTAGAAAATCCTATCATTAAAATTTGAATTGATAATTATTCATTTGTGGTTGAAATTTTTATTATTATTTTGTTGTAAATTCTATTCTTCTTTTTTCGATGAAAATTTAACTGCTTAGTTAAAAGTTGAATACTTTATTAAAACTTCATTTTTATGATAGAAAATTCAATATTTTATTGAAAACTCATTGCTTTGTTTGAATATTTATTTTTCGAAATAAAAATTCAACTATTTTATTTCTTTATTAAAACTGATCTATTTAAGGTTAAAATTCAAGTATTTCATTAAAAATTCGTCTTTTTCCTGAAAATTCCATTAATTCTTTTTTGTTGTTAAATATTTCTTTGGTTAAGAACATAACTATTTTCCTGAACGTTATTTTTATTGTGGTTAATCATTCATTTTTTCACTTTAAATTTTTGTATTCCATTTTTGAATGAAAATTTATTATTTTATTTGAAAACTCAACTATTTGATGGAAGGAAATGTATTATTTTAATTCGTCTCTCCTTTATTAAAATGCAAATTTATTTCCTAGAATGAAACTGCAATCTTTTTCTTGAACATTTGTTTTTTGTTAATTACTAATTTTTTAACTCAACATTTAAGATTTCATTTTTGGTTGAAAATTCACATTTTTTTCAAATTTCAACTATTTGATTAGAAATTTATGAGTTTGTTAACAATTTTTCTTCATTGATAGAAAATTAATCACCCTAGTCTTGCTTAGGGTTGAAAATTAGTGACTTTTACTAAAAAATTTCTATTCCATTTTTGGATGAAAATTTATTCTTTCATTTGAAAATTTAACTATTTGATGGTTAGTTATTGATATATTTTGTTAAAAATTCATCTTTCTTAGTTAAATTAATTTCTTGAGTGAGGTATTGTTTCATTTTTTGGTTGAATATTAATTTTTTAAGCTGAAAATTAATTTATCCCATTTTTGTTTTTAAATTGTCACTTTTTGTTGAATTTTCAAATACTTGGTTTAAAATTTATATAGTTGGTTAAAAATGTATCTCTTCCATTTAAAAATTCCACTATTTGATAAATGAGCGTTTATTTATTTGTTCTAAAAGCCATCCCTTTTGGGATCGCTGAATCAGAATCCAGTCGCTCTTTGGCCCCATCAGGTCAGGATTTTTTCTAACCTCAAAAAACACTTAAAATAGTCAAAATAGCTGCTCCTAACCTCAAAATCATCAAACCAAACCTTAAAAATGCCTCCAATTAGCCAGAATAAACGACCTTCCAGTTGTAGGGCCAAAACAAGGCCAAACAACGTTATTTTATGTTTTTTGGGTCGCTAAGTATGGATCCGGGGCCTTTTTTACTTGAAAAGTTCCACGTCTAGTCATAACCTTAAAATATACTTTCCCAAGTACCCAGTGGGCACAAAATCCGTTTTATTATTCTGATATGACCAAGGGACAAATTTTCATTTTTTTCATGATACTTTGATTGATGCTATCTTTCCTCGTATCCCTTTGATCACAAATCATGACTAACCTATAAAAAGTCAAACATAACCTCAAAAGTCACCTCAATCCGAGAGCCAATCTGACCCGTTTTAGTTCGAAAAGGAGAAACGGCTTTGAAATTTGGACGCATACGACACTATAAAGTTGATGAAAAAGTGTTCAAACAGAATGCATGTTTAGAAGAAAAATTTGAGTTATTATGGGTGAGGCGTGATTGTTGCCCTGAGAATGTACAAAAATTGTATGTTACAGTTATTCGAGCCCAAATATTCATGAAAAACGTAGACAAGATTCATTTTTAGCAAAAAACAGGCTATTTGGGCTACTCCGGAATTTCGTTTTGAGATTAGGATAAAACCCTGATTTGGAGAACACAATTTAACACCGAATTCGGATTTAGCGACGTCATAAACTTATTAGTGTCGTATGCGTTCAAACATCAAGGTCGTTTCTCGTTTTCGAACGAACGGATTGGCAAACGGGACTACTTTGGCAATTTTGGGAGGTTTATTCTGACTAATTGGAGGCTTCTTTGAGGTTAGGTTTGACGGCTTTGAGGTTAGGAGCAAAGAGGCTCTGTACAGGGATTAATCAGTATTATACTCAAACCCAGTGAGTCTAGAAAAACTGCACAAATGTGTCAAGCCAAATGGCCAGCGGATATTGACTCAGCAACCTCAAAAACAAAATACCAACAAGGGCTGGTCAAAAGTTCAGATAACCTCTTTTTGTGTGACTGTGAAATTAATTTTTTTAACTAAACGCTCATGTGTTCCATTTTTGGGTGAAAATGTATCTTTATTAGTTTGAAGTTTATGTTCATATTTTATTACTATTTCATCTTTTCTGCTAGAAAATTGATTTTCTTAGTTTAGTATTCTTTTTTTTTAAATACTAGTACTTTTTTTGATAAAATTATCCTGATTTTTAATCGGAAAAGCATTTTTTTTAATTCAACCATTCAATGGTCCAAAATTTATGTATTTTCTTTAAAATTCGTCTCTTTTTGCAGAAAAATCACTTCTTGCTGGAATTATAATTATTTTTGTTGGAAATGGATTGCTTTTGTTTTAGATAAATTTTTTTCAATTGAAAATTAGGCACTTCTAAAATTTAGCTATTTTATTCAATATTCGTTTTCCTTTAGTAAATATTAAATTTTTAACTGAAAATTCAATTATTTTATTTTCGGTTGAAAACTGACCTTTTTTGTTAAAATTTCAACATTTTTGGTTAAAACTGCACATATTTCATTAATATATATTTATTTTGGGTGAAAAATTAATCTTTTCGGTCTCGTTTCTGCCAGTGATTCCAATATTGCCTCCCTCAGCTACTGCGCTTGCGTTAGGATCGCACGCTGGTTAGTCGAAGTTGGCGGGCAATTCAAAAAGCCATTAAAAACAATTCTTTTCATTGAAATATATAATTAGTATAAAATATACGAAAATGTATATAAACAGTATAAGTTTTTATTTCAGGCTAAAACCAATTTGCAACAAATATATTTTTTAAATAACAGTGTGGCCGAGACTTGCATGTTGGTGGCGGTATTGAGAAAGTGTCCAGTGACAGGTGGTGAGAAGTTTTTAGAGTTTGTTTGAAAGGTGTGAGTAGAGTGTAAGGGTGGAAGTCTAGGAAGTGATTAGGGTTGTGAGGGGTGAATTGGGGAGTTAAAGTTTATTTTAATTGTAGTTGTAGGATGGGATATGGTTAAATAGGGAAAATGAGGCTAGGTTCGTAAGGGAGCGGAATGGTTTTGTGGTCAGGAGTTTCGACCCTTATGGTGGAAAAGGGTGGTTCTCGTAGTGCTGGCTGCAGTACGTGCTGTTTTGCATAGATAGGTCACAATTACAGACTGAAGCGCGGGAGGTAGTCAACGGGAGAACTGGTAGTGCTGGTAGTGAGTTAGATTGGGAGGAAATTTCCAGAAGGCCACGATGGCCAGCAGTGCGTGACCCAGTGTCGATAGGCACGTCAGGGAGAGGGGAGCATCGGAGCGAAGAGAGTGACAAAGCAAGGAAGAGAGCGTCCAGCACAAGTGAGAGGGACGATCTCTTGAAGAGGAAAAGGGACAGCAAAGATAGTACGGAGAAAAGGGCGCCAGAGAGCTCTTTTTGAAAAAGCGTACGAACACGTAAGTACTAATAGGCGAGGTTAACGGGATAAGGGAGGACGTAACTGGGACTATGGAGCAGGTGAAAGGTATGCAGGAGGACCTGAGAGTAAGAATTGAGAGACAGGAAAAAGAGGTAAAAGAGCTAAGGGGGAAATTAGAAGTATTGCAGAGGGAGGTGATGTTGCTAAGGAAGTAAAAAGAGGACGAAATGAAGGTGATGAAAGAAGAGATTAGGATGTGGAAGGAAAGGGCGGAAAAAAGGCTCAAGAAGGTGGAGGGCATGTCCAAAATGGACGTAGTTTACAGGGGAGAGAGTGAGAAGCAAGGTATTTGAGAGAGGGAAGAGAATATGATAGAAGAGAAAGTGGGAAAGCGTATGAATAAAAAGGAGAAGACAGCGGATAGGAAAGGGATAAGAGTAATGCAGTTAAAGGTGGAGAAAAGAGAAGGCAGATAGGAGAAAGATTATTGTAATAAGAGGATTGATACTAAAAAGCGGAGAAGAAAGAGATGGGGTGAAAGCGCTAATACCGAGGATTGGGTGAGCTAAAGGCAAGGTAGGGAAAGTTATGATGAAAGGGAGAAAGGAGAATGAAGTAGCGTTGGTGCAATTCGAGAGCTGGTAAGAAAAATTGAGGATAATACGTAAGAAAAATAGAATAAAGGACAAGAAGTTTTTCATCCATCAAGATTTTACGAGGAAGGAAAGTGAAGTGCAGAGAATGCCAGATCTGGAATAGACAGAGAAGAATCGTTAGAAATAATGAATAGTTTAAG
This sequence comes from Belonocnema kinseyi, assembly GCF_010883055.1. Taxonomy (NCBI): domain Eukaryota; kingdom Metazoa; phylum Arthropoda; class Insecta; order Hymenoptera; family Cynipidae; genus Belonocnema; species Belonocnema kinseyi. Next base: position 26,916,214 of record NC_046662.1, on the reverse strand, counting down.
TTTGATTTTGAGTATAGAATGATTGGCAGACTAAGACCATTTTTGAGAACCACACAGATCACTCACTCGTTTATATAGACATTTTTGTAAGATGTAAGATGTAATGTCTTTATTGAGTTAATCACTTTACTGATCCGAAAAGATCGGACAACGATCTGTCGCGATTCAGTGCTGCTCGCACACTGTTTTTCTCAAGCGACAAGGCTATCATCACACACTCAAACTGAGAAATCACGTGACTTCAAACGTTCCTTAAAATAATAAGGAAACTGAAAATAGCTTTGAAATAGGCGATGTAGATAAATTGAATCCTTTCCAAACGCAGAAAATCTCATAAAGACGAAACATCGAAACTTTAAACAATGCTAAATGGCAGGGCTAGGAAGGAGTGCAGGGAAATTTTTTTCGCGGAAAGTAGGCGGGTGGGAGTAAAGCTGGGTGAAGGAGTGTTAAAGTACTGCACTGGAACGTAGCAGGGGTAAGGAAGAAAGATGAGGATTTTTGGAGGTATATTCAGGAATTTGATGTGATTGGACTGCTGGAGACGTAGGTAGAGAGAAAGGAATGGGATTGAGTAGAGCCAAAGTTGACAAAGGGGTATAAGTGGAGGCTACAGTATGCTTACAGGTAGGACAAAAAAGATAGAAGGGGTACCGTATAAGTTTGTGACTGTATACAATAAGGATGGGATGGAAAGAGTTAATGAAAGGATGGAAGACTTACTAGGAGCGAGAGATGAGGATATGTTGGTACTGGGGGGGAGGCTTTAATGCGAGAATTTGGTGGGGGGCTGTACAGTGAAGGGAAGAACTTTGAAAGGAACTTGAAGGATCAGATAATAAATAAAGAGGAGTAGATTCTAAGAAACTGGATGGAGGACAGAGGCTGGGCGGTGGCGAATGATATGCTAACAGGAGATGAAGAGGAAGAGAATACACGTATGTCGAAGGCTAGGCCGTACAATCGTGCGGATTAAATGTAAAGTGTAGATGGATGTTAATTTTTAAGAGATAGTTGTAAAAAAATTCTCTAAAAAATGGAAGTGTTTGCAAGTCAATTTTCTAAGGCCAGCAGGTCGAAAAAATAAACATTTATTTATCCATCTAATAACAGTGTGGCCAACCAGTACAGAGCCAACGAAATTCTTGATCTAACCGCACCTCATAAGTTGTCCAAACCCAATTTTATTTTTTAAACAGCTTTAAAAATTAGTCTGCTTAGCCTCGCTTTCTCTTCATTTGTAGATAAACCTTAATTAAAGCCCTACCAACATCAGATGCGTGTAGCTCTTTGCAAATGTTTTCAGATACTTGTGTTTTCCAGAGGAAAGCACGTGCTGATTACCTTCTTGTACATTTATGCACATGTATGATGCTACTTTGCAGTTGACGACGTGATGTTGCGTTTACTAATATTTACATTATATGGGGTCTTTGGAGCGTCGATTTTCGCTCCTCCAACTGAGCTTATAGATACTGAGGTTTAGAACAACATTACATATGTAAATAGGTCTAAGTACACAAGCCTAGCAAAATGTAAACTAAATTCCTCTTTATTTTTGTTAGCACTTTAATTTTCGCGTGTAAGCTCTCTTACGTGAAAAAAAATTTATAGTTTAAATAGAAAAATACTGGAAAAATGAAAAAACCTAAAATATATACGAAAAAAATTATTTTTTCTTTGAAACAGGAAATTAATTTTTAGACAAAAACTTTTTTGCCAAAAATAATAATTTTTAGTCAGCAAAGTGGTGAAACTTTCAACCAGCCATCTCGGGTTTTCCAACAATAGTTGAATTTTCAACAAATAATTAAATCTTCCACAAAATAGTTAAATTTTCAACAAGGTAGTTCAATTTTTAATTAAATAATTGAACTTTCAGCGATGAATGTAATAGATGATATTTTCACAAAAAAATATTTTAATATAAAATAAGCAATAATGGAATTCAAACAAAAATTTTTCTATGGAGCAGCTGAATTTTCAACCAAATAGTTGAATTTTTACCATAAAGATAGAATTTTCAACAAAAAAAGACAATTTTGTAACAAAACAGTCGAATTTTCAAACTAAAAGACAAATTTTTTAAGAAATAATTAAATGTTCAACATGACAGATAAATTTTCAATCCAACAAGAAAACTTTAAGAAAATATTTGAATTTTGAAGCCGAAAAGACAAATGGACTGTAAAGGTACATTATTTTTTATTAAATAATGGATTTATCAATGAAAAAGGGAGTCCTTCATCAAGAAGATTAATCTTTCACCCAAGAATACGTGATATAATACCAACATTTTAAGTGAAAAAGTTGAATTTTTGAATAAAAAAGATCAATTTTCAACAAAAAATGAAATAGTTACATATAAAATAGTTGCATTTTCAACAGACTAATTTCTAAACAAGAAGTTGCATTTTTAATAAATGATATAAAATTCCAACAACAAAAAATTCTTAACGAAAGAGTTGAATTTTTAACCACGGAAGTCTGTTCATTGAAGCCCATTCATTAAGAAAGCTCAATTTTTAATTAAAAACGAGGAATTTTCAACCAAAATAAGAAAACTCAAATTTGTAACCGACAGTAAAACTAATTTTCAAGAAAATGGTTTTACTTTTACCAACGAGATAAACTGAAAAACAAAAAGATGAATTTGCAACCAGAAGAATAATTTTCTACTAAAAAAAGATGAATCCTAAATTAAATATTTTAATCTTTAACCAATAAAAATGATTTTTAAACAAAATTTTCAACTTTCAGCCAAAAAGTAGAATTTTTGACTGAAAAGGCTAATTGATTTTTGATCTAATATAGTCCAATTTTCTTATTAGGTTCTATTATTTCAGTTCGCAATTAAACCAAGCAGCTAGAAAATATTGTTATTCCCGTTCATATTTCCAAGGCTTTCTAAGTTTTCCATTTTTTCTTAAGAAGTAATTTTTTATTAAGAATTCAACTACTGGGTTAAAATTGGAACACACTTTTTTAAAGATTTAATTAATTTTGATTTGATTTAAGCGTCAAACCGATGTAGCTCCACTACTAATTTTCTTTCAAGTTAAAAATTCTATTATTATGTTAGAAAATTCAAAGATTTAAATGAAAATGCACCTGTTTTCTAAATAATTTACCTTTTTGACATAACATTTTAACAATTTTGTTCATTTTTTTTTCATTAATAACTAACAAATATTTCGTATTTTAAAATTAAACTCTTTTGTTGCAAAACAAAAAATAAAGAATTCGAATATAGCCATTTAGTCCTTTTAGCCTGGAAACTCTTTTGTGGAAAATTTATCTTTTTGGTTTGAAAATTTATCTCTTTTACTGTTAAAGTTACCTTTTTTAATTAAAAATGTAACGTTTGCAATAAAAATTATATTTTTTTGTCAAGAATTCGACTATTTCGTTGAAAATTGACTTCTGTGTAGAAATTTTATATGTTCCGCTTAAAAATCAAACTATTTTGTATCAAATTCGTGTAGATCACTTAAAATTTCAACCGTTCTTCTGAAAAAGTTTTTTTTGTAAAGCAGAAAGTTCTATTATTTTGGTCGAAAATGTAACTATTTGGATATAATTTCAACTGTTTTATAGAGAATTTGTCTATCTGGTTTGAAAATTATCAATTTAATTGATTTGTTTTTCTTTATTGGTGCTAATTATATATTTTGTACCTCTTTTAAGATTATTTATATTTAATAGACACTATATTTAGAAATATAATTCATTCAGCTATACATTTCATGCCTGTTCGATAATAGCATCAACATTATTTAGTATGGTGAAAACATTTTAAAGTTATTTTTGTATTATCAAATAGTTTATATATAAGATGGTTTTACAAAAAGTTGATAAATATAGATTTCCGTTTGAACGATGCAATTTCTAAGTACGAGTAGATAAATACTGATTTCGCTGTGAAAATGATAAATGTACCTGTTGCTTTAAGCTGAAGATAGATTTAACAAGATAACTCAATATCTCGGCGACTTGGATGTCCCTATCGAACCTTAATTTCCGGAAGCTGAAGACACGACCTATGAAAGATTTTCGATCATACTTAAAAGCTTATCATAAACGGGTACTGATAATTCCTAACGAGACTTTTCATTTAATTTAACAGGTCAGAAATAGATTTTCTTTAATAACTAAAACCTACTTTTAAACTGGTGGTGGTTTTACAATAAGTGATTCTTTTTTAAATTTCGAACTTTACCATCTTGAAGCTTTTATTGCTTTTATTATTTATTTATTTTTTAATATCCGGAAACATATTTTCTTTTATTTTCAAAAAATAAATTAACATTTTTATTGGTACTTTTAAAAGATATAGAATTTTCAATTTCGAATATATAAAATTAACTAAATTTCTATTTTGAATCTTTGAAATTGAATAGCAGTAAACTAAAAATGCTGCATGTCGCACTATTACAAGGAAAGTATTCAAAATTTCAATTTTTTCCATAATGCAGATTGAATATTGAAGAATCTTCAGTTGCAAAAATTCAGAATTTCAGAATTTAAAATTTAAAATTACTCAAAGTCAAGAATATTTAGTTAAGAATCTTTTAAATTAAATTATTTAAAAATACAGTTCAAAATTACATATGAATGAAAATAAATCTTTAAAATTGAAAAATTTTCAATTCTGCATTTGATGAAATCAAGAGCTTCAAATTATTATAATTCAAGATTGTAGAACTTTGAATTTATAATATTTCAAATTAAGGAATTTTGAGTTTCTAAAATTAAAATTTATAAAAGCTAAAGTTTCAAAAATAAAAATTCTGTTATTTTGATGCTGTGAATTAGAAATATCTTAAATTCGGAAGTTTTAGGTTTAAAATCTTGATTTTCGATTCACAAAATCATCCAAATTTAATAATTTTGTATGCATCTTGAAAATTAAATATTTCGCCATTTTAATTCCTTTAAATTGACGAATTTAAAGTTCCAAATCGTTAAAATTGTATATCTTTTAAATTAAAAAGTTTTTAATTTTGTTAATTTTTAACCAAGAATTTAGTAATTTTAATGATGAACATTCAAAATTTCTTTAATTTTGAGCATATGCAATTGTCAATCTTCCATATTTAACTATACCAAAAAAAAATTTGGGTTGTACATTTTTAAAATTAAAGAGTTTTTAATTTAGTAAATTTTCAATTAAAGATTATGTAAGTCTTAAGTTTTGCAATTGAAAATTTAATAGTTATGATGATTTTCATTGCAATTTTAATTTTTTAAATTAAAGAGTTAATAATTTTTTTAATTCACAATTGATAATTATGCTTATTTAATATTTGAAAATGAAAAAGCCTGCAATTTGATGCTTTACTTTCAAAGCATCTTTGATTTTGGAGATTTATTTATTTTTTAGACTTTTGATCTTTTAAATAATTTAAACTTAAGAATTATTAATCATACACTTTTAAATTTGAAAAAGTTTTTATTGTAGTCTTACAGAATTGTAGAATTCAAAACTGTATATCTTTAAAGCTAAAGAGTTTTTATGTTTACCATTAAAATTCATGAATTATGAAAGTATTAAGTTTTACAATGGAAATCCTGTTACTTTAATGCTTTGCATTCGAGATTACTTCAATTCCTCTAATTCGGAATTAATCCTAAATCATCAAAATTCCAAAAGTTTAATTTATTTTTTAATAGAAGTTTTTGCGATTGTGAATCTCACAAATAAATGAAAATTTAAAATTACTTTAATTTCAAATTATCAAAATTTATACATTTTTATTTAAACATCTTAGAAATCGAAGGGCTTACCGTTGTAAATTTTCAAAATTAAACTCAACTTGTCAACTGAGTGACAATTACCACCTTAGACGAAATTATTGTAAACCTGCTCAAAAAACGTGTAACACACAAAATCATTTTTAAGTGCAAACATTTTCAAAATGGATGTTGATTGTAATTTTATTCTTGTTCGCTACTTCTGAGTCCTGCTACGATGCAATTCTATATTTAAATCAAAGTTTCATATTGCATAAAACTGATTCATATGAAAAATTGAATCAAAATTGTATAAGAGTCGATGCAGATATTTTAATACTTATTTTAAGCTCTTTAATAATTATAAACTGAAAACAAGTCACATCTAATAATCCTAGTTCAATAATAAAGCCTTATTTATTCCATATGAGCCAATTTTATGAGGGAATTTAACTTGAAAAATGAAGCGATAAAAGGTTGCATAATCTTTTTCATTACTACTTGAATGGGATTTTTTCTTTACAAATGTAAAGCATTATTATTTCTTAGAAAGTCCCTCCTGTGGAACTGCTCAAGTATACTGTAAAGGTATACATACTTTTGAAATTTATGTACCGCGTTATTGTGCTCGTAAAAAGCGCCTTGGGCTCCCTCCCCCATCCCCATACCACCCCCGTGCCCTCTGAAGCAACGTCGCGGAAGCAGCTTGCGGAATTGTTGCATAAGCAATATCACGCTGGTATACATACGCATGGGCAAGGCGCATATGGTTTTATGAACACATGCGTTTGTGAACGAATCTATTGCAACTTCGCAGAAAATCCCACGAGTCGTTTGTCGCACAGATGAACAATTATTATCGTTTTTTTTTTATTCGAAAACAATGCTGCAATTCCTTTACTGTTACAGTAATAAATTATATAGAATTTAGTTTTTTATTGTTTAGCTAGGGGCAATCCATAAATTATGTAAATTATTTTTTTAGGGGTGGAGTGGTCAGGAAAATATAACGATTTGTTATGAGGAAGGAGGTCAGGGCGAAGCAATACAAATTCTTCATATATTCAAGAAATCAACACTTAATAGTCTTGCCTCTATTCCCCTCTCTTCAACTTTTTCACGTAATTTTGTTTTCTCCTATTTTAAAAATACTTACCTTTCTTCCGTCCATCCCTCCATCGGCCCTACGTAGATATTTTTTTTAAAGTGAAGGAAGTGAGTGGCCATTAGGGGATCTAAAGTAGGGGAAGAGATGGGAAGAGAAAGGATAGTGGTGACTAAAAAAATAAGAAGAGGGAGTGGTGGATTAGGAAGAAGTTAGGGAAGTAAGGGTAAGTGAAGGCTGAAGTGGGGGAAGAAGGAGTATATGGAAAATGGAAAGCAGGCTAATGTAGAACGTAAAGGGGTGGAAATCTATGGTAGTATGAGGTTTAAGAGACATAATTAACGCCTTAACAGTCTGGGAAACCATTATAATGTCGGTCTGGTATCATTTTCTCGTAAATTTTGTAATTTTTGTGGAGTGTATGAGGGTAGGAGAGGGGGTGATACGGTAGTATTTGATATGACAGGATAGGAGTGGATAGGAGAGGAGTGGAAAGAGTGCGTCAACTTTTTTGTTGATTTTCTTATTTTCTTAACGAAAATTCAACTATTATGTTAAAAAAATCATACTTTTTGTCCAAAAATATAATGTCTTTGTTGAGCATTCATGTTTTTATATAGAAAGTTCGTCCTGTTCGAATAAAGGTTCTTATTTTTCCATCGTTATCTTTAGAGGTTCAAAATTGAACTATTCAGTTAAATTGAACTATTTCGTTGAAAGTTATTTCTTTTTTAAAGAGAAGTTTATTATTATACTTCTAGTTCAAAATTGAAATATTACTCTTTTAAATTTTATTTTGTGGTTAAAAATTCATTTTTTTGGTTTAAAAGTCGTCTTCTTTTATAAAAAAAATCGTTCTGTGGTGAATATGAACTTTTCTTTTATGAAGTTTAAAATAATAATGTAACGTGATTTTTAATATTTCTGGTTTCAAAATTCTACCATTTGTTTGAAAAATGAACTATTTTATTGAAAACTAATCTCTTTTGGTAGAAAAATCCAACTTTTCCTTCGAATTTTGTCTTTTCGGATAGAAAATTCTTCTTTTGAATTGAAAAATCATCTTTCCCAGATGAAAACTCATCTATGTTGATTGAAAATTAACTTTTTAGATTTAAATTCTTTTAAATTGTCTTTTGAGCTTAAAACTGGAATAAATGGTTCAAAATTGAAATGTTTTTGTTTCAACTTTATTTCTTTTCGTTTAAATATTAGAACATTTTATGAAAAGTCCAAAGATTTTATTGAAAATTCATATTTTTGGGTTTAAAAGTCAACTGTTTACTAAAAGACTCCACATTTAATTGTATTATCCAAGTATTCTACTGAAAACTCATTTCCTTGGTTGAAAAGAAACCATTTCTGTGAAAAATTCAACTGTTTTCTGAAAAATTGGTCTTCTTGGTTTTAATCGATTTTTTGTTTGGAAATTCGACTGTTTTTGGTTAAAGTTTGATCTTTTTTTTGAATTGAACCATTTAGGTGAAAAATGGCAAGATTTTAATAAATGAAAAATTTTTGTTAAAAATTTAACTATTTCATTAAACTTCATCTTTTCAGACGAAAAGGTCAACAGTTTTGTACCGAATTGATCTGCTTAGCTGTAAAAACCTTTTTTTTATATTAAGTCATTATTCTTGGCTGAAATGTAACATTTTGGTTTAAAAAATGTTTAAAAATTCAACTTTATTGTCGAAAAGTTAAATTCTCTGGTTAAAATTCTGATTTAAATTACACAGTTGCCTAAAACATTTGTCTAAAACATTTAACTTTTTAGCTTAAAAAGTCAACCTTTTGGTTGAAAATTAATATTTTTTATTGTTAAAAATTCTACTGTGTTGTTTAAAATACAATACATTTTGACCACTGCCACACACTGGTTTTTCAAATTACTTATTCAACATTTTTCAAGTTTATCGAGATTTTCACGATTGACTAACAATCCCTAACATTTAGCAATCTGTTTTTTTAAGATTTCGCAAAGATTAAACAGAAATTAAAAAATAGAAACCTTTTAGTAAAGGGTTGCAGTCATCTAAATTGTTCTTCAAAAAATAAATTTAAGTGATTTGTTAAAATTTTTTTAAAAATCGCACGTCCTCATTTTCAAGAGATAAAAAATGCTAAGAAGAAAGATTTAAAATCAATTTGATCAAATCCTTATGGAAGTAAAATAGGTATTTTCAGAATAAACCAAAATCTTAATCGACTTTCACCAATGCGTTCCCATTTCCTCAGTCCATTACTGCAGCTACTAACCGATGTTTTTTTTTTTTGACTCTGTGGAAAACTCTTGAACCCTTTGGACAATATCCGTATTTCTGACTTGTTTCTCAAATAATTCTTGTACGTCCGTTCTTATTTTCTCAGTCCCTTGCTACAATGAGGAACGGTTTTTTCTTTCTTTTTGACTGTGGAGAAGATTATTGAACTCTAGGAATCAGATTCGTATAGTTTAAATTCTGAAAAGAATTTTAAAACTAATTCGATCAAATCCTCAAGACACAGTGAAATACGTACTTTTGGGATAACCAAAAGTGGTTACTGACTTGTTTCTCAACCGTCTTTCATACGTACGTTCCCATTTGCTTCTTTCTATAAAGAAGCTGAAATGTAGTTATTTGCTCGTAGCCACGTACCGAGGAATATTCGAGCTGCGAGATATTAACGAGTTTGAAATAAAAGTTTAAAAGAACTCCACGTGAGAAACACGCTACGAGAAAGAACGCGTGTTCTGAAAGTTTTTCAAGAATCGGTGCACTGCACATCGTCGAACCGTAATCCAAAACTATTTTTTGTCAGATCATGTTCACAAAAATATTACCCTTCGTGTCGTCTTTTATGTTCGTTTGTAAGCTTTTTACTTTGCAACAAAACTTTTTGATACATTTTACTTATGTTACGAGTGCAGGCACTCCATTTTCTATACCAGAAATCACACGCAAAAAAAAAACTAAGATGACACACTTTGGAGGAAAATATTGTCGTTCAGTACACGAAGGTGCTAACTTACAAAACACAAAAAGTGCGTAAGTTATTTTAATCTCAGTTATTTTAAACTCAGTTATTTAACGAAAGACTTTTAGATTTTAACGAAGCTATTTTAGACGTAGAAAAAGAAGAATTTCTAGCACCATAGAGATATAAATCCGAGTATAGAAAAATTTATATTTTTCTGTTATCTTCTTGGATTAAAAGTTTAACTGCTTCACTGAAAATTCTTCTTTTTTTGGTTTAATAATTAAATGCATTTGATTTAAGATTAAAATATTTTTTGACGAAATATTACATTTTGTGTTGAGAATCGTAAACTAGGATAAAGTCGCTCGTGTACGGTAAAGTTGCTTATCGTCTAATTTATATTCTTAAAGTAAATGTCTAATTTCCTACATAAAAGAACACGATTGTAGATTGGTTTGATTAGTGGAGTTATCAAACTTTGTTTTGAAATTTATTTGGGGAAAATTTATTAGTAAGCAACTTTACCCCGGTTTACGGAATTTATCGTTTTTGTTGAGAATTTAAAAACTTAATTGACAGTTTAACGCATTTGTAAAAAATTAATTTTTTCGATGAATATTCATAATATTAGTTAAAGAATAATCTGTCTGAAAAAAAATTTGACTGTTTCGTAAAACATTTGCTTTCTTGATAAAAAAATTAATTTTTTTAACTGAAAATTGAACTGTCACTGTTGAAAATTTATCATTTTAGTTGAATATTCCTCTATTTTGTTCGAAATTTCCTCTCTATGCTTCTTTTTATTTTAAAATCTAGTTAAAAAAAGTTTAATTAGGTTGCATGAAATGAAATTTTTTGTCAAAAAAACATTATTTTGATTGACAATTGAACCATTTTAGTAAAAATTTATTTTCTTTTATGATTTAATGTTTTTAATTGTTCAAATCAATCTAGTTTTCTGGAGAATTTAGAAATTTAAAAAAATTAACTTTGTTCAAATTCAACTGCCCTAGATCTAAAATGTAAATATTTTTTGTTAAAACTCAAATCTATACGGGTAAAAGTCGATCATTATACTTTTAGTTGATAATGCATAATCTCTGGTTTAGAGATTGATTAATTATTTGAAAATTAAATTATATTTTAAATTCAAAACGTCTATTTAAAATTATTCTTTTTTGTCTAAAAGCTAAATATTTTTTATTGAAAGTCATATCTCTTGGGCCTAAAAGTCTATTATCATACTTTTAGTTGATGATTCATTTTTTTTGCTTAAAAAGTTGATTAACTGCTTAAAAATTTAATTATTTTGTTTAAAATTAATATTTTCAAATTAAAAATATAACGGTTTATCAACTATTACAAATTTTTTACTAACTATTATATTTTTCATTGATAATCAATGTTTTCCGGTTGAAAATTTAATTACTTCGTTGGAGGCGGAACTACTTTCATAAAAATTCATTTTTATTTTTGAAAATTCTTTACTTTTTTTAAATTGAACTATTTTGTTAAAAATTAATTTTTTTCAAATTAAAAATCAGTGTTTTGAGTGAAAACTTAAATATTCCACTTTTGGTTCAAAATTGATTTCTTGGTGTGAAATTCACCTTCTGTTAACCAATTTGTTAAGGATTATTATTTTGTAAAGATTTATCAACATAGAAAATGTATCTCTTTGGTAGAGAATTAATTCTTTTTAACTGAAAATTCAACTATTCCATCTTTTGTTGAATTTTTTCAGACGACAATTTAACTATTTGTTTTAAAATGGATATTTCAGACAGGAATTTAACTATCAGGTTGAAAATCTTTTCATTTACCTAATCCGATACCAAGACTAGGTAAATCTGAAGATACACTTTTAGAAAGAAAAAACTAGTTTCCAGATATATCGTGATTTAAAGCCCCAAATTGATCCAAAAAAAGTTTCAATAAAAAGTTTGACATCCCAGGATATATTGTGATATGTCAAGCTAAAATACAATGATCACTTTAAATGAAAATATTTTTGTCGTACACACAGAAGTTGTAACATAAAAACTATCAAAACCAAGTTATTTTAATTTTTTTTCTTTTAGCGTGTCTAACTGGAAACACGCAAGATGAAGTCTAGAGTTAAGATCTAATCCTAAAAAGAGGATCTTCTAACCGATAGGAGACGAGGTTGTAACCACAGGTCGATCGTGGTTTTAGCAGCTGCGGGCAATTCTCTCCTAGTTTAGCAGTAGTCTTAAGGGAGTTCGACTACGAAGCACGTTGGTAACGGAAGGCTAGAGGCGTTTCGCAATAATCTCAACAGTTAATTTTGTATCGGCGAAGTTGGACCATTTGCCATTGTTCAGGAATAATGGCCTGCTGATAGTACTAAGCGTCTCATATAATAATACGAAATATCTCTAAACGTGAGTTAAGTACTTACAAAACGTATGACCAAATGATTTCTGATCTTTCGTATTATATCAACTTTAGTATCCCTTTATGTGCAATAATTAGGAAAGTTTTAGCTACAGGCACATCGCTTCCTCTTGAAATTTTGACGACGGTACAAAAGAGTAAGTCTCCTTCAGCGCCATTTAAGCAAAAGTTTCTTGACTCTAAACATCTGGAACATACTCGTAACTTTCTCTGTAACTGGTGGAAAGTTAACAGCCTAGATGTAGGAAGCATCTAATCGTCTTCATCAAGCGACGATCCATTAATTACCCGCCTACACTCTGAGATTAGGTTATGCCAGCCCAGCTCTCTCTCTCTCAGGTCCTGTCTCGAGGAACTTTTAACACCCAGGGACTCTCTTCCCATAAGTGCATAACACTTTGGCGGTATTGCAACGCTCACCATATTGCGATTTACGACAGTAAGCTGCTCGCATCGATGGCACTAGATAGGCTAGCGCAGCGGAATCAGCTTTGTCGAAGTCTCCTGGGCAATCCGGAAGTAATTCTACTAGACTTTACTATCGTACATATTACAAATGGAAAGAATGCTTATGCACTTTTCTGGTTGCGCTAGATATTTAGGGCTAAAGGTCCCTCGAGACCTGGATGAGGTGATTTTAGACTAAGAGGTGATGTTCGAGACTGCAAAGAGCTTAAAAATGGGACTTTACACTTAGCGGTAATTTGCTTTCTTGAAATTACCAGGAAGGATGATTTTTGGGTGTTGGACAGAAGGATCTTTCTTTATTTGGCGATTTTTGAGCATGGGGCGAGCTGAACAAGATGATTTTACATTTTATACAACAACAACAAAAAAACATTTTTTTTTTAATTTTATAAAATCAGCACATGCTTCCTAAACTACCACCCAAGCCATATTATGTGTAAACATCTTCGATAATCGCCCCAGATTTTCGCACATCAAAACCTCCCTTGAAAGTATTTTCTGTATAAATTTTCTTTTATTATCTTAATGCATATTTTATTTTAAGTTTAAATTGCATATTTGAAGCAAGATTGTAAATTGGACCGTTCACGTTTCTCGGATATAAAGCTTTCACTCGGTGAATAATTCTCGCGTAAAATAAAGGCTGAAAGAGGCGCATTTGCTAGGCGGTTTAAATACAGTTTTCACAAGCACGGCTCAACCGCCCCGGGGCGTCGACAACTGCGTCTATTTGGAATAAACCGTCCAGGACGAAGAGTGTTGAGGGGTTGGAGAAGTCTCAAGGGTCGTGAAATTTCCGCTTGAAATTTCGCGGCTTTTCCACCGTCGCTCTATCCGCCTACTGGCCCATGCCAATTAATGATAAGCCGCCGCCTGTGAAAACGAGCGCTCATATTTCAAGCTGCGTTTGACGCATCTTCGGGCACGCTCGAGAGAATGACATGCTCGATTGCTGTGTTCCAACAGCCCGGAAACTTTCTTGCGAATCCCCGAAATATCTTTTCAAATTCACTAAATTTTATTTTTTCCACTTTTTTCATCTTTCTTTTCCAGCTTCATGTAAAATTTTAAGCACTCCATGAACATAGGATAAAATAAGATACAAGCACAGAAGGTAAAAATGTAGGAACTTCCTATTTAAAATGATCAACATCCCTTTCCCTATATCACTTCCTCTTTATTCTTCTTTACTTCTTTCCCTTCTTCCCATCTTTCTCTAAATTCCAAACCTTAACTTACTTACAAATTCGTCCCCTTTAATAGCCGTCCCATTTTTCCTACTTCAATTATCCTTTCCCACTTCCCCTTCCATAATTCTCTCTTTTTCCATTACTCCCTTAACTTTATTTACTATATTCTTCCATACGTACCACGCTTCTTATTTCGTCTCCTCATTTTTAATTTTTCCTCCCCTATCGCTCACTTTAAAATTACCTCGCCTTTTCTTTGATACTTTCCATTTTCTACATTCATACCAACACCTTTACTTTATACTACTCTTTTATTCCCTATTTTTCCTTAAATTGTTCTACCCTTACCTACTAGACCTATCTTACTTCCCCTTTCTTTAGGTACTTCCTCTTCCCTTCCCTAATTCCGCTCCTACACTCTTCCACTTTCCATCCCTTCACCGTCTCTCCCTTTTCCTCTCTTTTCTTATCTTCCGCCAAGAAAAAGCGGATGAATACCCGACGAAAACTCTGAGGAGCTATCTATAAATTACGTCAGAAATTTGTACCAATTTTTAATATTTTTAACGTATTTTCAGTCATAAACAAAAAAATACTACGCTTGATTGCTATGCTCCAGGAGCCCAGAAATTATTATGCGATTCCCAGAAAGAAACTCGGTAATCCACTGAATTTTATTTTCTACTGCTTTATTTAATCATCGCTTTCTTACTTTAAGAAAAACTTAAAGTACTCTGTAAATAACAGATAAAATTAAATATAAACACAAAAGAAAAACTTTGAAGAACATCCTTTTTTTGACTGAGGTACATACCCACCCTTCCATTTTTAAACCCTTCTTCTCCTACTCCCCCTCCCCTACTTTTTATCTTTTCACCTACTTCTTTTTTGAATTTCGTTTCTGTTTTATTTCCCACTTCTCCCTTCACTATTTCTCCCCTTACTTCCCCTATTATTCAGCTTTATTTCCCCATTTCCTACTCCCCTTACTCCCCTTTTCATTGCAAACTATCCTGCACTCCTCGACTTTCTCTGCGCTTTCATCATTTCCCCTCTATTCTCCCTTCCCCACTACTTATTGTACGCTACCCCCTGTTCACATCAATTCCCCTCCACATACATATTTACAATATCCTCCTCTACTTTTTTTACTTGCCCTACCTACTAATCGCTTTCATATCCTCCCCCTCTTTTCCTACTATCCCGTGCTATCTCTCAAATACTCTCTATTCCCTTCAGTATTTCCTTCCAATTTTACTCCCAATATCTCTTCTCCTCACGTACTTTCCCCTTTTACATTACTTTTCCTTCTACTAAAACTTACAATTTCCACCCTGCTGCAACTCATTTACTCCCCCCCCCCCCCCCTTCAGTTGCTTTCCTCTTCATTTTGTTTTCCCACTACTTATTATATCCGACCTTACTTTTTCTCCCATGCCCTGCTAGCCCTCAATTGCTTCCCCTTTCCTCCAGCATTTCCTCTTCATTCTTTACCTATTCTTTCTTCTCCTCACCTATTTCCCCCTTCGTACCCCACTTATTCTTACGCCGGAACTTACAATTTTCTTCCCTACTTCACCTCTCGCTACACATGTTTTTAATTTCCTCCTCTAACTCGCTTACTTCCCTGCTAACTCTCAATTAGTTCCCCTTCCCTCTAGTACTTCCTCTCAATTCTGCACCTTTTCCTTCTTCTTCTCATCTATCTCCGGCTTTGTATCCTACTTTCTCTTTTACCAGTATTTACAATTGCTTATTATATTCTAGATCCTCTGCCCGTTATTTTCTCTCCCGACACATATTTGAGATTTTTTTTTCTAGCTCTCCTACTTGCCCTACCTACTCATCGCTCCTATAGACTCTCCTAATTTTCCTTCTATCCCCTGCCAACCCTCAATTACTTCCCCTTTTCCTCAAGGACTTCTTCTCTATTCTTCTCCCATGCCCTCTTCTCTTGACCTACCTCCACCTTTGTACCCTACTTCCCTTGTCACTAGTGCTTGGAATTTAATCCTCTATTTCACCTCACTTCCTTTCCCACCCTTCAGTTACTTCCCATTAAGGAGGGAGATACCTTTAGAAAGGGTAAAATCAATCAATTTTAATGATTTTTTTTTAAGTTGATAAAATAACTAAGTCATTTATTGATTCTAACATCTTTTTCTTACATTGTTAAAGTGTAAAAAAACATGTAATTTTTTTACAAAATGGCGACCATGCGGAATATTTCTTCAAGCGTCTGCTCCGAGGCATCGAAAACTGCTGCAGCTGTCGAATTTTTTTCATTTATCTGATATAAAAAAGGTTTTTTCGTTGGATTACTTATGTGTTAAAGGGAAGGATAAACCTATAAAATAATAAAAAAGTTGGAAATTAAAATTTATATCGGATGTTTAATCGATGGTCCAAATTTTCGACCATTTTTTCAACAGTTTTGACCCCAAAAAAATTATTTAATAACCCGATATCTTTAAACTTTTAGGTATATCCTTCCGATAGTACCAAAGAGAGTAACGTAGTAATCAGCCTTCGTAGAACTTATGGGACAAAAAAATATAAAAGCCTATTGTGAAAGAAACATTGCTCCGACCCCTTAATGTTTAAAACTTCCCTTAATGTTCAAAATTTCAATACTCAAATTTTCCAAATATTTTACAATTTGTAATTAATTAAATTATAATAAAAAATAGATGAATCTGTATGGATAGCCCCTAAATAATGTTTGGTCTTTTTACGCTTTCTTCTTGTCCCGTTTTTCCATTTTTATGTGCAACCTAAAGCACTCCAGGAACACAGGGTGAAATTTAATACAAACACAAAAAGATGCAGCTACGTCCTCTTTTAAATTACGAGCTGAAGTAGCGTGATTTTTACGTTACTGATGAAAGTACTTGTCTCTTATTCAAATTAAAACCCATATTTTAGCAGAAAGTTAATTATATCTTGTCATTTTTATAAAGCGCAACATCTTCATTAAAGATCATAATAAAAAATTGCTGCTGTTGTGCAATTGATCAGTCGATTTCATTCATACCACATATTCAAACTTTTTTTCTTAAACATAAATCCTTCTAAATATAAATTAGAAGCAAAAGATTAATTCAATAAAAATAATTTCACTAAATTGTTTATCTGCGCCACTTGTGGATAATTTTTTTATATTTTTAAAAAGAATAATTAATCCTTAAGTTCGTTTTTAAAGCAAAATTAAATAACAGAAGCTTACGACTTTTTCCGTTTTCAGCCTCTTTGATCAAAGCAGCTAAATTAAATACACATTTGCGCATCACAAAAAGACCGCTTCATATGAATAAGCTGATGCAACGGTCACGAATCTCTCTAAGTAATTAGGTACTTTTTATACACTCCACGAGTAGCTACTTTACTCCTAACTTTTTTTGTGTGCTCCATATAATCCAAATTTATATTTAATATTTATTCTAGATTAGTTAATGAGAATAAGAACTTTACAGTTAAAACTTGGATCTTTCAGGAGAATTAGGAAACAAACAGGCAAGCTACGCGCGCATTTTTTTTTTGTCTCATGGAATTTTTAAATTAAAATATAAAATTATTAATAGCAAAAAAATTTTGTAATTAACAGAATTTGTTATTTTAAATAATAGAAATGCAATAAGGACAGTATGTTTTATAATTTATGCCCTAAGTTCAGAACTATTCTACATAATTTTTTTACTTAATTTGAAAGTTAGGTTGGTAATGACCTATATTTTCGAATCTACTTTTTTGACAAGTTTTGATATAATTAAACCCCAGAAGCTCAAAATATAATTTTTTTACATGTCAAAGCGTGGGCGTATGTAAATTTTGTTTGCTTATTATATTTCAAAAAAAAGGCTCTTACTGGTATCCAAGTATGATAGAATTTAAAACTAGATCCGCCATTGGGAATTATTTTTTAAGTCTAGAAATTTTAAAAAAATTACAATGTTTATAATTAAAACTCTACAAGGTTTTTAAAAAACTGGCCTATTTTGTATTATATAAGAACAAATTTTCTGATATTTAAAACACAACAATACCATATGTAGTGTATTTGTTCGCGTCTTCGAGACTCACCGATCGACTTACTATTCAATCTTTTATGACCCGTCAGCAACGATTTATGAAATTTAAAAAAAATTCAATTTTAATCTTGTTCATGATATAAAAAAAGTTTCGACCATCTCAGCTAAGGCAGCCTCGTCTTGAGACAAGTATCGAAAATTTAAAAATTGATTTCGAACTGAAATACAAATAGAAGTTCTCGTCTTTTCATTAAAAAGAAAAGGAAAGAAAAACACTTAATTATTCGTGTAATTGTAATTTGAAGTTTTATTTTTAGTTTATTATAAAAATACTTTGAACAGTACTTTTTAGTTCAATTTCTGATAATTATTTATCAGTCATTTATTAATAAATAAAAATAAATAATTAAATAACGATAATTTTAAACTACCAGTTTTTAGTTTTAAGCGCTAACCTGAACTAAAATTATTGAGAGATTATGAAGCTTGAAAATCATCTTTAAAATTCAATTCTGTTATTAGAAATACCAGTTTCCCACAAAAAATAATCAAAATTATTGAGATGCTAAATCTTTTTCTGACTATAATAATATTTATTTAAAGTACCAGTTTTTCGTGTAAAGCAATTACCTTACTTAAAACTTTAAAGAAATTATGAACCTTATTAATTTAATTTTGTTATTTAAAACCCTTATTTCATGTCAAAAGAATTATAAAAACCTAAAATTATTTAAAAACTGATAATCATCACACCATAACGATTATTATTGTTTTAAAACATCAGTTTTGCATGTCAAAGTCTAACTTAATCCAAGATTATTCAAAGCTTCAAATCATATTCAAAATCTATTTTATTTTTAAATACAAACATTAATTTCCGGTCCCATTTCCAAGAAAAAATACAAAAAATAAAAAAATTATTAGAATTATAAATTTTATTCAGACTACAATAATTTTTGTTTCTAAAATACTAGTTTTCCGGGTAAACCGCTAACCTTATCTTAAACTGTAGAAAATTATGTACCTTGCAAGTCCAATTTTAAAAAATCTATTTCATCTCAGAAACGTTAATATAACCTAAAACTATGCAAAAACTGAAAATCTTCATACCATAATGATTGCTGTTTTAAAATACCAGTTTTTCGTGTACTAACGCAATCCAAAATTCTTCAAAGTTTTGAATCATATTTGAAATATATTTTTCTGAATTATAAATACCAACTTCAAAGGAAAAATATAAAAGTTACCAGAAATATTGAGATTTTAAATCTTATGCAGACTATAATATTTGTTTTAAAATACTAATATTTCGTGTAAATCGAAAACCTAACCTAAAATTCTTGAAAAATTATTAACATTTTAAATCTAATTTTTTTCTTTAAAAACCCTATTTCCTGCTAGAAACGTTAATGTAAGCTGAAAGTATTCAAAAATTGAAAATCTGAAAATCATAATTATTATTGTATTAAAATATACATTTTTGGCATAAACCGCTAGTATAAAAAATTGTTTACATTTATGAAATGTCATTCAAATCTAATTTTTTTTATTAAAAGTGTCAATTTCTGAGGAAAAATACAAAAATAATCCAAAAGATTTTAAATATTTTTTAAACTGTAATAATTTTTTTTAACATACCAGTTTTTCATTTAAAATGCTAACGTGACCTAAAATTGTTTAAAAATTATGAATTTTTAAAGTGGAAAGTTGAGTTGAAAAAATGTTGCAAATTTACAACTTAAAAAAATAACTTTGCAAATAAAATTATGAACAAAATGATTTAATTTTTGACCAACTTCGTACATTTTTAATCAAATATTTAGATTTGAGACCAAATAGTTGCATTTTCAAACCAAAAAAATAAAATTTCAACAGAAATGATTCTTTTTAACTACATAGTTGAATCTTCAATTTAAAAATATCAATTTTCACCTGAAAATGTAATAATTAAATTAGCAGTTGAAAAAATGGATTTTCGACCCAAAAAAACGGAAGAAATACTTAGCTTCTTTTAATTTTTTTTCTTGTCCCTGTCAAGAAAAACTCATCACCACTTGATGGAAGTTTGGGAACTCCTAAATAAAACCTCGTACAGTGATCGAGGAGTGAAATGGCCACTGGGGATTTTGACAAAAGTTTCAAGAAATCCTCCCCTATCTTCTCATCAGT
The DNA here is from genome assembly GCF_010883055.1 of Belonocnema kinseyi. Lineage (NCBI taxonomy): Eukaryota > Metazoa > Arthropoda > Insecta > Hymenoptera > Cynipidae > Belonocnema > Belonocnema kinseyi. The sequence continues at coordinate 26,896,142 of NC_046662.1, read as the reverse complement.
TACACTTTATTTTTCTGCCTCAATCAGTCATTCTTCATCCAAAAAGACTTTTTCCCACCTTCTTTTGCTATGTCCTCGCAGAGGGAACTAACAGACAAAATGCATTTCTGTTTCAGGAAGTGCATACATCATCAGATGGAGTGCGCCACAGCTAATGGTCGTCGCGGTACAGTACATCCTAACTGGACCTTACCTTCCGCCTTATGTTCCCCATGCGGTGAATTAAAAAAAAAAATTGAAAAAAATTATTTAAAACGCTTTTCTCTTCTGGAGGACAATTTCGCTAAGTGAAAACTGAAAGTGGTAAATTCACGAAGAGAAAAGCCGCCTTCGCTGTGACTATATAGTTAAGGTGGGACATTTAGGGAATATTTGTGAGAGTGTATTTCTCGTTTTTGTATGCAAATGTTCATTGTTATTTTATTATTGACAGTATCATATCTTTCACTCTACGCCAATATTTAATGAACAGACCTGCGATGAACGCGAAGTGCTGATTATTTTAAAGATCCCCTTCGGCAGTTATTGATCTAATCCATTTTTATTAGCAAAATTGGATAAAATTCAATTACTTAAGAATGGGAATTTAACTTGGTTTATTGAAGCTGACTGTCGATAACTGTCAAGTTCAATTGCTTCAGGGGATACAAATAACTGTACCTGTTACTCTTTCTACTTTAAACGAAAAAGCTACTTAAAATCACATTTTTAATCTACAATTTGTTTTTTAATCTAAGATTTGATCTAATAAAAAGTTTCATATTCCAGACTTCACTGTGATATGTCAAACTAAAAGACAATGATCATTTCAATAAGAAAAATGGTGGTCGTGACACAAAAGTTGTAACATAAAAAATATCGAAACCAAGTTTGCTTTCCTTTCCTTTCAACGTGACTAACTAGAAGCACGCAAAATAAAGTGGAAAGTTTAGATCTAATAGTAGAAAGAAGATGTTTGAGCATTGAATCTGATACATCCAATTTTACAATTAGTTAATTCTTTAAACAGTGAATCATCCTAAATTTGAGTGTTATTGCAAATGGTTACTCTTTGCTGAATTCACAGTCAAAACAGAGGAATAATAGGGGACTTAACGTTTTTAAATTAAATAAAGTACCAATTATTAAATTTAGTACTGCACGTTCCACATAGTTGACGATTCAGTCACAATAAATTTAATTTGAGACTAAACAGTTTCATTTGCAACCAAATGGTCAAACTTCTTAGGAGAAAGGAAAAATAGAACATTTTTCGAAAAAATAGTTAAATATTTGACTTAGAAAAATGAATTTGAAAAAAGGGTTTATCTTTCAAACTAAAGAGTCAAGTCTTTTAGAAAACAGTTGACTTTTAAAGCAGAAAAGATAAACTTTCAACGAGAAAGATGATTTATCAATAAAAAATATATCATGAGTTCTCAAAAAAATGTATCTGAGCAGTTCCATTTTCAACCAAGCAATGGAATTTTCAAGCCAAAAAGGCAATTTTTAAAAATAAATTTGAATTTTTAACAATATGGTGGATTTTTTAATGAAATTACATTATAATTAAAAAAGACGATTTTTTAACTAACTAGTTGAATAGGAAGAATTTTAATTTTATTTTAAAAAGTTAATTATAAACAATCGAACAAAATATTGAAATTTTGAAACCAGAAGGATGAATTTTTGCCAAGTAACTTCAATTTTTACCTATGAAGTTTAATTTTAAAAAAGGACGACTTTTTAACAAGATACTGGAATTTTCAACAAAGGAATTAGTTTTTTAATAAAATAATGTAATTTTTAAACAAATAGTGGAATTTTCAACATAAAAAATCAATTTTCAAATGATGGTCGAATCCTCAACTAAAAGATATTAATTTTTAACGAAAATCTTGTTCCTTTTTTAACAAAAGAGATCAGCGTTATACTAAGAATAGAGTCGTTATATTTTTTTTTGAAAAATTAGTTTTTAATAAAAAAAGAATTATTTCAATAAATAGTTACATTTTTAACCGAAGACATGAGTCTGCAATCAAAAAAATAATGTTTACAAAACTAGTTCCAATTTCACAGAAATAATTATGTATGTATAATGCAAAAAAAAGTTTTTTAACAAAATAGGTGAATTTTTAACAAAATGATAATTCTTTAACTGGAATAGAAAAATGATGAATTGATAAAATGAATTTTCCGGAAAATAATTAACCATCAGTCAAAAAGAATTACCTTCTAAGTCCAAATATTTGAATTTTGCTATTAAGTTTTATTATTTTAGTTCGCATCGAAGCGAAAAAAAACGAGAAAAGGAAGAAGTCTCTTTAAAACAGGACAAAAAGAAATATTCTTTACAAAAGAGGAATAGAGAAAAATAGGAGAATAGGAGACCGAGTGTGAAGTCTGCTAATAGTTGCACATTGTGAAAATATGAAAATTATTTCTGAACTAATACTGGCACAAATCAAACTTAGATTTTTTTACGGTGTCGGTAATCTTTTCTAATGGAAGACAGCTTTTTCGTTTAAAGAAAAGGGTATAAAGGTGTTGAGGATGGAAGGTCCCGTTCAAAACTCCCGGATGAAGACTTGGTGAGAAGAAGAGTAGGGATAGGGGCTCAGTTGTCCGCTTGAGTTTGATTTATGTCTGATAATCGGTGAAAAATGGGGCTTGATCCGGACTTCACTTTCCTACACTTCCGCCAAATCTAAAGGCGCGACTGTGACAGATCGCGACCCTTTACTGAAGCCTCCTCTAAGTGGGTAGTACATGCAAAAGCGGAAGTTCTTATATATCCGATTTTACGACCACGAATATGAAACGGCAGTCTATTTTAGTTTTCCAATAGGTTCATTTAAAGCTACATTTTAATCCTATTTGATAACCTTAATGGAATATGCCATGACCGGGAATATTTTTGTATTTTGAAACTCATAGAATATGTAAATCTTCCGAGAAATAAAATTATGAGATTTATTGTACAGTTTTTTAATAATTAATATTTTATACTTTTTTGGCTTAATTTGCATTTGTTTAGCGGAGTTCAACATTTAAATAACCCCATCTTATATTCTCCTTATCGCGCTTCTAAAACCATGACCCTTCTAAATAACGCGCTCGTCTATCCTCGCCTTTTAACCTCCTTCTCTATCTCGCATATACCAATTATGATTCATTTATCTTTATTCAATCCCCCTTCACCTCTTTGTTTTATTTAACATAACACACTCAATTTCTTACTACTAAAACCCTCTCGTTTACATTCGAGCCTCTCGCTTACACCAAATCTTCCTAATTGTGCCTCACTCTCTCTACTACTCATACACTAATTATAACTCAAACCACATCGTTCATAACCCCTCCTAAATTTATTCACTTTAATACTTCACTCTCTTTATCACTCTCTAATCTTATCCAACTCAGAACCCAACCCTCTTGCTTATATACCATCTCCTCTAGTCTTTTACTTGCACCGCCCTATGTTTCTTATATCTCTCATCATCTCTTATTTTCATATACCGACTATTACTCACGCTTACTTAAGCAATCTTTCCTCCCTTATCATTCTTATTTAGCGTAGCACCCTCACTCTCTTGCCATGCCATCTCCTCTTCTCTCTAGGCACTGACTCATGCCTTCCTTAAACCCCTTTACCTTCCCCTTATTGTACTTAACCTATATTCTTCTAACATATATACTATTTGCTCTCCTCGCTAGTATTTTTGTAACAACAATTCATCTTCCCTTATATCTCAAAGTCTCTTTCCATCCCATCTACCCATTACATTTCGTCAATCTACACTAGCACATTAAATTCTCTTAAATTTCTCTCCTCTCTAGCTCCTCAATATTTCCTTACCGCCGCGATATTTCTCTTCCCCCTACCTCAGTAGTATTTAACACCCCCCTAGCTCCTCAATATTCCTCTCTCGTCTACCTACGCAATATTTCTCTACTTATATCCTCTCTCCTTTCATAAACATTAATTTTGCTTGAAGATTGTAAGCCGCAACTAACTGTTGCTATATATTATTATTGAGGAAGAGATTAGATTAAAGGAGCCAAATTGAAATGAAGCGTGAGAGAGGGTCTCTCACGCCCTCCATTAAATCGCCCTTCCTCCACGAAATCACACCGCCTTGTCTTCCGTATTTGCACACGTTCTCTTCTAATATTATGACCATTATCACCCAAGTTACTCACTAGTTCCTGACCTATGTATCCTTTGCACTCTCTCTTTCTCTCCTCTACCTTTGCAATCTTTCTCTCCTCACTCCCCCCCCCCCCCCCCCCCCCCCCTCTCTCTCTTACCTTAATCTTACTTTCTACTACTGATTTTACTCTCTCCCCCTCCCCCTCTCTCTCCACTCATCTAAACTGAGAACCCCAAAAATCATGGTTTTCGCTGTGTACAAAAACCCCCACCTAATCGATGCTAAAGATTATTAATTAAGAAGAGAAAATATTAAAGAAAGTAGAATTAAGTGAGAGGAGAGTCAAGAGATTTATTAAATAAAAAGGGTAGATTATTAGTATTGAGAACAAGTAAGATACGGGAAGGTTTTATTAAATAATTAAGGAAAAATGAATTGAAAGGGTTGTGAGGGTAGTCAGAGAGAAGCTAAAAGGTATGGGGTCTGAAAATTTTGATATTCTGGTTTTTATTGTGATATGTTAAACTGAATGATCAGTTCAAAGAAAAATACGTGGTCGTGCATACAAAAATTGTAACATAAAAAAATATGAAATATGAATAGGAAATAAATAAGAAATAGATAGGAAAATATATTACTAAAAACAGGGAATAAATTGATTGTAACATATTCAAAATATTTATCCAGCAATCTTATTCAACTCTTACGTTATTCATGAACCCCTTCCTCCTCTCTGTCTCTCTCATTATTCCTTCCATCTGCAAAATCTTTGTCTTATTATATCTCCTCTTTCCATCCTGCTTCTTCCTCTAACTTCTTCTTTAACGGAAAGGTTATGGAGGCAGAGGGAGAGTAGCTAAAAGAAAGAAGATGTGAGAGTTTATAAAATGTAAGGTCCATGATCTAGTATATAAAAAGGAAATAAACTGTTTTTGTCAAAATCGGGATGTATTCATATTGACACATTACTGGATGTATTTTAAGAATTGAAGTATATTATAATTAATGAAAAGAATCTTTAGGGAATCAATGAAAAGTTAAAGGGAGATTATATTATATCTTTAAACCCAATCGCGACATTGCTGATGCAATACACATATGGCAATGGACCCTATTGAAAAATCCCTAATAATATATTATTCAGACCCGAGATATATTTGCGGAACTTATATCTCCTATCCATTCCGTAATTACGTTAACTCCTCATCTAATCTTACTCCTCCTTGACGATCTTATTTGACCTGGCATTTTTTAACTCAGACAACACCATCTTCTTTGATATTCCTCTCCTTCCAAGATATTTATTAACAATCACGCTCCGCCCTTCTCCTTTAGTACTTCACCATAATACCCCTCACTCTCTCTCACTCTCTCTCTCTCTCTCTCTCTCTCTCTCTCTCTCTCTCTCGCCCCTCTACCTCCAGAATATTTCTTTTCTTATGCCATTTCTTCTCTCACAAAAATTGAAAACCAAAAAGACTAGTTTTATATGAGAATATCGATCTTCTACTAGACGTTGCTGTAGGTGGTTTATAAGGAAGCGATAAGATTAAAGAGCCTAGATAAAGGTGAATTAAGGGGATAGAAGAATATGAGATAATAAAGGCTGATAAAAAGTAGTGAGAATGAGCAAAAGAGGAGGAGATTTCATTGGAGATTCAGGGAAACATGGTAGCGAAAGGGTGTTGAATGGAAAGGGAGAGCGACTAAGTGGAAGGGAATCGGAGAGTAAATGAAGTGTAAGATAAATGCTCTAAAATATGAAAAGGGAAGAAGCACATGAAATATTTACCCAGACGCGTTATTGAATGAATTTTACGAATTGAAATGTATCAAAATGAATGGAAAGAAGCTTCAGCGAATCAATGAAAAGTTGACGTGAAATACAAACCCGATCGCGACATGGTTGATGCAAGCGCAAACATATGACAATGGGCCCTATAGCGATTTCCCTAATAATATATCGTTCGGACCCGAGATATCGTTCCGTAATCTATGTAACGGTGGTCGGATGGGGGATTATGTTAAGCGATGCGTGAGGGACCGCAGTCCAGGTTAACCCAGGCGTAACGGAGATACTGCTCGGTGACGTTGCTATATCGCGCACCATCCATTTAATGGCCGAAGCGTATCGGCACGAGCTGTTGTGACACGCATTACGATTAATAAGCATAAAATGCAAACGCATTCTGTGTCGCGATTCGCAATGGATTTGCAGATGTCGCATTCCCACGCATGCTAGTTCTGTCGCCATTCAGAGATTTCACATTTTTGGGCTAAAGATCAGATTAGAGTGGAATTAATTAAATTCATTAGCATGATTAATTTTTTTATTATTTGAAAGTTAGCACACAAGGTCCTAACTCATAAATTTTAGAAAATAAGAAAATAATTTCGATTAATCAACAAAAAAATCTATTACCTATCCTGACGAAATATTTTTTTATAATCCCTTAAAGTGTCAAGCTGAACAGCTGATGAAGACTGACCATTTTTTAGCGGAAATTCTCACTATTTTTTTATAGTGCAAATTTTATGTTTTATCACCAAACAAAGTTTTTTTTAGCACTGCCCAAAGTTTTTTATCCCTGTGCAAAGTTTTTTTTATCACCCTTCGCAGTTTTTTAAATCGCCATCTAATGTTTTTTATTACCTCCAAACGTGCGCCCTCAGTGAAGAAAGATTCCCCTCCATTTTCTCGAAACCTATTAATATTATTTAACCAAACTTTTTATATTGATTCAAAAACTTATTAGCTAGAAATTAAATGCTCAATTTTTTTAATTTAATAGTTGGGTTTTTTATTCACGTTTAAATTTGAACGAATGTGCTCACCAAGAAAAAAATCTTTCTTCTTCAATTAGCTCAATTCCTTCATTTCTCAAAAAGCCCAATGACATTTTACAAAAAGACTATACTGGTATAGTTTAACACTAATTTATCTTGAAAGCAGTTTCTTATATTTTTAAATTTAGAATTCAATTTTCTTTAGGGCGGTTTTTTGTCTAAGCTTCCAAAAATTTAGATAAAGCCCTTATGGCATGCAATAATTATATGATTTCTAAAAAATTATCGAATTTGAAACTATCCAAGCGAACAAGTTTGTGAAAAATGATTTAAAGAATATAATCAACTCTTGATCATTAAAATGTAACTTTTGCAACTTTTATCGAAAATAAAAAAAAACACAAACGTCTATATAACATTTGTTAACAAAAACAATTTCAAGCTAAACAGTTTTGTTCTAAAGATTTATTTAAACTATTATTATTATTCAGTTTATAAACTATCAAAATTCCTATTTATACTATGTAATTTTCCAAACCAAAGAATGAATTTTCTTTTGTTTTTCTGTATTAAAAATTATTTCATAGATGAAATTTTATCTCTATTTAATAATCCTTTTTTGTAAAAAATTGTATTAATCGGCTAAATATTTAATTATTTTGTTGTTATTTGTTAATCTGAAAATTCGACTGTCTTGATTCAAAATTTATATGTTTGGTTGAAAATTGACTTTTGTGTTTCAAATTAATATTTTTGGCTTAAAAATTTCTTTTTTTTTGTGTAGAAAATTCATCTTTTTGGCTTCAAAATTTAAAAATTTGGTTGGAACATTTTTATCTCGTGAATTAAATATCTATCTTTATTGAAAATTCTTTCTTGGAAGGTAATTCCACTATTTGCTTAAAAGTTTAATTTCTTTCTTAAAATTTATTTTTCTAATTTCAGTTAACTTTTCTTAAATGTTTTTATTATAAAAATCATTAAATTTTAATATCTCTTCATTTATTAACTAAAAATTAAATGCTTTTAGATAAAGATTCAACTCTTTGGTTAAAAATTTCTTTTGTTTGGTTAAACATTAATTTTTTAAACTGAAAATTCAATAACTTAGGGGGAAATTGATGTATTTTGTTAAAAAATTGTTTTTTTTTTGTTTGAAAATTCAACTGTTTTAATAAATAATCTAACTGCTTGGTGGAAAATTATCTTCAGTGTTAAAAATGAATATTTTCGGTTTGATAATTTAATTTTTGTGTTCAAAAAAGTCCTTTTTGTTTCAAAATTTAACAATTTAGTTGACATTTTTTTTATATATTGCCTGAAATATCTATTTATGTTGAAAATTCTTTATTTTTTAATCAGTTAATCTAGCGCTTTGGTTAAAAATTCAACAGTTTTGCAAAACATTTATCTCTCTGGGTTGAAAATTTAACTGTTTTTATAGAAAGATCAAGTGGCTATATAGAAATTAAATTGCTTATTAAAAAATCATATTCCTGGAACAAAAATTCCTTCTTGGTTGTCACTTGAACTACTGAGTTGAAATAATAACTACTTTATTAAAAACTCATTTTTCAAGTTGAACATTGAACTATTTTGTTGCTAATGTTTAAAAAAAATTTTTTCAAATAATTTTTTCATTGAAATATTTATCTCTTTAGCTAAAAACTTTTTTTCTAATTATATTTTCTTAGTTAAAGATTAATTTTATTGTACTTAAATTCAACTTTTCAGTTTGGCATTCATACATTTTTCTGAAAATTTGTCTTTTTTCTATGGAAATCGGATTAGATGGTTTGATATTTAATTATATTGTTAAGAAACAAACTTTTATAATAAAGTCGACCTCGTTGGTTGAAAATTCAATTTTTGTGGGAAACTGGTCCGTTTGAGTTGAAAATTCAACTAGATTGAACTAAGATTTCAATGTTTAGTTGGAAATGAATTTTGATGCTACAAGTTTAAATTTTGGATTTGAAAATTTTAATTTTCTGTAAAAAATTTGTCTGTTCGGCTTGCAAAAATGTCTTGAAAAAAGTATTTTTTTCTGTCTTTAGTAAAATGTATTTCTTAGTTAAAAATTTATTGTTCGGTTGAGAATTTAACTATTTTGTTTAAATTTTTCTGTTATTGTAAATTAATATTTATTTCATGTTTTTATTAAATATGCATGTTTTTAGTAGCGGATGTATATATTTCAATATGAATGTAACTATTTGGTGAAAAATTCTATTTTCTTGAATGAAAATTCAACTATTTTGTTAACAACATTTTTTTCAATTAATTTTTTCATTGAAAATTCACATATTTGTTGCAAGTTCATCTTTCTGGTAGAAAATATATACATTTTTTTGACGATTCATCCTTTTAATTCAAAATTCAAGAATTTGCTGAAAAATTCACCTTTTAAAAATTAAAGTGCAATATTTTTACTTAAGATCTTAGGAATTTAAAGCATTTAAAATTTAATTGAATATATTCACTCAGTAATTTTATTTAAAAGAATTTATTCCTTTATTTAATTTTAATTTTGATCGTAACTCAAAATATATATTTAGAGGTACAACAAGACGAATTTTATAAATAAAATGTTGATGTTAATAAAACAATTATTAATTAATTAATTTTAATCGATGATAAAATTCCTCTTCTTTACTCCTCTGGTAATCGAACCCAGGTCTACCGATTGCCGGTCGGGTGCCCTGACCACTAAGCTACTGCAGAGATAGAAAGAAATTTTTTCACAGACATGGCAAACAACAAGGTTTTCTGTAATATCAGTCATAAGATTGAAGAAATCTGTATTATTTTTGGTGATGATAATGACTGCTCAGCTGAAAATGCTAATGAAATTACTTAAAAATATAAATCTACACTATCGATCTAAAATACCCCTCAAATTCAGGATTTTACGTTTTTTTGAAATACTAAAATTGAATTTTATCTGTGAAAAAGATTTCTTAAGTCTTATGAATGATATTACCGAAAACCTTGGTCTTTAGCATGCCTGTATAAGAAGATTCTTCTTTAGATCTCTCCAGTAGCTTAGTGGTAAGAGCACGTGACCGACAATCGATATATCTGGACGAGATTCCCAGCGGAGCAAAACCGAAGGATCTTTTTCACAGATAAAACTAAATTTTTCAAATCCGTCAGTAACCATCCCCTATGATAATACAGATTTCTTATAATTAACTAATTTCCGGCTGACTAGAATTAAAAAATAAACTTAATTAAAAATGTATCCTTTATCCAAAATTTAAATTAAATTGCTTTAGAATTTGAAATTCTTCGGTTCAGAAAAAATCCTCATGTCGATTCTCACAATTACCACTTTTTACGATCAACACTTTCCGGATCTTTATGCCGCTTTTTCCTCGATCCATAGTTGCCACCGAGGGATTTGGATTTTATTTCGGCCAACGATAAATCTTTATTCCTTCCATTTTCTTTCCCTTGGTCTCTCTGGTCTCTTCTGCTTATTGTCAGTGTTACACCAACACTTTCAAAGCGAATTCCAGTTTTGAAACGACGAAAGTTCATAGTATTTACGACCTATCACACTCCGGCGCGGCAAGGCGAATCGAAGGAGGCTTTCGGGGCAAAGAAGTTTTACGACGGGATGTGCCGTGGCACCCTATGATAAACTAACGACCAGAAGTTCCTTCCACAACCACACGAGGGGTTTGAAAATCTGATATAAGTCGATATTACACTCAGCTCCCGATATAAGACCGGTTTGAGCTGTGGCTTGCCTTGGCCTTGGTCCTAAATTGGGGGAATCTAAATATATAGAGACAGGGCTCCATGAATCATTTCGGTTAAGTTTAGACGCATGACGCAACCTCATGCAACTAACCACCTCTGAATATATTTTTTTTTAACACAAGAAATAGATTTTTGTGTGAATTCGAACAAATTTCCGGGCGATAAGCCCTGCGGCTTGTTTAATTTTAAAACTAAGAAGGCCGGATATGCTAAAGCGGGGTATCTTATATCGGGTGTGGATTGTATCGTACATAAAAGAATGAAAGAAATTTATCCTAATGGGTCGTCCTCAAATTACGTAAGACGATCGGTTGGGGTGGGGGAGCATATTTAATCTGTTGAATTAAAGTTATAACATTCTCAAAAACAGAAATGAATTTTTTACTAAATAGCTGATTTTTTATTAAAATAAGGAATTTTCAATCCAGAATATTAATTTTCAACAAGAAAGACAAATTCTCAACAGAATAGAAAATTTTTCAATAAATAGTTGAAATTTTTAATAAAAACGTAAATTTGCGGCAAGAAATTAAATAGTCACATTTTCCGTTACATAAATTAATACTTAAGAATAAAAAACAAATTTTCAAAAAATGAGTCTAATTTTCCATACATAAAAATAAAGATTCAACTAAGAAAATCATTTCTTTACACAATGCTGTAATTCTCTACCAAAAAAGGCAAACTTTTATGAAAATACACGAATTTTTAACAATATAGTTGAGTTTTCACCTCAGAAAGATCAATTTTCAGACAGAAACAGAACAGTTCAATTTTCAGTAAGAAAATTAATTATTAACCGAAAAAGGTTAATTAAAAAAAACTTTTTCACTAAAAAAAAGTTCCTAATAATGAAACTAATTTTAAACCGAAAATAAAACAGTTCAATTTTTGGTAAAAAAAATGTATTATTAACCGAAAAAGGTTAGTTAAAAAATGAATTTTTAAACAAAACAAAAAAAGAAATCTTAATAACGTAATTAAATTTTCAACCAAATAATAAATCATTGGCAAAGAGGTTTACCTTTCAAACAAATAGTTGAATTTTTAACAAAAAAAGGAAAAAATTTATTTTTTAGTTAAAAGATTATTATTAAACAAAAAGAATTTCCAATAAAATCTTTAAATTTTAAACTAAAAAAGATGATTTTCTACCAAATAGTTATTTTCCTAACTAAAATAAGGAATTTTCAATCCAGAAGATTTACTTTTCCGAAAAGGAGCAATTCTCCACAGAATAAATAAATTTTCAATTAAATAGCTGAAATTTCGACTAAAAAAGTAAATAGTGATTTTTCCGTAAAAAAACTATTAATAAGCAAAAATGATAAGTTAAAAAATGACTAATCAGCCAAAAAAAAACAAGAATTTTCAATAAAGAAATTTAATTTTCAATCAAAAACTAAATTTTTGACAAAGAATTTCAACTTTAACCAAGTAGTTACATTTTTAAGCCAAAATAGAACGATTAATTTGCTATTAACAAAATTCATAATAATTGAACTAAAAATTTTAAATAAAAAAAGATGATATTTAAGAAAAATAGTTAAATTTTGGAAAAAAAAGATGAATTTCCTAACAAAAAAGAAAAAAAAACTTTTAATCAAAATTTTTTGTAATTAGCCAAAAATCGGAATAATTATATTTTCGCAGTAAAAATGTCAATTTTTCATCAAATATGGCAAGGTTACAAATGTTTATTTTTAATTCGAAAAAAACACGTGTTTGAATTAATTTTAATATTTTACGTAAAAAAATAATATATAATAAAATATTTAGATTTTGGATTAAAAATGAGGACCTTTTACCCAAAAAGAGTAAGGTTTTCACAACTAGTTCTTTTTTATCCAAGAAAGATCTAATTTCTACTAAAATAGATGAGTTTGTTATTAAAAAGACTAATTTGAAAAAAGAATTTAAATTTAACGCAAAAAAGATCAATTTCCTACCAACAACGGAATAGTAATTTTTGAGAGGCAAAATCATTAATAAGCAAAGTTGAATTTTTGAAACAGAATTTAAATTATAACCCAAAAGAGATTAATTTTTAACGAAATGTTTGAATTTTTAACCAAAAAGTTGCATTTTTAAGTTGCAAATTTTCAAAAACAGTTAAATTTTTATCCAAAAAATATTTCATTTGAGTTTTGAATACCAAAAAATAAATTATAATAAAAGAGTAAATTTTCTGTGAAAAAAGTTAATTTTTATGACTAAAACTGACCCCTATTCTAAAAAATAGTAACAAAATCATTTACCCCCTTACACAACCCCTTGAGCTGTTATGTAATTTATGTACGGTCCCTAACTTGATTTCGATCCGAATTTTGAATCAATCCATACATAAACATAGTGCACGTAAGGAGAATTTATTTACTAGATCGAACAAAATTAGCAACCAAATTTACGGTTTACATGAGGTCGGTCTTTAAATAGTTGACAGCAACCAGAACTGTAGTAGACGTTTCGTGCCAGTCCAACATTACATTAAAGCAAATCGTGTACATAATTCAGCAGCTTACTTATAATTACTTTATGGGTGATTTTCTTACTAAATCATTTTATCTTTTCATCATATATCCATCATGGAAAACAATAACATCGTAAAAGTGTACTATTGTTTTGTGGAGATTTTCAATTTTAAAATGTATTTGAAAATTCTCGAATTTAAACCAATAGAAAATTTTTCATAAATATTATTCATTTATGAAAAATATAATAATTGAATATTAATATTTTTTAAATTATTCTTAATGTTTAAAGTTTCTAACACTATTATTGTTTCAATTTAAACTGAAAATAATAAAAAAATATATTTCTGCATGACATTTTTTAAAATTATTGTTATTTTTAATGCAAACAATAATTTTAAAAACTTTGAACATAAAAAATATTTTTTTCTTATAGAAATATTTGATAATTGACTTTATCATAAATAAATAAAAAGTACTATAAAATATTGAATTTTTTTAATTCGATAATACTATAAATTTTTCGGGAATTTAATCAGTCGGAAATTTTACTATTCTGGAATTTTATTAATCGAGAATTTGACAATGTCGAAAAGTTTATTTTTCGTGATTTTTTATTCTTCTTAACAATTAATCTAGAATAATGACGATTAACTTATCCCGGAACATAAAATTCTCGTCTGGGAAATTCTCGAATAATATGTCCTGAATTATGAAATTTGAAAATAATAAAATTTCCGAATTGAAGAATTCCCATATAATGAAAATCCCTAATAGTTTATAATATTTGAGAATTAAAAATTCCAGAATAATAAAATTCCCGAAACGACTGAAAAACCCCGAAAAATATAATTGTCGAGACTGTCAAATTCTCGCATTAGAAAATTCCCGAATAATAAAACTCACGTAACTATTAAAAAGTCTCGAAAAATAAAATTCACGATTTCGAAAATTTGAGAGTAATAAAGTTCCTCAATTAGAAAATTCGCGAATAATAAACTTCCGAATTACAAAATTTCCACAGAATAAGAATTCTCTATCAGTTTATAATTCTACCGAATTGAAGAATTCCAGGAACGACTGAAAAATACAAAAAAATAAAATAAAATTCCTGACACTGTACAATTCCCGAATAATATAATTCCCGAATACACGAAATTTAGTATTTAAAAAATTCCCGTATTATAAAAATTCCGGAACAGCTTATAATATTGCTGAATTGGAAAATTCTCGAATTATAAAATTCACGCAACGACTAAAAATCCCGAAACATGAAATTTCCGAATTGAAAAATTCCCGAATAATCAAATTACGGAATAATGAAATTTCCGAATTAGAAAATTCTGTAGTAATAAAATTCCTGAATTACAAAAATCTCGAATAATAAAGGTTTCAAATTCAAGAATTCCCGTAGAATAAAAATTCCAAAACAGTTTATAATATTACCCAATTAAAAAATTCACGAATCCCGAATTATATAATTCCCGAATAACAAAATTTATGAATTAAAACTTTTCCGCATTATAAAAATTCCCTAAAATTTTATAATAATTTGAAATTTGAAAATTCCCAAATAATAAAATTTACGAAACGACTAAAAAATCACGAAAAATAATATTCCAGAATTGGGTAATTTCCGAATAATAAAATTCCCGGAGCGACTGAAAAATCCAGAAATAATGAATTTCCCGAATTAGAAAATCCTTCTTCTGAACTTTTGAATTCGAAAAAAAACAAATAAATATAATTGCCGCCACTGTAAGATTCCCGAATTGGAAAATTTCCGAATAATAAAATTCACATAACGACAAAAAAATCCCGGAAAATAAAATTCCCAAATAATAAAATTCCAGAATAACGAAATTCCCGAATAATGAAATTCCCGAAAAATAAAGTTCCCAAATAATAAAATTCCAGAATAATGAAATTTCCGAATCATGAAATTCCCGTATAATAAAATTCCTAAATAAGAAAATTCGCAAGTAATAAAACTTGCAAATTCGAAACTTTCTGTAGAATAAATATTTCCAAAGAGTATATAATATCACTGACTTCGAAAATTCCCGATCGCTTATAATATCACTGTATTTGTAAATTCCCGACAGAAAATTAACGAATCATAAAATATCCGAACTAGAAAATGCTTGTATTATAAATCCCCCGAATTAAAACAATAAAATTTTTTTACAAACCTCATTAATTATTGCAAATACAGCAACCAAATATTTTTATAAAAACATATTTTTATTTTTGAAATTTTCTAAAATTATTGTTTCAATTTAAAATAACAATAATGAAAGCAATATATATTTCTGGATAAAAATCTTTTTCAATTATATTTTTTTTAATGCAAAAAATTATTTTAGGAGCTTTAAACATTAACAATATTTTTTTATAAAAATATATAATTGTCGTATTTTTATTAATACATCAAATTAATCAAAAAAATGTCAAGTGTATAAATTTTGAATTTAATAATTCGAAAATTTTGTAGTTGGGATATTTTATAATTCAGAAATTATCTGTCGGGAATTTTATTACTCGTGTATTTCCCAATTCGGTAATATTATGAACTGTTCGGGAATTTTATTATTCTGGAACTCTCCAATTCAAAAATTTTATTATTGGGAAATTTTATAATCCAGTTGTCCTCTTTAATGTGGTACAAGATTTAAAGAAAAAAATTTTAAACCTAAAATTAAAAAGAAATCTTTATAGTTATTTATTAAATCAATAAGAAAGTTTATTGATTCTGTTCGTTAAAATTTTTTTCCCTGACCTAAAATCTTTATTAAGTAAAAGTTGTGAAGTTGTATCTGGCGTTAAATTTTATATTCTCGAAACTGCATAATTTTATTTTCTGACGCAAGTAGCGTTGTATTCTCAAAGTTATGCCTTTTCCAACTCTCGCGAATGCTATAAAAATGTTATCAAAGATTAGAACAGTAAAATAAAGTATATCACTTAATGTGCAATGATTTTCAAAGAGAATAATGAAAGAACCATTAATTACGTGAAGAATTTTCACCCAATAAAGGTCAATTTGCAACCAAAAATGGAGTAGTTGAATTTTCAATAAAAAATTAATTTTCAATCAAATAAAACGAATTTTCAAAAAAGAGTTTAAACTTGCACCAGAGAAATTAATTTTTAATCAGGAATTATCAATTTAAAAAAATTGAATCTCCAAACAATTAGTTAGGTTTTAAAGTATAAAGATGAATTTTCAACAAAAAGTGAAATAAATCAATTTTTAGGTGAAGAATTGATTTTCAACCAAAAAATAGTTGTTCACAAAAAATTGAAATTTTCTTTCAATGCAATGAATTTTTAACAAAATGATTAACCTTTTTTCTTATTTTTCCAAAAATCAAGGGCACGCGTTTATTTCTATTGCCGGTAATTTAACAAATTGAGGGGGATTGATCACTTAAGATCAAAATTTGAATTCTTACATGTATGAATTTGGACAAGCTCACTAGATTTTAGACCCTTAAGAACTAAAAATTTAATAGTTTGTCTTCCAATAAAAAAAAAACAGATAAAATGTATGCAAAAGAAAAAATTTTAAAACCAGAAAGTCAAAAGAAGAATTTTCTCCACAAAAACTGAATTTTGAAACAAAAAATACTACTCTTTAGCAAAAAATTCATTTTTGGCGACACTGATACATTTTTAACCAGCAAAAATGAAATTTAGAACCATAACGATTATTCTCTTTTGCGAAAAAAAGGAAATTTTCAAGTAAAATGGAGCAATTTAAAAAAAATGGAAAAGTTACATTTTTAGTTAAAAACTTTATTTTATTCAAAAGAAGGTTTTTCCACTAAACAGTAAAATTTTTAACCATAAAGCCTTTAATCTAAAAAATAAGTTTTAAAAAATATGGTTCACTTTTATCCAAGTAGTTGAATTTTTTAATTAAAAAAAGATTTTTTTCAATTTAATAATAAATTTCTGCTTAAACAGATAAATCTTGAAATAAAATAGAAAAATTTTCAAAAAATAGTTTAATTATCTGCTAAAAAAGATTACAGTTGACTTTACACGATCAAGATAGGACCTTTCAAAAACGAAATAATTTTCTACGAAAAAAGTTGATTCTCTACCAAATAGAGAATATTTAACCAAAACTTATGGCTTTCTAACAAATGAATTTAATTTTTAACCAAACAGTTGCATTGTCATCCAAGAAAGATGAAATTTCTCTTAAACAGATAAATCGTTAATTTAAAAAAATATGTTTTAAATAGTTGAATTTTCATCTAGAAAATGTTTCAGTTCCTTTTTCAATAACAAAATATTACATTTAAACAAAAAGTAGATTTTCTATGAAATAGCTTACTCGTTAAAGTTCAGCAGGGTTTTTAATTTAAAAGTATGACTTTTAACAAAATAGTTTAATTTTCAAACAGTTTGTTTTTTTATCCAATAAAGATAAAATGTCTGCTAAAGCAAGTGAATTTTAAAATCAAAAACACAAACTATCAAAAAATAGTTGAATTTTTAACCAAAAAGTTGCATTTTTATTGAAGAAAGATGAAATTTCTTCTGAGACCGATGAATTTGAAAATAAAATTTTTTCAAATATTTAAATTTTCATCCTAAGAAGATTCCATTTCACTTTCCAACATTAAATTAAGAGTTCTGAACAATAAGTTAATTTCCTGCATACTAGCCGAATTTTTAACAAAAAAGTATGACTTTTTAACAAGGTTGTTAAATTTTTAACCCGACTGTTGCTATTTGTATTCAAGAAAGATGATATTTATTCTAAAGCATATGAATTAAAACTAAAAAAGATGGAATTTTAAATCTAAAAGACAAATTTTCAGAAAAATTAGATTTCATCCAAAAAAGATTTCAGTTGATTTCAGGGATCGGAACCTTTTTCCTTGGACCCGAGTTTAAAGGGTTCCTTAAGGGTCTGGGTCAAGCTTGGACCTCTTAATTTCTTAAGGGTCCGGGTCCGGACCCGGACCTTTTAAATCTTGAAGGGTTCAGGTCCGAACCCGAACCCTTTAGTTTATTAAGGGTACGGGTCTAAACCTGGACCTTCTGATTTTTCAAGGGTCCGGCGCAGACCCATACCCTTTAAGTTCTTAAGGCTCCAGGTCCAGACCCAAACCTTTTAAATTCTAAAGGGTCCGGGTCCGGACTCGTACCCTTTAATTTCATAAGGGTACTGGTCCGAACCCGGAATGTTTAGAATTTACAGGGTTCGGGTGCGGAACTATGCCCTTTAGGTTCTTAAGGGCCCGGGTCCGAACCCGAACCTTAAAAATTTTATAAGGTGCGGGCCCGGACCCGTATCCTTTAATATCTTAAGGGTATGGGTCCGGACCCGAACCTCTAAAGAACCTTTTAACATCGGTTCCAACCTAAAATGTTCCTTAAAATGCATATATTTGAGAAATTTACAAACACGATTTGATTAATAATTATTAATAATTAATAAATTTTTCAAAATTTGAGTCAAATTTTTTAATTTTTCGATTTCAACAACAAATTATTGATCGGTGACTCAAAAAAACCTCCTCATACTGACTTTTATGCAAATCTACCAAATTAATTAGATTTTCAACATTTGAGTCAAACTTGAGAATTGTTTATTTTTTATCCCAAATTTCAGTTTCTCTCAATTCTCTCTCATTTCTTCGTCCACCAATTTGTAAATTTTTTAAATGTTATGCTAGGAACGTTTTAGGTTGTACCCAGCATTAAAAGGTTCCTTAAAGGTCCGGGTCCGGACCCGTACCCTTTCATTTCGTAAGGATACAAATCCGAACCCGGACCTTATAAATTATTAAGGGTACGGGGCCGGACCTGTATCTTTTAGATTTTTAAGTGTTCGGGTCCGCACCTGAACCTTTTAAATTCTTAAGGGTCCGGGTCCGGACCCGAACCTTTTCAATTAATAAGGGTCCGGGTCTAGACTCGTACCCTTTAAGTTCTTACGGGTTCGGGTCCGGACAGGAACCTTGCTGGACCATTTAGGCCCCTGGATCCTTTAAAAATTAAGTGTTCCGATCTCTGGTTGATTTGTCAGAAACAAGATATGAATTGTAAATAAAAGGTTGATGTTTTACGAAAAAAGTTAAATTTTTACCCGAAAAAAATTAATCTTGTAATTTGTAATTGCAACCAAAAAGGATGTCCTTTAAAAAAAATTGTTACATTTTTAACAAAATAATAATATTTATAACTAAAAAGATAATTTTCAGGAGAAAATTTTCTCGAATTTACAAAAATTATGTACTTGAGTAAAGATTGCATGCGATTGCATGAGACTGCATAATATTGTAGAAGAAGATACAACAGATTGCAGGAGTAATGACCCTTTACGACCTCTATAAAAATTGTTTTTTTTTTCTTGAAAAGAATCACTGAAATAGTCGACACAGTGATTGTTAACTCGAATTCTAATTTTCTGAGTGGGTTAGTTCCTAGGCATAAAGTGCACTTCACAGGCATATTTCACAACGTATTTGGAATAATGTAAGAGCCAGTAGAACGAACGAGCGCATCCGTTGTTATCATCCCTTTGCGATGTACTTGTGAGCTTTTCTCGCCTCGTTTAACACGACCCATTCATAAAATTGATGACGGCGAAAATACTGTCAGAATTTGTAGGAATAGTCGCGGAACTACAATCTGGACGAAACCTCGCGACACTCGATTTACGCACTGGCAAGCGAAATTTTATTGTCCAAAAAGTTCTGAACAATTATAGCATACATTGGCAGGAACATAGCATTCCTCTCTGAATGGAACACTCGTTGTAATTGCCCGATTCATTCAACGTACCTAACTATTCATCTGATTTACATTTCGGTTCAATTAGATTGTCCCAAACCCTGATTTATGGCTATCCGATCAAATTGGATCGTCTCGGTAAAAACTGGAATCTCAATTCGGCGCGATTTCCGAAGATTTACAATTTTACAAGAGAGCTCTAAAAAATATTCAAAAAATCCGCTTGCTTTGCGGGCACTTTCTAATCGCGCGCTTTGCGCTCGAAAGTATATTTTTCTCGCGCTTTAACTCCCACTACGCACAAGGTCTTTGTATTTCCTCCACATATGTGCGCAGGCCTATTAAAATCAAAGGTCTCGACAAATCGACAACTGTAATTTTGTTATTGTGAATTCTCTTTTGTTAAAGCTCCTTGGGCTTTAACGAAGACACCCTTATCACTTATCTCGTTTCTCGCACTTGATTTTGTCTAAAATGTGAACTTCTCTACACTATGTGCAACAGTTTTATATGAAATGTATATTATATTTATTTATGTACCTCGGACCCGATACTGCTTATTGAGACATGGCAAAATAATATACCAATTTCATTTTTCATGATTAATTTAATATTTGTTTCTTAATTTACACTAATTTTTATTCTCAGCTACCATGAAAAATATATAATTTAAATAAATTTATATTATTACAATTCATAATATGCGTTGGTCTTAAAACATAAGTATTTTCATTATCTTGTTTTAAACATTTCTTAAAGCTTGCATCATACAAAACAAAAACAATTTTGTTATTAAAGTTTACAATTCAACTTGTATTGTTTTTCCATCAATTTAACTTGTTTATTTTTTATGCAATTTTTTACGATTTAAACCAAAAATACGAATCCTAGCGTAAAGTGGCTCGAAGAAAATTTGCCGACATAAGTCAGGCGAAAAATTTTATTATTTAAAATTTTACTGTAGATTATGTCTTTTTTTAAAAAAGGTAATTTTTTTAAATGTATTTATTTATTTCTTTGTAGATCTTTTTTGAATTCAAAATTTTTGTTGATTTATATGTTCTCGTACTTTGCATCATTTTTCCAAAGATTTGATTTTGTTTATTGTCAATGTAATTTTTCACGATTGAAACAAAAACTAAAGATTCTATAAAAAAAGATTAATTACAAATTTTTAGATCTTTTTCCGGAGAAAAATTTTGCCTGTTCATTTTTTTCGTAGCTTGCGTCGTTTGTCTAAAAAATAAATTTTTTTATGAATCTTTTTTGAATGCACAATTTTTATTCATTCATTTTTTATCGTATCTGGCATAGTTTGACCGAAAAATGGAATTTTTTATTTTTCATTATTTTTTGTGCCTTCAAAACTTGAATTTTCGATTTCTCCGAAAAATCCGAAAATTAGTTATGATCATCTTGCAGGGCCTTCAAAAAGTAACTTTGTTCTTTTATTACCTCGGATTCGATTTCAGCGACCTCATTATAGCAATCTTTGGAAAATAAATTGAAATTAAATAAATTTTCAATCAATTTCTAATGATTCTAAACATTTTAAGGTATTTTAAGGTGTTTCATGAAATTGTACAAGATTTTAAGGATTTCATTGAATCCCAAAAGTGTTAATAAATTTCAAAGGAATTTAAAGATTTATAGAGATTTGAATGGTAATTTTTTTCAGAAAACTTTAATGCATAAATTAATTTTTATTTATATTAAAGGATTTCCAAAGATTTTTAAAAGTTTTAAACAATTTATTAAGATATAAGGAATTATTTTAAAATTTTTTAATTTATCTGCTATATCATCAGAGATTGTACCTTACCGACAGTAGATCAACCCTCCAAACCATGAAGGCAGAAAATCTACACAATATCGATCAAGTTAAGAATCTTCAATAACAGAAAATGCTTAACGTCTTAATAAGACTAGATGGAAAATAATATTTTTAAATTAAAATTACAATTATTTCTTGAAAAAAAATTCCTACTCCATCTTCACTCTATTGGATTTCCAATGAAGTGAAGATGGAATAGGATCTTTTTCCGAGAAATAATTTTGATATAAGGAATGTTATCGAACCTCCAATTTTTTAAGGATCTAAAGGATATTAAAATATTTTAAGCTATTTGCAAAATTTTTAAATAATTTTAGGAGATTCTGAAAATTTTGAAAGGACTCGAAGAATTTTTAATAATTTCCAAAGATTTAAAGTTCCACTTTAAGAGATTTCTAGAAAACTTCAGAAATTAAATTTAAATTTAAGGAATTCTTAGCAATTTCAAAGATTTCAAGGGATTTTAAGGTATTTTAAGAAATTTGACGAAGGAATTCCTAAAGAACTTTAGAGAATAAATAAACTGAAAAAAAATTAAAATAAATTATGCAAGATTCCAAAGATGTTATTGAATCTTAAGATTTTAAACATTTCAGAAGATTCTTAAGAATTTCACAAGATTTAAGGTATTTTATAGGACTTTTAATTATTTCAAGCAATTCGAAGAAATTTGGTAGGTTTTCTAAGTTTTTAACTTAATTTAAAGAATTTCTACAGCAGTTTGGAAAATAAATTAAATTAAATTTTAAGAGATTTTAAATTTTTTTGAGAAATTTGACAGTATTTAAAGCATTTTTTGATTTTTCAAATATTTTAATAAATTTTAAAAATATCTACGGAATTTTGAAATATTGTAAGCTATTTTAAAAGATTTTAAGAAATTTCAAAAATTTCTATGATTTAGTTTAATGTGTATTAAATCGATTTCTAAAGGTTTCAAGGGATTTCAAAGATTTCTAGGGCTTAAAAGCTTATTTTCAGATAATTTTGTTGAATAAGTTTATTTTAGTTCATATTTAAGGGAAATTAAAAGTTTCTAAGGAATATCCAAGAATTTTACCAGACTTTAAAGATTTTAAGCTATTGAAAGAATTCTTGTATGATTACGGAGGATTTTAAGATATTTCCAGAGTATTTCGAAAAATAAATAATAAAATTTGCAGAAATTATAAAGTATGTACAAAATTGCCATGGATTGTAAGGTATTTCAAGGGATTTCTCAAAATTAACATAATTTTATTAAATCTTTGATGATTTCAAAAAACTTGTTTAAAAATTTAATTTTCACCTATTTGTCTAAAGGATTTTTAAGGTTTCTAAAGACTTCAATGGAATTTAAGTGATTTCGACCAATTTCTCGAGAACTTGAAGGAATAAATTTCAAAGAATTTAAATATAAATAAAATAAAATAATCTCACCAGATTTAAAGGATTCGATAGGACCTTCTACTTTTAACATTAAATCTTTTATTATTTTTGAATTATTTATCCCATTTCTAATTGCTCTGCAATTGATTTCTATATAATGATTTATTACAATGATTTTCCTATAATTTTAAAAAAAATATAGAAAATTCATTATAGAAAAGTCAATTTAGACCCTACTGATTTTCTGTCATATTTTTTTGTAAGATAAGTTTAAAATTATGGATGAGAGTCCCTTTAATTTTAATTACTTTTTCAGAATTTTTTAAATTCTTAACATTATTATTAATATCATAATAACAAAACATTATTAGTCGTTAAAAAATGTTTTTAAAGGGCTTTTTAAAATATTTACCAAAAACATTCCTTACAAACCCCTGTTTGTTGAAAAGCCTTTAACAAATAATCTTCCTTCACAATGTTATCATATTTACAATAAAAGGGATCGAAATATAGCACTTCTCTTCTTCTCACCACAACGGAAATTCTCGCAAATTCGAATAATTTTTTTTTCGTACGCTCGGAATTTTGCTACACACATTGAAAATTATATCCTTAAAAAAAGTGTATTGTTTTACATGGCGTGGTTGTAAAACTTCTTTTAAGCTATTTAAACAAATAATTTGAACTCTGCTGTGTGCATTATCGTGTATTTTTCGTCCAGGGTGAAAAATGTAAATGAATTGTACTCCCACTTGATGCATCGTAATTATAAATAAAAGCGACATCTTTTCGAAATTGCTGAAAAGAATTTGAATGAACTGTATAGTATATAGGGAGGATAAATAATCAAATTAATTGCATATCATGTAATTTTTGTATCATACTGAATTATTGTAAAGCTACGCATTTTTCGTATCCTTACTGGTGAGGAAACAATTTGGAATATTTATATGCATAAAAGCCAATGGAATTATTGGATTGATCGAAACAAATTTTTCGCTTGATTATAAGGTTGATTTTAATGCAGTAAAAAAATGGTTAGTTTGGACAACTATTTATTTTGTAATGTATGGTACTGCCATTTTATTAGTTGGGATAACCATTTACTTAGCTACTGGTACTAATTCAATAGTCACTGCAACTAATGGAATTGTTGTATCCACTAATAAAATACCAGAACTATATCTTACTATCTAAATGATTGGCTAAACTAACGATTTTTTTCAGTATGTAAAAGTGATAATATCTTTGTTGCATATCAGAAAATTCTAAGATGAAATTTGAATATTTATTGACGTTTCTACAGGTTTTTCGGAGAATTCAGAGATGTGACATTTAATTGAACAATAATTTATTTTTAAAATGTTTTAAATATAAATCTTATTTATCTGATATTTTTAATACATTCTTAAAAAATAATCACCACCGGTTATAATATAAATTAAACATTGTTTAACTTCAAAGACCTTAATTTTGAAATTTTTGTTTTTGCATCATTTCCCATGATTGAAATTTTTCTGTTTTATGAATTAATAGAATAAACTGCGTATAACTGTTTCAAGAATCTGGATTTTGTTTAAAATTTAGCGAGTTCTAAATTCTGGTTAAAATCACCAACTATAATTAATTTAAAGAATTACTTTAGGAGCGACCGAATTTACCATACATGTCCAAAATTACCCCATTTGACAAAATATAACTAAAAATAAATTCTCCAATTTTGTTAAAGGTTTGAAAATAGTACAGTACTTTAAATGGGTGGTCCAAAAATTCATTTAAAAACTTTTTTACCAATTTTTATGCTTATCGCTCGGAAATTTTTTTGAATAAAAAAAATGAATTTGGAGAAAAAAAACTATATTTAGAAGTGGCACAGACCCATAAAGTTTGACACGTATTTCCCATAAGAAAAAAATAGTCTTTGCACAATTTTCAATTAGAGTGAAGTAATAATTCATTAATGTAAACTAAGGCGATTGTTTAAACAATTTCTTTTTTTATCAATATCTTCTGTGAATAAAGCTGAATTTTTTTTTTATTTGTAACGTTTGGTCCACTTTTCACCTGGAGTGACGTAATAATTAATTTAATTTATCAAAGCCAATTGTTTGACTAAATTATTATTGTTTCGGGAGTATACTTTTTTTAAAATAAAAAAGATATTTGAATTATTCTTAAAATTTTCGATAAGGATCATATTAGATATAAATATTTTTTCTCGTGCTCACTGGCAGCCATTTTCTTTAAATGAATATTAATATA